>NW_027441889.1:0-319476 GCF_048569485.1 Anomaloglossus baeobatrachus
CTTACTTCAGGACAAAGCCTTAGAATGGGCGACTCCCCTATGGGAGCGCTCTGATGTGGTTACTCTGAGACATCAAGACTTTCTTGATGCTCTTAAGGCGGTATTCATGGGTCCGCAGGTTACCCATGATGCGGCCCTGAGACTGTTAGATCTATCTCAGGGTTCGTTATCCACTAGTTCTTATGCCATTGCTTTTAGAACTCTGGTGGCAGAACTAGATTGGCCAGAGAAGGTGTTGATTCCTATCTTCTGGAGAGGGTTGGCTGGCTATGTCAAGGATGCCCTTGCTACTCGTGAAGTCCCTGCTTCTCTGGAGGACTTGATCACAGTAGCAACGAAAATCGATGTACGCCATAAGGAACGTAGACTCGAGGTCTCTTCCTCACGCCCTAAGCATCGGGCTATTCCAGTTGTTGAGGGTCCACTACCATCTTCCTCAGCATCTGAAACATCTCCCACTCCTATGGAGTTAGGTCATACGTTCTCCAGACTACGCAAGTCTGGTCCTCCTATATGTTACGTATGTCGTCAGGCTGGGCACTATGCCAACAAGTGTCCTAGTCGTCAGGGAAACTCCCTGGCCTAGTAACCATTAGAGGGGGGTTACTAGAGACGTCTTCTGCACCCTCTAAGTGTTGTATCCCAGGTCAGCTCTCGTTATCTGAGAATACATGGCCTATTATGGCTTTTGTGGATTCCGGAGCTGACGGGATTTTTGTGTCCTCAGGATTTGTAAAGAGACACAATATTCCCTCTATCATGTTAGAGGCGCCTATTCCTGTCCGTGTTGTTAATGGAACTATGTTGTCTGACTCCATTACATTGAGGACAGTTCCCTTGCGCCTTTCCCTGTCTCAGGGTCACATAGAGGAGATTTCTTTTCTTGTTTTGCCTGAGGGTATAGACGACGTCCTTCTGGGTCTTCCATGGCTTCGGACTCATGCTCCTCACATTGACTGGGAGTCTGACAGCATTATTAGTTGGGGTTCGAAATGTCAGTCCCGATGTCTTCCCTTACCACCTAAGGTCGTTGCAGTTGCATCAACTGATCTCTCTCCCATACCTACACCCTATTTGGATTTCGCTGACGTGTTCTCCAAACAGGGTGCTGAGGTTCTTCCACCCCATAGGCCGTATGACTGTGCCATAGACCTTATCCCAGGTTCGGTTCCACCTAAAGGCAGGGTTTACCCCCTGTCGATACCTGAGTCGGAGGCCATGTCGACCTATATAAGAGAGAGCTTAGAGAAGGGGTTCATTCGTAAGTCTGTCTCTCCCGCGGGAGCTGGGTTTTTCTTTGTTCGGAAGAAAGAGGGTGATTTGCGTCCCTGCATAGATTACAGGGGTCTCAACGCAATCACAATAAAGAACAAATACCCATTACCTTTAATTTCGGAGCTCTTTGACAGACTGAGAGGAGCTCAAGTTTTTACGAAGTTGGATCTGCGGGGTGCGTATAACTTGGTACGAATTCGAAAGGGTGACGAATGGAAGACCGCTTTTAACACCCGAGACGGTCACTATGAATACCTCGTCATGCCTTTTGGGTTATGTAATGCACCCGCAGTATTTCAGGACTTCGTAAATGATGTGTTCAGGGATTTACTGTTATCCTCAGTAGTGGTGTATCTGGACGACATCCTGATTTTTTCTCCTGATCTGGAGACTCATCGTCAGGATGTCGTTCGTGTCCTTTCCCGTTTAAGGGAGCACTCATTGTTTGCTAAACTCGAGAAATGTGTATTCGAGCAGTCCTCATTGCCTTTTTTGGGTTACATTATCTCACAAGAGGGTCTGGCTATGGATCCTGCGAAGCTCTCTGCTGTCCTGCAATGGTCCGAACCTCATTCCTTGAAGGCGGTGCAACGCTTCTTAGGATTTATAAATTATTACAGGCAGTTCATACCCCATTTTTCTACTTTGGTGGCCCCTTTGGTGGCCTTGACTAAGAAAGGTGCTAATCCCAAAGCCTGGTCTACTGAGACATCTCAGGCTTTTGAGGCAGTAAAAAGACACTTTTCAACTGCTCCCGTTCTTCAAAGACCCGATGAGAGTAAGCCCTTCCTCTTAGAGGTTGATGCCTCTTCAGTGGGTGCTGGTGCGGTCTTGTATCAAAAGAACGGTGCAGGTAGAAAAAGGCCGTGTTTCTTCTTTGCTAAAACCTTTTCACCGGCAGAGAGAAACTATACCATTGGGGATAGGGAACTGTTCGCCTTGAGATTAGCCTTGGAGGAGTGGCGTCACTTGCTGGAAGGAGCGAAACATCCTTTCCAGGTCTATACAGACCATAAGAATCTGACGTACTTACAAACCGCTCAGCGTCTGCCAAGCCCGCTGGTCCTTGTTTTTCTCCCGCTTTCACTTCTCCATCAACTATTTGTCTGGGAGTAAGAATAACAAGGCAGACGCCCTGTCTCGCTCTATGCTTTCTACCCAGGAAGAGATTGACGAACCTCGTCTTATCCTTCCCTCCAGGGTTTTTCATACGCTCTCTCCTGTGACGTTAGACCAAATCCCACCGGGCAAGACATTTGTTCCGCCTGATCGACAGAATGATATACTGTCATGGGCCCACACCTCAAAGGTGGGTGGGCATTTTGGTATTAGGCGGACACGAGAGTTACTGGAGAGGTGGTATTGGTGGCCACACTTAGCCAGCCACGTCAAGAGATATGTCGGTTCCTGCTACTCGTGTGCTCGCAACCGTCCATTACGGCAGAGACCGGCTGGGCTCTTGCATCCTTTACCAGTGCCAGATAGACCATGGGAGGTGGTAGGCATGGACTTTGTGGGTGATCTTCCATGTTCACAGGGACATAGATTTGTGTGGGTCATTACGGACCATTTCTCCCGGATGGTTCATCTCGTACCGTTATCGAGAATCCCATCTTCCAGGGTACTAGCCAAACTATTCCTCAAGCATGTCTTTAGGCTTCACGGGATGCCAGATCGTATCATTTGTGATAGAGGCCCGCAATTTACTTCCCGTTTCTGGCGAGATCTTTGTAGCCTTCTGCAAATTGAGTTGAATCTCTCTTCGGCATACCATCCGGAGACTAATGGTTTGGTTGAACGTACCAATCAATCTATGATTATATACCTTCGACACTTTGTTGCTGAGAACCACGATAACTGGTCCTCCCTCCTACCCTGGGCAGAATTTGCCCTTAACAATTCGCTGGCTGAGGCCACTGGGCAGACACCGTTCGTACTCAATAATGGGCAACACCCTAGGGTACCGGTACCGTTTCCCGCTGCTGCACCTCCTCCTCTTGTGGCCGACTGGGCAACTAATGCCAGAGAGGTTTGGGATCGGACTCAAGAGTCGATCCAAGCAGCTAAGGACCGTATGAAGACGGTGTCCGATCGGTTTCGTCGCCCGGCTCCTGTCTTTTCTCCAGGGGACTTTGTGTGGCTCTCTGCAAAACACGTGAGACTTAGAGTGAGCTCTGTCAAATTTGCTCCTCGCTTCCTGGGTCCTTATGAGGTTCTTCGACAGGTAAATCCTGTAGTCTATCAATTGAAGTTACCTGTCCATCTTAGGATTCATGACAAATTCCATGTCTCACTGCTAAAGCCGGCTATTTTACCTCACGCTCGTGAAGTGCACTCTCCTGCCTCTGATTCCTCTCGCTCTAGCTATGAGGTACGAGCCATAGTTGGTTCTAAGATGGTTAGAGGGCGCAGGTTCTTCTTGATAGATTGGGAGGGCTATGGCCCGGAACATCGCTCTTGGGAGCCTGAGGAGGCTGTCCATGCTCCCGACTTAGTTGCCGATTATCTGCGTCGCCGGGAGGGGGGCCCTTGAGGGGGAGGTACTGTTACGGTTGCTGCGAGCACTGGAGACTATGTCCAGATTTCTTGCTACTGCACATGTGCGAGCGCTGGAGACTAAGTCCAGATTTCTTGCTACTGCACATGTGCGAGCGCTGGAGACTAAGTCCAGATTTCTTGCTACTGCACATGTGCGAGCGCTGGAGACTAAGTCCAGATTTCTTGCTACTGCACATGTGCGAGCGCCGGAGACTAAGTCCAATCTTGGAGCCATTGCACATGTGCGGGTGACATCATCGCTGACACGAGGTCACATGTCTCTGACACCTTCTATGCCGATTGGTCGCTGGTCATGTGCTTGTGACGTCTTGCTCGGTGATAGGCCAGCATGACGTCACTCCTGTCGTTCTGGAAGCGGATTGGCTCTGGTGTCCTCCATCTTGGATGAGGCACAGAGTCTATATAAGACCCTGACACACGCCGCATGGTGCTCAGTCCTCTTGGTTCATGCATATGAGTAGACGCTCTGTGCGCGTTCCTCTAGGCATTCCTCTGTCTATGCTAGGTGAGCGCTACCGGCAGGGTAGCGTTCTTATACCTTACAGCTTCGGCTGCTGTCCGTATCCTTACCTCTTAGGGGAGCGGACATAGGCAGGTGCCTGAGGCACATGGTCTGGCTGGGCCTTGTGATTGTACTCGTAGGTGGACGTTGCCGCTAGGGTAACGTTCCTTATACTGCGTCTGGCAGTTGTTCGTATCCTCGCACACTAGGGGAGCGAACAGAGGTAGGAGCTTTGTGCGGCTTACGCTGCTGTTCGTCTCTTTTGCACCACTAGAAGAGCGGACCTAGGCAGGTGCCATATCTAGTGGTTCGTGTCCTCGCACACTAGTGGAGCGAACGCAGGTAGGAGCTTTGTGCGGCTTACGCTGCTGTTCGTCTCTTTTGCACCACTAGAAGAGCGGACCTAGGTAGGTGCCATTTCGCACACATTGCCTTTGTATCTGTGATTATTAACAGAGATCATTCCACACACCCTCCAAGTAAGGGAGGAATTGCTTTACTTTCTTATTATATCCTTCTGTGAGTTAACAGAGGTATTGCACTCTGCCATAGTCTGCAGCAAAGTCTTTGCACGGTGGACCCTGACTGTCTGATACTCCTTTCGGTTATTATCAGACAGCCCCCCGTAACAGGAACTTAGCCCCCTCTCTTCGTCACTGAGGATGATTTCATTTTTCAGGGATTAGAGAGGGTGGTCCTTGTGGTGGACTGCAGGTATGGAGAGCTGTTATCATCGTATTAGATAGATAAGAATGATTATATGTATTGTAGAAATGTCTCCTATCATGTTCCCTAATTTTTTATTATGTCCACATCCTGGTCCCCATCTTGGACATCATAACAAACGTGCACTTTTTTGTTTAATTTACACATTGGACCATAGGAAAAATGACACTACAGCTACAGAGGTGACCGTCTGATAGCCCAGCTCGACAATCCATCTCTACTGAAGACCCTTTCAGCTTTTTGAGAGTTGGGTGGAGGACATCATCTCTGAAAATAGGGTCCCACAGCTGCACCCCATCAGTGTGAGCAGGACTCTTAGGACTCTTAGAAGAGTCAATGCTCTGAGACCATGGGGGGCGCTTAGCCCCCTCTCTTCGTCACTGAGGATGATTTCATTTTTCAGGGATTAGAGAGGGTGGTCCTTGTGGTGGACTGCAGGTATGGAGAGCTGTTGTCATCGTATTAAATAGATAAGAATGATTATATGTATTGTAGAAATGTCTCCTATCATGTTCCCTAATTTTTTATTATGTCCACATCCTGGTCCCCATCTTGGACATCATAACAAACGTGCACTTTTTTGTTTAATTTACACATTGGACCATAGGAAAAATGACACTACAGCTACAGAGGTGACCGTCTGATAGCCCAGCTCGACTATACATCTCTACTGAAGACCCTTTCAGCTTTTTGAGAGTTGGGTGGAGAACATCATCTCTGAAAATAGGGTCCCACAGCTGCACCCCATCAGTGTGAGCAGGACTCTTAGGACTCTTAGAAGAGTCAATGTTTTGAGACCATGGGGGGCGCTTAGCCCCCTCTCTTCGTCACTGAGGATGATTTCACTTTTCAGGGAATAGAGAGGGTGGTACTTGTGGTGGACTGCAGGTATGGAGAGCTGTTGTCATCGTATTAGATAGATAAGAATGATTATATGTATTGTAGAAATGTCTCCTATCATGTTCCCTATTTTTTTATTATGTCCACATCCTGGTCCCCATCTTGGAAATCATAACAAACGTGCACTTTTTTGTTTAATTTACACATTGGACCATAGGAAAAATGACACTACAGCTACAGAGGTGACCGTCTGGTAGCCCAGCTCGACTATCCATCTCTACTGAAGACCCTTTCAGCTTTTTGAGAGTTGGGTGGAGGACATCATCTCT
Source organism: Anomaloglossus baeobatrachus (assembly GCF_048569485.1). Classification (NCBI taxonomy): domain Eukaryota; kingdom Metazoa; phylum Chordata; class Amphibia; order Anura; family Aromobatidae; genus Anomaloglossus; species Anomaloglossus baeobatrachus. The sequence goes on from NW_027441889.1 coordinate 6,232, forward strand.
GAAAATACGGTCCCACAGCTGAACCCCATCAGTGTGAGCAGGACTCTTAGGACTCTTAGAAGAGTCAATGTTTTGAGACCATGGGGGGCGCTTAGCCCCCTCTCTTCGTCACTGAGGATGATTTCATTTTTCAGGGATTAGAGAGAGTGGTCCTTGTGGTGGACTGCAGGTATGGAGAGCTGTTGTGATCGTATTAGATAGATAAGAATGCTTATATGTATTGTAGAAATGTCTCCTATCATGTTCCCTAATTTTTTATTATGTCCACATCCTGGTCCCCATCTTGGACATCATAACAAACGTGCACTTTTTTGTTTAATTTCCACATTGGACCATAGGAAAAATGACACTACAGCTACAGAGGTGACCGTCTGATAGCCCAGCTCGACTATCCATCTCTACTGAAGACCCTTTCAGCTTTTTGAGAGTTGGGTGGAGGACATCATCTCTGAAAATAGGGTCCCACAGCTGCACCCCATCAGTGTGAGCAGGACTCTTAGGACTCTTAGAAGAGTTAATGCTCTGAGACCATGGGGGCGCTTAGCCCCCTCTCTTCGTCACTGAGGATGATTTCATTTTTCAGGGATTAGAGAGGGTGGTCCTTGTGGTGGACTGCAGGTATGGAGAGCTGTTGTCATCGTATTAGATAGATAAGAATGATTATATGTATTGTAGAAATGTCTCCTATCATGTTCCCTAATTTTTTATTATGTCCACATCCTGGTCCCCATCTTGGACATCATAACAAACGTGCACTTTTTTGTTTAATTTACACATTGGACCATAGGAAAAATGACACTACAGCTACAGAGGTGACCGTCTGATAGCCCAGCTCGACTATCCATCTCTACTGAAGACCCTTTCAGCATTTTGAGAGTTGGGTGGAGGACATCATCTCTGAAAATAGGGTCCCACAGCTGCACCCCATCAGTGTGAGCAGGACTCTTAAGACTCTTAGAAGAGTCAATGCTCTGAGACCATTGGGGGCACTGAGCCCCCTCTCTTCGTCACTGAGGATGATTTCATTTTTCAGGGTTTAGAGAGGGTGGTCATAGTATCATAGTATCATAGTTTTTAAGGTTGAAGGGAGACTCTAAGTCCATCTAGTTCAACCTGTAGCCTAACATGTTGATCCAGAGGAAGGCAAAAAAACCCCAATGTGGCAAACAAGTTCCAATGGGGAAAAAATTTCCTTCCTGACTCCACATCCGGCAATCAGACTAGTTCCCTGGATCAATACCCTGTCATAAAATCTAATATACATAACTGGTAATATTACATTTTTCAAGAAAGGCGTCCAGGCTCTGCTTAAATGTTAGTAGTGAATCACTCATTACAACATCATGTGGCAGAGAGTTCCATAGTCTCACTGCTCGTACAGTAAAGAATCCTCGTCTGTGATTATGATTAAACCTTCTTTCCTCAAGACGTAGTGGATGCCCCCGTGTTCCAGTCGCAGGCCTTGGTGTAAAAAGATCTTTGGAAAGGTCTCTGTACTGTCCCCTCATATATTTATACATTGTGATTAGATCCCCCCTAAGCCTTCGTTTTTCCAAACTAAATAACCCCAAGTTTAATAACCTGTCTTGGTATTGCAGCCCACCCATTCCTCTAATAATCTTGGTGGCTATTCTCTGCACCCTCTCTAGTTCAGCTATGTCCTTCTTATATATCGGTGACCAGAATTGTACACAGTATTCTAAGTGTGGTCGCACTAGTGACTTGTACAGAGGTAGAACTATATTTTTTTCATGAACACTTAGACCTCTTTTAATACATCCCATTATTTTATTAGTCCTTGTGGTGGACTGCAGGTATGGAGAGCTGTTATCATCGTATTAGATAGATAAGAATGATTATATGTATTGTAGAAATGTCTCCTATCATGTTCCCTAATTTTTTATTATGTCCACATCCTGGTCCCCATCTTGGACATCATAACAAACGTGCACTTTTTTGTTTAATTTACACATTGGACCATAGGAAAAATGACACTACAGCTACAGAGGTGACCGTCTGATAGCCCAGCTCGACAATCCATCTCTACTGAAGACCCTTTCATCTTTTTGAGAGTTGGGTGGAGGACATCATCTCTGAAAATAGGGTCCCACAGCTGCACCCCATCAGTGTGAGCAGGACTCTTAGGACTCTTAGAAGAGTCAATGCTCTGAGACCATGGGGGGCGCTTAGCCCCCTCTCTTCGTCACTGAGGATGATTTCATTTTTCAGGGATTAGAGAGGGTGGTCCTTGTGGTGGACTGCAGGTATGGAGAGCTGTTGTCATCGTATTAAATAGATAAGAATGATTATATGTATTGTAGAAATGTCTCCTATCATGTTCCCTAATTTTTTATTATGTCCACATCCTGGTCCCCATCTTGGACATCATAACAAACGTGCACTTTTTTGTTTAATTTACACATTGGACCATAGGAAAAATGACACTACAGCTACAGAGGTGACCGTCTGATAGCCCAGCTCGACTATCCATCTCTACTGAAGACCCTTTCAGCTTTTTGAGAGTTGGGTGGAGAACATCATCTCTGAAAATAGGGTCCCACAGCTGCACCCCATCAGTGTGAGCAGGACTCTTAGGACTCTTAGAAGAGTCAATGTTTTGAGACCATGGGGGGCGCTTAGCCCCCTCTCTTCGTCACTGAGGATGATTTCACTTTTCAGGGAATAGAGAGGGTGGTACTTGTGGTGGACTGCAGGTATGGAGAGCTGTTGTCATCGTATTAGATAGATAAGAATGATTATATGTATTGTAGAAATGTCTCCTATCATGTTCCCTATTTTTTTATTATGTCCACATCCTGGTCCCCATCTTGGACATCATAACAAACGTGCACTTTTTTGTTTAATTTACACATTGGACCATAGGAAAAATGACACTACAGCTACAGAGGTGACCGTCTGATAGCCCAGCTCGACTATCCATCTCTACTGAAGACCCTTTCAGCTTTTTGAGAGTTGGGTGGAGGACATCATCTCTGAAAATAGGGTCCCACAGCTGCACCCCATCAGTGTGAGCAGGACTCTTAGGACTCTTAGAAGAGTTAATGCTCTGAGACCATGGGGGCGCTTAGCCCCCTCTCTTCGTCACTGAGGATGATTTCATTTTTCAGGGATTAGAGAGGGTGGTCCTTGTGGTGGACTGCAGGTATGGAGAGCTGTTGTCATCGTATTAGATAGATAAGAATGATTATATGTATTGTAGAAATGTCTCCTATCATGTTCCCTAATTTTTTATTATGTCCACATCCTGGTCCCCATCTTGGACATCATAACAAACGTGCACTTTTTTGTTTAATTTACACATTGGACCATAGGAAAAATGACACTACAGCTACAGAGGTGACCGTCTGATAGCCCAGCTCGACTATCCATCTCTACTGAAGACCCTTTCAGCTTTTTGAGAGTTGGGTGGAGGACATCATCTCTGAAAATAGGGTCCCACAGCTGCACCCCATCAGTGTGAGCAGGACTCTTAGGACTCTTAGAAGAGTTAATGCTCTGAGACCATGGGGGTGCTTAGCCCCCTCTCTTCGTCACTGAGGATGATTTCATTTTTCAGGGATTAGAGAGGGTGGTCCTTGTGGTGGACTGCAGGTATGGAGAGCTGTTGTCATCGTATTAGATAGATAAGAATGATTATATGTATTGTAGAAATGTCTCCTATCATGTTCCCTAATTTTTTATTATGTCCACATCCTGGTCCCCATCTTGGACATCATAACAAACGTGCACTTTTTTGTTTAATTTACACATTGGACCATAGGAAAAATGACACTACAGCTACAGAGGTGACCGTCTGATAGCCCAGCTCGACTATCCATCTCTACTGAAGACCCTTTCAGCTTTTTGAGAGTTGGGTGGAGGACATCATCTCTTAAAATAGGGTCCCACAGCTGCACCCCATCAGTGTAAGCAGGACTCTTAGGACTCTTAGAAGAGTCAATGCTCTAAAACCATGGGGGGCGCTTAGCCCCCTCTCTTCGTCCCTGAGGATGATTTCATTTTTCAGGGATTAGAGAGGGTGGTCCTTGTGGTGGACTGCAGGTATGGAGAGCTGTTGTCATCGTATTAGATAGATAAGAATGATTATATGTATTGTAGAAATGTCTCCTATCATGTTCCCTAATTTTTTATTATGTCCACATCCTGGTCCCCATCTTGGACATCATAACAAACGTGCACTTTTTTGTTTAATTTACACATTGGACCATAGGAAAAATGACACTACAGCTACAGAGGTGACCGTCTGATAGCCCAGCTCGACTATCCATCTCTACTGAAGACCCTTTCAGCTTTTTGAGAGTTGGGTGGAGGACATCATCTTTGAAAATAGGGTCCCACAGCTGCACCCCATCAGTGTGAGCAGGACTCTTAGGACTCTTAGAAGAGTTAATGCTCTGAGACCATGGGGGCGCTTAGCCCCCTCTCTTCGTCACTGAGGATGATTTCATTTTTCAGGGATTAGAGAGGGTGGTCCTTGTGGTGGACTGCAGGTATGGAGAGCTGTTGTCATCGTATTAGATAGATAAGAATGATTATATGTATTGTAGAAATGTCTTCTATCATGTTCCCTAATTTTTTATTATGTCCACATCCTGGTCCCCATCTTGGACATCATAACAAACGTGCACTTTTTTGTTTAATTTACACATTGGACCATAGGAAAAATGACACTACAGCTACAGAGGTGACCGTCTGATAGCCCAGCTCGACTATCCATCTCTACTGAAGACCCTTTCAGCTTTTTGAGAGTTGGGTGGAGGACATCATCTCTGAAAATAGGGTCCCACAGCTGCACCCCATCAGTGTGAGCAGGACTCTTAGGACTCTTAGAAGAGTCAATGCTCTGAGACCATTGGGGGCACTTAGCCCCCTCTCTTCATCACTGAGGATGATTTCATTTTTCAGGGATTAGAGAGGGTGGTCCTTGTGGTGGACTGCAGATATGGAGAGCTGTTATCATCGTATTAGATAGATAAGAATGATTATATGTATTGTAGAAATGTCTCCTATCATGTTCCCTAATTTTTTATTATGTCCACATCCTGGTCCCCATCTTGGACATCATAACAAACGTGCACTTTTTTGTTTAATTTACACATTGGACCATAGGAAAAATGACACTACAGCTACAGAGGTGACCGTCTGATAGCCCAGCTCGACTATCCATCTCTACTGAAGACCCTTTCAGCTTTTTGAGAGTTGGGTGGAGGACATCATCTCTTAAAATAGGGTCCCACAGCTGCACCCCATCAGTGTAAGCAGGACTCTTAGGACTCTTAGAAGAGTCAATGCTCTAAAACCATGGGGGGCGCTTAGCCCCCTCTCTTCGTCCCTGAGGATGATTTCATTTTTCAGGGATTAGAGAGGGTGGTCCTTGTGGTGGAGTGCAGGTATGGAGAGCTGTTGTCATCGTATTAGATAGATAAGAATGATTATATGTATTGTAGAAATGTCTCCTATCATGTTCCCTAATTTTTTATTATGTCCACATCCTGGTCCCCATCTTGGACATCATAACAAACGTGCACTTTTTTGTTTAATTTACACATTGGACCATAGGAAAAATGACACTACAGCTACAGAGGTGACCGTCTGATAGCCCAGCTCGACTATCCATCTCTACTGAAGACCCTTTCAGCTTTTTGAGAGTTGGGTGGAGGACATCATCTCTGAAAATAGGGTCCCACAGCTGCACCCCATCAGTGTGAGCAGGACTCTTAGGACTCTTAGAAGAGTTAATGCTCTGAGACCATGGGGGCGCTTAGCCCCCTCTCTTCGTCACTGAGGATGATTTCATTTTTCAGGGATTAGAGAGGGTGGTCCTTGTGGTGGACTGCAGGTATGGAGAGCTGTTGTCATCGTATTAGATAGATAAGAATGATTATATGTATTGTAGAAATGTCTCCTATCATGTTCCCTAATTTTTTATTATGTCCACATCCTGGTCCCCATCTTGGACATCATAACAAACGTGCACTTTTTTGTTTAATTTACACATTGGACCATAGGAAAAATGACACTACAGCTACAGAGGTGACCGTCTGATAGCCCAGCTCGACTATCCATCTCTACTGAAGACATTTCTACAATACATATAATCATTCTTATCTATCTAATACGATCACAACAGCTCTCCATACCTGCAGTCCACCACAAGGACCACTCTCTCTAATCCCTGAAAAATGAAATCATCCTCAGTGACGAAGAGAGGGGGCTAAGCGCCCCCCATGGTCTCAGAGCATTGACTCTTCTAAGAGTCCTAAGATTCCTGCTCACTCTGATGGGGTGCAGCTGTGGGACCCTATCTTCAGAGATGATGTCCTCCACCCAACTCTCAAAAAGCTGAAAGGGTCTTCAGTAGAGATGGATAGTCGAGCTGGGCTATCAGACGGTCACCTCTGTAGCTGTAGTGTCATTTTTCCTATGGTCCAATTTGTAAATTAAACAAAAAAGTGCACGTTTGTTATGATTTCCAAGATGGGGACCAGGATGTGGACATAATAAAAAAATAGGGAACATGATAGGAGACATTTCTACAATACATATAATCATTCTTATCTATCTAATACGATGACAACAGCTCTCCATACCTGCAGTCCACCACAAGGACCACCCTCTCTATTCCCTAAAAAGTGAAATCATCCTCAGTGACGAGGAGAGGGGGCTAAGCGCCCCCCATGGTCTCAGAGCATTGACTCTTCTAAGAGTCCTAAGAGTCCTGCTCACACTGATGGGGTGCAGCTGTGGGACCCTATTTTCAGAGATGATGTCCTCCACCCAACTCTCAAAAAGCTGAAAGGGTCTTCAGTAGAGATGAGCGAACCGGTCGCGGTTCGGCTCGAGGTTGGTTCGCCGAACGGACCTCCCGTTCGAGTTCGGTTCGTCGAACGTTCGACGAACCGAACTCGAACTGCATAGGAAACAATGGCAGGCAATCACAAACACAGAAAAACACCTAGAAAACACCCTCAAAGGTGTCCTAAAGGTGACAAACAACTCAAACACATTGGAAAGTGACAAGGACATATACTCATGCGAAAACAAAACAGCTGGACAAGGAAAAAGAGGAGGACACACAGATATAGGCATGGCACGCCCTTCTAAAATCATGTAAAACACCGCAAGGTGACTCCAAGCGGAGTCTCCCTTTTTTCCAAAAATTGGGCCACACACACACCCACCCCTTCAGTGGCAGCAGTTGTGCCCCAGTTGTACACTTCACAGCTAGATTTGCATCAAGCACATTCAAAAATACGCCATTCTTATCCATCCCCAGGATGACACCGGGGTAGGTAGCAAAGTCTTTCCTGATCCCAGCTCTGTGCAGCTTGGATCATTTATAAAAAACACAGCAATCAAGGGTTACTCCAAGCGGAGTCTCCCTTTTTTCCAAAAATTGGGCCCCACACACACCCACCCCTTCAGTGGCAGCAGTTGTGCCCTAGTTGTACACTTCACAGCTACATTTGCATCAAGCACATTCAAAAATACGCCATTCTTATCCGTCCCCAGGATGACACCGGGGTAGGTAGCAAAGTGTTTCCTGATCCCAGCTCTGTTCATCTTGGCTTCTTTTAAAAACACAGCAAGCAAGGGTTACTCCAAGTGGAGTCTCCCTTTTTTTCCAAAAATTGGGCCCCACACACCCACCCATTCAGTGGCAGCAGTTGTGCCCCAGTTGTACACTTCACAGCTAGATTTGCATCAAGCACATTCAAAAATACGCCATTCTTATCCATCCCCAGGATGACACCGGGGTAGGTAGCAAAGTCTTTGCTGACCCATGACTTGTTCATCTTGGCTTCTTTTAAAAACAATGTAAGCAAGGGTTACTCCAAGCGGAGTCTCCCTTTTTTCCAAAAATTGGGCCCCACACACACCCACCCCTTCAGTGGCAGCAGTTGTGCCCTAGTTGTACACTTCACAGCTACATTTGCATCAAGCACATTCAAAAATACGCCATTCTTATCCGTCCCCAGGATGACACCGGGGTAGGTAGCAAAGTCTTTCCTGATCCCAGCTCTGTTCATCTTGGCTTCTTTTAAAAACACATCAAGCAAGGGTTACTCCAAGCGGAGCCTCCCTTTTTTCCAAAAATTGGGCCCCACACACCCACCCATTCAGTGGCAGCAGTTGTGCCCCAGTTGTACACTTCACAGCTAGATTTGCATCAAGCACATTCCAAAATACGCCATTCTTATCCGTCCCCAGGATGACACCGGGGTAGGTAGCAAAGTGTTTCCTGATCCCAGCTCTGTTCATCTTGGCTTCTTTTAAAAACACAGCAAGCAAGGGTTACTCCAAGCGGAGTCTCCCTTTTTTTCCAAAAATTGGGCCCCACACACCCACCCATTCAGTGGCAGCAGTTGTGCCCCAGTTGTACACTTCACAGCTAGATTTGCATCAAGCACATTCAAAAATACGCCATAATTAACCGTCCCCAGGATGACACCAGGGTAGGTAGCAAAGTCTTTCCTGATCCCAGCTCTGTTCATCTTGGCTTCTTTTAAAAACACAGCAAGCAAGGGTTACTCCAAGCGGAGTCTCCCTTTTTTTCCAAAAATTGGGCCCCACACACCCACCCATTCAGTGGCAGCAGTTGTGCCCCAGTTGTACACTTCACAGCTAGATTGGCATCAAGCACATTCAAAAATACGCCATTCTTATCCGTCCCCAGGATGACACCGGGGTAGGTAGCAAAGTGTTTCCTGATCCCAGCTCTGTTCATCTTGGCTTCTTTTAAAAACACAGCAAGCAAGGGTTACTCCAAGCGGAGTCTCCCTTTTTTTCCAAAAATTGGGCCCCACACACCCACCCATTCAGTGGCAGCAGTTGTGCCCCAGTTGTACACTTCACAGCTAGATTTGCATCAAGCACATTCAAAAAAACGCCATAATTAACCGTCCCCAGGATGACACCAGGGTAGGTAGCAAAGTCTTTCCTGATCCCAGCTCTGTTCATCTTGGCTTCTTTTAAAAACACATCAAGCAAGGGTTACTCCAAGCGGAGCCTCCCTTTTTTCCAAAAATTGGGCCCCACACACCCACCCATTCAGTGGCAGCAGTTGTGCCCCAGTTGTACACTTCACAGCTAGATTTGCATCAAGCACATTCCAAAATACGCCATTCTTATCCGTCCCCAGGATGACACCGGGGTAGGTAGCAAAGTGTTTCCTGATCCCAGCTCTGTTCATCTTGGCTTCTTTTAAAAACACAGCAAGCAAGGGTTACTCCAAGCGGAGTCTCCCTTTTTTTCCAAAAATTGGGCCCCACACACCCACCCATTCAGTGGCAGCAGTTGTGCCCCAGTTGTACACTTCACAGCTAGATTTGCATCAAGCACATTCAAAAATACGCCATTCTTATCCGTCCCCAGGATGACACCGGGGTAGGTAGCAAAGTGTTTCCTGATCCCAGCTCTGTTCATCTTGGCTTCTTTTAAAAACACAGCAAGCAAGGGTTACTCCAAGCGGAGTCTCCCTTTTTTTCCAAAAATTGGGCCCCACACACCCACCCATTCAGTGGCAGCAGTTGTGCCCCAGTTGTACACTTCACAGCTAGATTTGCATCAAGCACATTCAAAAAAACGCCATAATTAACCGTCCCCAGGATGACACCAGGGTAGGTAGCAAAGTCTTTCCTGATCCCAGCTCTGTTCATCTTGGCTTCTTTTAAAAACACATCAAGCAAGGGTTACTCCAAGCTGAGCCTCCCTTTTTTTCCAAAAATTGTGCCCCACACACACCCACCCATTCAGTGGCAGCACTTGTGCCCTAGTTGTACACTTCACAGCTACATTTGCATCAAGCACATTCAAAAATACGCCATAATTAACCGTCCCCAGGATGACACCAGGGTAGGTAGCAAAGTCTTTCCTGATCCCAGCTCTGTTCATCTTGGCTTCTTTTAAAAACACATCAAGCAAGGGTTACTCCAAGCGGAGTCTCCCTTTTTTTCCAAAAATTGGGCCCCACACAGACACCTTATCAGTGGCAGCACTTGTGCCCTAGTTGCAAACAGGATGTTTTGATTTGCATCAATCACATTCCAAATCAACAAGCATTTACTCTCCCCAGGATGACACAGGGGTAGTAAATTCCTTCTGGATCCATGACTTGTTCATTTTGATGAACGTCAGTCTGTCCACATTGTCACTGGACAGACTCGTGCGCTTATCTGTCAGCACACACCCAGCAGCACTGAATACACGTTCAGAGACAACGCTGGCAGCTGGACACGACAAAATCTCCAAGGCGTAAGTTGCGAGCTCTGGCCATTTTTCTAGGTTTGAAGCCCAAAAGGAGCAAGGCTCCAGTTGCACAGTCATGGCATCGATGTTCATTTGGAGATACTCCTGTATCATCCTCTCCAGCCGTTGACTATGTGTCAGACTTGTTGTCTCTGGTGGCCTTGCAAAAGAGGGTCTTAAAAAATTATGAAAAGATTCCATAAAATTGCTGTTACCGGCACCAGATACGGTCCTACTGGTACGGGTAGACTGTTGAAGATGACGAGACCGTCCCATGTTTGTCAAGTTACAACTGGGAGATTCACTCCCTGCACCTGCACGGTTGTTTGGTGGAAAAGCCGAGCTAAGATCTAGTAACAGCTTCTGCTGATACTCCTGCATACGTGCGTCCCTTTCTATGGCTGGAATTATGTCACAAAATTTGGACTTGTACCGGGGATCTAATAGTGTGGCAATCCAGTAGTCATCATCACTTCTAATTTTGACAATACGACTGTCATGTTGGAGGTAGTGCAACAAAAAGGCACTCATGTGTCTTGCGCAGCCATGCGGACCAAGTCCACGCTGTGTTTGTGGCATAGAGGTGCTACCCGTTCTTTCTTCCTCTGACATCTGACCCCAACCTCTTTCAACTGAAATTTGACCAAGGTCTCCCTCATCCGCTGAGTCTTCCATGTCCATGGACAGTTCGTCCTCCATTTCTTCATGTTCTCCTGCACCTTGCTCAACATTTCGCCTGCTACTATGCGCCCTTGTCGATCCCTGTCCCCCATGGTCCCATGCCTGCTGCGTTGGTGATGATGAACGTCTGGACCTTGGTGATGTTGTTGTCCCTTGCGCATATGAATCCTCCTGTAGTTCCTCCCCTTCATGTTGTCCCACCCCCTGACTCCGAATAGTGTTTAGCGTGTGCTCCAGCATGTAAATGACTGGAATCGTCATGCTGATAATGGCATTGTCAGAGCTAAACATATTCGTCGCCATGTCGAAACTGTGCAGAAGGGTGCATAGGTCCTTGATCTGAGACCACTCCATCAGGGTGATCTGCCCCACCTCTGCATCTCGTTGGCCCAGGCTATACGTCATGACGTATTGCACCAGGGCTCTGCGGTGCTGCCACAGTCGCTGTAACATGTGGAGAGTTGAATTCCAGCGTGTCGCCACATCGCATTTCAGGCGATGAACCGGCAGGCCGAAAGACTTCTGGAGCGATGCAAGTCGCTCAGCTGCGGCGCTTGAACGGCGGAAGTGAGCAGACAGTTTTCGTGCCCTGTTCAGAAGGCCATCTAGGCCGGGATAGTGTGTTAAAAATTGCTGCACGACAAGGTTCAACACGTGAGCCATACAAGGTACGTGTGTCACCTTGCCCAGGCGAAGGGCCGCACCCAGGTTTGCGGCATTGTCGCACACGGCCTTACCAGGCTGCAGGTTGAGTGGAGACAACCATTTATTAAACTCGGACCGCAGAGCTGACCACAACTCCTCAGCTGTGTGACTCTTATTACCAAGACATGTCAAGCTAAAGACCGCCTGATGCCGTTGCGCTCTGCTGCCAGCATAGTAATGAGGGGTGCGTGATTCCTTCTGCGCAGTGAGAACGCTGGTGGCCTGACCAGGCAGGCTTGGGGCGGAGGTGGAGGACCCAGATGAGGTGGAGGATGCAGAAGCAGTGGCGGAACTTGGACAGACAGAGGATTGACACACAAGTCGTGGGGACGGCAAGACTTGTGCAGCAGACCCTTCACCATCTATCACCATAGTTACCCAGTGCCCAGTCAGCGACATGTAACGTCCCTGTCCATGCTTACTGGTCCAAGTATCGGTGGTGAAATGCACCCGTTCACACACAGAGTTTCTCAAGGAAGCGGTGATGTTGTGTGCGACATGCTGGTGTAGCGCGGGCACACCTTTCTTAGAGAAGTAGTGGCGACTAGGCATCTGGTACTGGGGCACAGCGACAGACATAAGGTCTCTAAAATCCTGTGTGTCCACTAGGCGGAAAGGCAGCATTTCAGTAGCCAACAGCTTACAGAGGGATAGAGTCAACCTCTTAGCTTTGTCATGGGTCGGAGGAAGTGGCCTTTTATTTGACCACATCTGAGGGACAGAGATCTGGCTGCTGTGTGTAGACGGTGTTGAGTAGGGTGTCCCTGGAAAAATGCTGGTTTGTGAGGAAAGTGCAGGCGGAGACATGATGTTGCCTTCATCCAACGTTGGTGCTATCGATGTCTGAGAGAGCTGTACACACTCACTTGTTTCCCCTTCCAAACCAACTGACGACCTTACAAGCAAACTGCCTGTTGCGGTTACAGTGGTGGAAGTTTTGCGTGGAAAAACAGGTGTGACAGCTGTCCCCACAGTCCTAGAAGATGAAGAGCGCGCAGATGCACTGGAAGGGGCGGGCGGTGGATGGTTCGCTCCGCTAGGCCGCATTGCAGCACGGTGAGCTTCCCACCGGGACTTATGATATTTAGTCATGTGACGATTCATGGAAGAAGTTGTCAAACTGCTGAGGTTTTGACCTCTACTAACAGAATCATGACAAATGTTACATATCACATGAGTTGGGCGATCTTTTTCGATGTGAAAAAAGGACCAGGCTAGGCAAGGCTTAGAGGCCATGCGACCTGTTGATCCACCCCGAATAATGCTCATAGGCAGAGTGGTGGCTGAGGATGCAGTTGTAGACGTGCTACCAGTGCTCCGACTCTGTCCAGGAAGGTGCAAGGTAACTTCGTCGTCGGTTGCATCCTCCTCCACCGCCTCTGTTGACCTCCTCGAGTGCCTGACTGGGGGTTGACAGTAGGTGGGATCTAGAACGTCATCATCAATTGTTGTGTTTGCACTCCCCTCCCCCTCAGACCGAGCCTCTTCTTGACCTGACCGAATATTTAAGTTGTCATCCCAATCGGGTATCTGCGTCTCATCTTCATCAGTATGTTCCTCATTGTCTATAACCACAGGTGTTACAGTTTGTGACAAAGGGTCAACATTATGCTCAGAAACTTGGTCCTCACGGCCTGAATCTGAGTCACAAAGGTTCTGGGCATCACTGCAGACCATTTCCTGTTCTGTACTCACTGTAGCTTGGGAGCAGACCTCTGATTCCCAGGCTATAGTGTGACTGAACAGCTCTGCAGACTCAGCCATCTCAGTTCCACCATACTGTGCAGGGCTGATGGAGACTTCAGAGCTGGGAGAAATCAAGTGTGATTGGGATGACAACTCAGAGGACTGGTGTTTTTTGGATGCGGTACTTGAAGTGGCTGAGAGGGCACTTGTTGGACCACTTGAGATCCATTCAAGCATTTTCCTTTTTTGCCCATCATCTACCTTTGTTCCTCTTGTTCGTGTCCGTAAAAAAGGGAGCACATCGGATTGTCCACAATAAGTAGTAGACATCTTACTTTTGCTAGTAGATGGTCTATCTGCAGCAGATGATAATGGAGCTTTGCCACCTTCCCCACTGACAAAACCTTTTTTGCCTTTTCCACCACGCCTCTTCCCCTTTCCACCAGCATCTGTCATTTTGCCACTCATGTTGATTGCGACAAGATTGTGGACTGAAAATGTGGTAGTAAAAATTGAGAGGTGGTGAAGATTGCAGTGGTGGTCTAGCTTTATTAACAGCAGAATAATAAAGAATAAATATCCCTGACAATGTAACTTAGTTATAATTAGTTGGAGTGTGCAACGCAGGCAGACGTGCTGCAAATGTCTTGGCACTAGTGGGACTATAGCAAAGTCCAATAGCCACGTATAGGATGCCACTAGGTACACTGAGTGTGTGCTAGTATAATGGCTTAGTTATAATTAGTTGGAGTGTGCAACGCAGGCAGATGCGTTCTGCAAATGTCTTGGCACTAGTGGGACTAAAGCAAAGTCCAATAGCCACGTATAGGATGCCACTAGGTACACTAAGTGTTTGCTAGTATAATGGCTTAGTTATAATTAGTTGGAGTGTGCAACGCAGGCAGATGCGTTCTGCAAATGTCTTGGCACTAGTGGGACTAAAGCAAAGTCCAATAGCCACGTATAGGATGCCACTAGGTACACTAAGTGTTTGCTAGTATAATGGCTTAGTTATAATTAGTTGGAGTGTGCAACGCAGGCAGATGCGCTCTGCAAATGTCTTGGCACTAGTGGGACTATAGCAAAGTCCAATAGCCACGTATAGGATGCCACTAGGTACACTGAGTGTGTGCTAGTATAATGGCTTAGTTATAATTAGTTGGAGTGTGCAACGCAGGCAGATGCGCTCTGCAAATGTCTTGGCACTAGTGGGACTATAGCAAAGTCCAATAGCCACGTATAGGATGCCACTAGGTACACTGAGTGTGTGCTAGTATAATGGCTTAGTTATAATTAGTTGGAGTGTGCAACGCAGGCAGATGCGCTCTGCAAATGTCTTGGCACTAGTGGGACTATAGCAAAGTCCAATAGCCACGTATAGGATGCCACTAGGTACACTGAGTGTGTGCTAGTATAATGGCTTAGTTATAATTAGTTGGAGTGTGCAACGCAGGCAGATGCGTTCTGCAAATGTCTTGGCACTAGTGGGACTAAAGCAAAGTCCAATAGCCACGTATAGGATGCCACTAGGTACACTAAGTGTTTGCTAGTATAATGGCTTAGTTATAATTAGTTGGAGTGTGCAACGCAGGCAGATGCGCTCTGCAAATGTCTTGGCACTAGTGGGACTATAGCAAAGTCCAATAGCCATGTATAGGATGCCACTAGGTACACTGAGTGTGTGCTAGTATAATGGCTTAGTTATAATTAGTTGGAGTGTGCAATGCAGGCAGATGCGCTCTGCAAATGTCTTGGCACTAGTGGGACTATAGCAAAGTCCAATAGCCACGTATAGGATGCCACTAGGTACACTGAGTGTGTGCTAGTATAATGGCTTAGTTATAATTAGTTGGAGTGTGCAACGCAGGCAGATGCGCTCTGCAAATGTCTTGGCACTAGTGGGACTATAGCAAAGTCCAATAGCCACGTATAGGATGCCACTAGGTACACTGAGTGTTTGCTAGTATAATGGCTTAGTTATAATTAGTTGGAGTGTGCAACGCAGGCAGATGCGCTCTGCAAATGTCTTGGCACTAGTGGGACTATAGCAAAGTCCAATAGCCACGTATAGGATGCCACTAGGTACACTGAGTGTGTGCTAGTATAATGGCTTAGTTATAATTAGTTGGAGTGTGCAACGCAGGCAGATGCGCTCTGCAAATGTCTTGGCACTAGTGGGACTATAGCAAAGTCCAATAGCCACGTATAGGATGCCACTAGGTACACTGAGTGTGTGCTAGTATAATGGCTTAGTTATAATTAGTTGGAGTGTGCAACGCAGGCAGATGCGCTCTGCAAATATCTTGGCACTAGTGGGACTATAGCAAAGTCCAATAGCCACGTATAGGATGCCACTAGGTACACTGCGTGTTTGCTAGTATAATGGCTTAGTTATAATTAGTTGGAGTGTGCAACGCAGGCAGATGCGCTCTGCAAATGTCTTGGCACTAGTGGGACTATAGCAAAGTCCAATAGCCACGTATAGGATGCCACTAGGTACACTGAGTGTGTGCTAGTATAATGGCTTAGTTATAATTAGTTGGAGTGTGCAACGCAGGCAGATGCGCTCTGCAAATGTCTTGGCACTAGTGGGACTATAGCAAAGTCCAATAGCCACGTATAGGATGCCACTAGGTACACTGAGTGTGTGCTAGTATAATGGCTTAGTTATAATTAGTTGGAGTGTGCAACGCAGGCAGATGCGTTCTGCAAATGTCTTGGCACTAGTGGGACTAAAGCAAAGTCCAATAGCCACGTATAGGATGCCACTAGGTACACTAAGTGTTTGCTAGTATAATGGCTTAGTTATAATTAGTTGGAGTGTGCAACGCAGGCAGATGCGCTCTGCAAATGTCTTGGCACTAGTGGGACTATAGCAAAGTCCAATAGCCACGTATAGGATGCCACTAGGTACACTGAGTGTGTGCTAGTATAATGGCTTAGTTATAATTAGTTGGAGTGTGCAACGCAGGCAGATGCGCTCTGCAAATGTCTTGGCACTAGTGGGACTATAGCAAAGTCCAATAGCCACGTATAGGATGCCACTAGGTACACTGAGTGTGTGCTAGTATAATGGCTTAGTTATAATTAGTTGGAGTGTGCAACGCAGGCAGATGCGCTCTGCAAATGTCTTGGCACTAGTGGGACTATAGCAAAGTCCAATAGCCACGTATAGGATGCCACTAGGTACACTGAGTGTTTGCTAGTATAATGGCTTAGTTATAATTAGTTGGAGTGTGCAACGCAGGCAGATGCGCTCTGCAAATGTCTTGGCACTAGTGGGACTATAGCAAAGTCCAATAGCCACGTATAGGATGCCACTAGGTACACTGAGTGTGTGCTAGTATAATGGCTTAGTTATAATTAGTTGGAGTGTGCAACGCAGGCAGATGCGTTCTGCAAATGTCTTGGCACTAGTGGGACTAAAGCAAAGTCCAATAGCCACGTATAGGATGCTACTAGGTACACTAAGTGTTTGCTAGTATAATGGCTTAGTTATAATTAGTTGGAGTGTGCAACGCAGGCAGATGCGCTCTGCAAATGTCTTGGCACTAGTGGGACTATAGCAAAGTCCAATAGCCACGTATAGGATGCCACTAGGTACACTGAGTGTGTGCTAGTATAATGGCTTAGTTATAATTAGTTGGAGTGTGCAACGCAGGCAGATGCGCTCTGCAAATGTCTTGGCACTAGTGGGACTATAGCAAAGTCCAATAGCCACGTATAGGATGCCACTAGGTACACTGAGTGTGTGCTAGTATAATGGCTTAGTTATAATTAGTTGGAGTGTGCAACGCAGGCAGATGCGTTCTGCAAATGTCTTGGCACTAGTGGGACTAAAGCAAAGTCCAATAGCCACGTATAGGATGCCACTAGGTACACTAAGTGTTTGCTAGTATAATGGCTTAGTTATAATTAGTTGGAGTGTGCAACGCAGGCAGATGCGCTCCGCAAATGTCTTGGCACTAGTGGGACTATAGCAAAGTCCAATAGCCACGTATAGGATGCCACTAGGTACACTGAGTGTGTGCTAGTATAATGGCTTAGTTATAATTAGTTGGAGTGTGCAACGCAGGCAGATGCGCTCTGCAAATGTCTTGGCACTAGTGGGACTATAGCAAAGTCCAATAGCCACGTATAGGATGCCACTAGGTACACTGAGTGTGTGCTAGTATAATGGCTTAGTTATAATTAGTTGGAGTGTGCAACGCAGGCAGATGCGTTCTGCAAATGTCTTGGCACTAGTGGGACTAAAGCAAAGTCCAATAGCCACGTATAGGATGCCACTAGGTACACTAAGTGTTTGCTAGTATAATGGCTTAGTTATAATTAGTTGGAGTGTGCAACGCAGGCAGATGCGCTCTGCAAATGTCTTGGCACTAGTGGGACTATAGCAAAGTCCAATAGCCACGTATAGGATGCCACTAGGTACACTGAGTGTGTGCTAGTATAATGGCTTAGTTATAATTAGTTGGAGTGTGCAACGCAGGCAGATGCGCTCTGCAAATGTCTTGGCACTAGTGAGACTATAGCAAAGTCCAATAGCCACGTATAGGATGCCACTAGGTACACTGAGTGTGTGCTAGTATAATGGCTTAGTTATAATTAGTTGGAGTGTGCAACGCAGGCAGATGCGCTCTGCAAATTTCTTGGCACTAGTGGGACTATAGCAAAGTCCAATAGCCACGTATAGGATGCCACTAGGTACACTGAGTGTTTGCTAGTATAATGGCTTAGTTATAATTAGTTGGAGTGTGCAACGCAGGCAGATGCGCTCTGCAAATGTCTTGGCACTAGTGGGACTATAGCAAAGTCCAATAGCCACGTATAGGATGCCACTAGGTACACTGAGTGTGTGCTAGTATAATGGCTTAGTTATAATTAGTTGGAGTGTGCAACGCAGGCAGATGCGCTCTGCAAATGTCTTGGCACTAGTGGGACTATAGCAAAGTCCAATAGCCACGTATAGGATGCCACTAGGTACACTGAGTGTGTGCTAGTATAATGGCTTAGTTATAATTAGTTGGAGTGTGCAACGCAGGCAGATGCGCTCTGCAAATGTCTTGGCACTAGTGGGACTATAGCAAAGTCCAATAGCCACGTATAGGATGCCACTAGGTACACTGAGTGTTTGCTAGTATAATGGCTTAGTTATAATTAGTTGGAGTGTGCAACGCAGGCAGATGCGCTCTGCAAATGTCTTGGCACTAGTGGGACTATAGCAAAGTCCAATAGCCACGTATAGGATGCCACTAGGTACACTGAGTGTGTGCTAGTATAATGGCTTAGTTATAATTAGTTGGAGTGTGCAACGCAGGCAGATGCGCTCTGCAAATGTCTTGGCACTAGTGGGACTATAGCAAAGTCCAATAGCCACGTATAGGATGCCACTAGGTACACTGAGTGTGTGCTAGTATAATGGCTTAGTTATAATTAGTTGGAGTGTGCAACGCAGGCAGATGCGTTCTGCAAATGTCTTGGCACTAGTGGGACTAAAGCAAAGTCCAATAGCCACGTATAGGATGCCACTAGGTACACTAAGTGTTTGCTAGTATAATGGCTTAGTTATAATTAGTTGGAGTGTGCAACGCAGGCAGATGCGCTCTGCAAATGTCTTGGCACTAGTGGGACTATAGCAAAGTCCAATAGCCACGTATAGGATGCCACTAGGTACACTGAGTGTGTGCTAGTATAATGGCTTAGTTATAATTAGTTGGAGTGTGCAACGCAGGCAGATGCGCTCTGCAAATGTCTTGGCACTAGTGGGACTATAGCAAAGTCCAATAGCCACGTATAGGATGCCACTAGGTACACTGAGTGTGTGCTAGTATAATGGCTTAGTTATAATTAGTTGGAGTGTGCAACGCAGGCAGATGCGCTCTGCAAATGTCTTGGCACTAGTGGGACTATAGCAAAGTCCAATAGCCACGTATAGGATGCCACTAGGTACACTGAGTGTTTGCTAGTATAATGGCTTAGTTATAATTAGTTGGAGTGTGCAACGCAGGCAGATGCGCTCTGCAAATGTCTTGGCACTAGTGGGACTATAGCAAAGTCCAATAGCCACGTATAGGATGCCACTAGGTACACTGAGTGTGTGCTAGTATAATGGCTTAGTTATAATTAGTTGGAGTGTGCAACGCAGGCAGATGCGCTCTGCAAATGTCTTGGCACTAGTGGGACTATAGCAAAGTCCAATAGCCACGTATAGGATGCCACTAGGTACACTGAGTGTGTGCTAGTATAATGGCTTAGTTATAATTAGTTGGAGTGTGCAACGCAGGCAGTTGCGCTCTGCAAATGTCTTGGCACTAGTGGGACTATAGCAAAGTCCAATAGCCACGTATAGGATGCCACTAGGTACACTGAGTGTTTGCTAGTATAATGGCTTAGTTATAATTAGTTGGAGTGTGCAACGCAGGCAGATGCGCTCTGCAAATGTCTTGGCACTAGTGGGACTAAAGCAAAGTCCAATAGCCACGTATAGGATGCCACTAGGTACACTGAGTGTTTGCTAGTATAATGGCTTAGTTATAATTAGTTGGAGTGTGCAACGCAGGCAGATGCGCTCTGCAAATGTCTTGGCACTAGTGGGACTAAAGCAAAGTCCAATAGCCACGTATAGGATGCCACTAGGTACACTGAGTGTTTGCTAGTATAATGGCTTAGTTAGAATGAGTTGGAGTGTGCAGAGGACAAGAGGGTACAGTGGCAGGATTGTGGTGCTCTGGGTAGAGGAATGGAAGCCTGCCTTTCTATTTCCTCCTAATGGTGAAATGCAGGGAGGAAATCCCTGACCTGGGCTACACAGACGCTGTTGCTGTTTGCAGGACCTGTCACCTATGGCTCTCTGACCCTGCCGCTTTGAGCCCTTAAAAGGACTGCTAGAATGTGCTCTCCCTAAGCTGTCTAACGTTGTGTATGCAGCGCATACAGCTGTATCGGCTATAGGACTCAGGAGGACGGAGCTGCGACACTGATGTCTGACACCAAAGACGCAGAAGGCAGATAATGGCGTTCGTGAAGAAAATGTCCGGTTTTATAATGCAGGGACATGTGACATGCAGATCCTATCACACATGCCGTTGCTTATCTGGCTCAAAGTCCACTTAGCTGTGTGTGTGTCTGTGATTGGCTGACATGCTGGCCCGCCCCACAAGACGCGCGCGCTTAGGGAAGGAAGACAAGAAAAAAAAAAAAAAAAATGGCGATCGCCATTATAGAAACAGCAGTGATCTGAAGGCGCTGTTCACGCACACTATACACTGAAATGTGATAATAGTTTGATTCACAGAGTGACTTACACTATTACAGCAGAAACCAAGCTATGATTTAGCTGTTTTTTGGCTGCTAGAACCGTTCTCGAACGTTTCTAGAACTATCGAGCTTTTGCAAAAAGCTCGAGTTCTAGTTCGATCTAGAACATGCCCCAAAATCACTCGAGCCTAGAACTGGAGAACCACGAACCACGAACCGCGCTCAACTCTAGTCTTCAGTAGAGATGGATAGTCGAGCTGGGCTATCAGACGGTCACCTCTGTAGCTGTAGTGTCATTTTTCCTATGGTCCAATGTGTAAATTAAACAAAAAAGTGCACGTTTGTTATGATGTCCAAGATGGGGACCAGGATGTGGACATAATAAAAAATTAGGGAACATGATAGGAGACATTTCTACAATACATATAATCATTCTTATCTATTTAATACGATGACAACAGCTCTCCATACCTGCAGTCCACTACAAGGACCACCCTCTCTAATCCCTGAAAAATGAAATCATCCTCAGTGACGAAGAGAGGGGGCTAAGCGCCCCCCATGGTCTCAGAGCATTGACTCTTCTAAGAGTCCTAAGAGTCCTGCTCACACTGATGGGGTGCAGCTGTGGGACCCTATTTTCAGAGATGATGTCCTCCACCCAACTCTCAAAAAGCTGAAAGGGTCTTCAGTAGAGATGGATAGTCGAGCTGGGCTATCAGACGGTCACCTCTGTAGCTGTAGTGTCATTTTTCCTATGGTCCAATGTGTAAATTAAACAAAAAAGTGCACGTTTGTTATGATGTCCAAGATGGGGACCAGGATGTGGACATAATAAAAAATTAGGGAACATGATAGGAGACATTTCTACAATACATATAATCATTCTTATCTATCTAATACGATGATAACAGCTCTCCATATCTGCAGTCCACCACAAGGACCACCCTCTCTAATCCCTGAAAAATGAAATCATCCTCAGTGATGAAGAGAGGGGGCTAAGTGCCCCCAATGGTCTCAGAGCATTGACTCTTCTAAGAGTCCTAAGAGTCCTGCTCACACTGATGGGGTGCAGCTGTGGGACCCTATTTTCAGAGATGATGTCCTCCACCCAACTCTCAAAAAGCTGAAAGGGTCTTCAGTAGAGATGGATAGTCGAGCTGGGCTATCAGACGGTCACCTCTGTAGCTGTAGTGTCATTTTTCCTATGGTCCAATGTGTAAATTAAACAAAAAAGTGCACGTTTGTTATGATATCCAAGATGGGGACCAGGATGTGGACATAATAAAAAATTAGGGAACATGATAGGAGACATTTCTACAATACATATAATCATTCTTATCTATCTAATACGATGACAACAGCTCTCCATACCTGCAGTCCACCACAAGGACCACCCTCTCTAATCCCTGAAAAATGAAATCATCCTCAGTGACGAAGAGAGGGGGTAAGCGCCCCCATGGTCTCAGAGCATTAACTCTTTTAAGAGTCCTAAGAGTCCTGCTCACACTGATGGGGTGCAGCTGTGGGACCCTATTTTCAGAGATGATGTCCTCCACCCAACTCTCAAAAAGCTGAAAGGGTCTTCAGTAGAGATGGATAGTCGAGCTGGGCTATCAGACGGTCACCTCTGTAGCTGTAGTGTCATTTTTCCTATGGTCCAATGTGTAAATTAAACAAAAAAGTGCACGTTTGTTATGATGTCCAAGATGGGGACCAGGATGTGGACATAATAAAAAATTAGGGAACATGATAGGAGACATTTCTACAATACATATAATCATTCTTATCTATCTAATACGATGACAACAGCTCTCCATACCTGCAGTCCACCACAAGGACCACCCTCTCTAATCCCTGAAAAATGAAATCATCCTCAGGGACGAAGAGAGGGGGCTAAGCTCCCCCCATGGTTTTAGAGCATTGACTCTTCTAAGAGTCCTAAGAGTCCTGCTTACACTGATGGGGTGCAGCTGTGGGACCCTATTTTAAGAGATGATGTCCTCCACCCAACTCTCAAAAAGCTGAAAGGGTCTTCAGTAGAGATGGATAGTCGAGCTGGGCTATCAGACGGTCACCTCTGTAGCTGTAGTGTCATTTTTCCTATGGTCCAATGTGTAAATTAAACAAAAAAGTGCACGTTTGTTATGATGTCCAAGATGGGGACCAGGATGTGGACATAATAAAAAATTAGGGAACATGATAGGAGACATTTCTACAATACATATAATCATTCTTATCTATCTAATACGATGACAACAGCTCTCCATACCTGCAGTCCACCACAAGGACCACTCTCTCTAATCCCTGAAAAATGAAATCATCCTCAGTGACGAAGAGAGGGGGCTAAGCGCCCCCCATGGTCTCAAAACATTGACTCTTCTAAGAGTCCTAAGAGTCCTGCTCACACTGATGGGGTGCAGCTGTGGGACCCTATTTTCAGAGATGATGTCCTCCACCCAACTCTCAAAAAGCTGAAAGGGTCTTCAGTAGAGATGGATAGTCGAGCTGGGCTACCAGACGGTCACCTCTGTAGCTGTAGTGTCATTTTTCCTATGGTCCAATGTGTAAATTAAACAAAAAAGTGCACGTTTGTTATGATTTCCAAGATGGGGACCAGGATGTGGACATAATAAAAAAATAGGGAACATGATAGGAGACATTTCTACAATACATATAATCATTCTTATCTATCTAATACGATGACAACAGCTCTCCATACCTGCAGTCCACCACAAGGACCACCCTCTCTATTCCCTGAAAAGTGAAATCATCCTCAGTGACGAAGAGAGGGGGCTAAGCGCCCCCCATGGTCTCAAAACATTGACTCTTCTAAGAGTCCTAAGAGTCCTGCTCACACTGATGGGGTGCAGCTGTGGGACCCTATTTTCAGAGATGATGTTCTCCACCCAACTCTCAAAAAGCTGAAAGGGTCTTCAGTAGAGATGGATAGTCGAGCTGGGCTATCAGACGGTCACCTCTGTAGCTGTAGTGTCATTTTTCCTATGGTCCAATGTGTAAATTAAACAAAAAAGTGCACGTTTGTTATGATGTCCAAGATGGGGACCAGGATGTGGACATAATAAAAAATTAGGGAACATGATAGGAGACATTTCTACAATACATATAATCATTCTTATCTATTTAATACGATGACAACAGCTCTCCATACCTGCAGTCCACCACAAGGACCACCCTCTCTATTCCCTGAAAAGTGAAATCATCCTCAGTGACGAAGAGAGGGGGCTAAGCGCCCCCCATGGTCTCAAAACATTGACTCTTCTAAGAGTCCTAAGAGTCCTGCTCACACTGATGGGGTGCAGCTGTGGGACCCTATTTTCAGAGATGATGTTCTCCACCCAACTCTCAAAAAGCTGAAAGGGTCTTCAGTAGAGATGGATAGTCGAGCTGGGCTATCAGACGGTCACCTCTGTAGCTGTAGTGTCATTTTTCCTATGGTCCAATGTGTAAATTAAACAAAAAAGTGCACGTTTGTTATGATGTCCAAGATGGGGACCAGGATGTGGACCTAATAAAAAATTAGGGAACATGATAGGAGACATTTCTACAATACATATAATCATTCTTATCTATTTAATACGATGACAACAGCTCTCCATACCTGCAGTCCACCACAAGGACCACCCTCTCTAATCCCTGAAAAATGAAATCATCCTCAGTGACGAAGAGAGGGGGCTAAGCGCCCCCCATGGTCTCAGAGCATTGACTCTTCTAAGAGTCCTAAGAGTCCTGCTCACACTGATGGGGTGCAGCTGTGGGACCCTATTTTCAGAGATGATGTCCTCCACCCAACTCTCAAAAAGCTGAAAGGGTCTTCAGTAGAGATGGATTGTCGAGCTGGGCTATCAGACGGTCACCTCTGTAGCTGTAGTGTCATTTTTCCTATGGTCCAATGTGTAAATTAAACAAAAAAGTGCATGTTTGTTATGATGTCCAAGATGGGGACCAGGATGTGGACATAATAAAAAATTAGGGAACATGATAGGAGACATTTCTACAATACATATAATCATTCTTATCTATCTAATACGATGATAACAGCTCTCCATACCTGCAGTCCACCACAAGGACCACCCTCTCTAATCCCTGAAAAATGAAATCATCCTCAGTGACGAAGAGAGGGGGCTCAGTGCCCCCAATGGTCTCAGAGCATTGACTCTTCTAAGAGTCCTAAGAGTCCTGCTCACACTGATGGGGTGCAGCTGTGGGACCCTATTTTCAGAGATGATGTCCTCCACCCAACTCTCAAAATGCTGAAAGGGTCTTCAGTAGAGATGGATAGTCGAGCTGGGCTATCAGACGGTCACCTCTGTAGCTGTAGTGTCATTTTTCCTATGGTCCAATGTGTAAATTAAACAAAAAAGTGCACGTTTGTTATGATCACGTTTGTTATGATGTCCAAGATGGGGACCAGGATGTGGACATAATAAAAAATTAGGGAACATGATAGGAGACATTTCTACAATACATATAATCATTCTTATCTATCTAATACGATGACAACAGCTCTCCATACCTGCAGTCCACCACAAGGACCACCCTCTCTAATCCCTGAAAAATGAAATCATCCTCAGTGACGAAGAGAGGGGGCTAAGCGCCCCCATGGTCTCAGAGCATTAACTCTTCTAAGAGTCCTAAGAGTCCTGCTCACACTGATGGGGTGCAGCTGTGGGACCCTATTTTCAGAGATGATGTCCTCCACCCAACTCTCAAAAAGCTGAAAGGGTCTTCAGTAGAGATGGATAGTCGAGCTGGGCTATCAGACGGTCACCTCTGTAGCTGTAGTGTCATTTTTCCTATGGTCCAATGTGTAAATTAAACAAAAAAGTGCACATTTGTTATGATTTCCAAGATGGGGACCATGATGTGGACATAATAAAAAAATAGGGAACATGATAGGAGACATTTCTACAATACATATAATCATTCTTATCTATCTAATACGATGACAACAGCTCTCCATACCTGCAGTCCACCACAAGGACCACCCTCTCTATTCCCTGAAAAGTGAAATCATCCTCAGTGACGAGGAGAGGGGGCTAAGCGCCCCCCATGGTCTCAGAGCATTGACTCTTCTAAGAGTCCTAAGAGTCCTGCTCACACTGATGGGGTGCAGCTGTGGGACCCTATTTTCAGAGATGATGTTCTCCACCCAACTCTCAAAAAGCTGAAAGGGTCTTCAGTAGAGATGGATAGTCGAGCTGGGCTATCAGACGGTCACCTCTGTAGCTGTAGTGTCATTTTTCCTATGGTCCAATGTGTAAATTAAACAAAAAAGTGCACGTTTGTTATGATGTCCAAGATGGGGACCAGGATGTGGACATAATAAAAAATTAGGGAACATGATAGGAGACATTTCTACAATACATATAATCATTCTTATCTATTTAATACGATGACAACAGCTCTCCATACCTGCAGTCCACCACAAGGACCACCCTCTCTAATCCCTGAAAAATGAAATCATCCTCAGTGACGAAGAGAGGGGGCTAAGCGCCCCCCATGGTCTCAGAGCATTGACTCTTCTAAGAGTCCTAAGAGTCCTGCTCACACTGATGGGGTGCAGCTGTGGGACCCTATTTTCAGAGATGATGTCCTCCACCCAACTCTCAAAAAGCTGAAAGGGTCTTCAGTAGAGATGGATAGTCGAGCTGGGCTATCAGACGGTCACCTCTGTAGCTGTAGTGTCATTTTTCCTATGGTCCAATGTGTAAGTTAAACAAAAAAGTGCACGTTTGTTATGATGTCCAAGATGGGGACCAGGATGTGGACATACATTCTTATCTATCTAATACGATGATAACAGCTCTCCATATCTGCAGTCCACCACAAGGACCACCCTCTCTAATCCCTGAAAAATGAAATCATCCTCAGTGATGAAGAGAGGGGGCTAAGTGCCCCCAATGGTCTCAGAGCATTGACTCTTCTAAGAGTCCTAAGAGTCCTGCTCACACTGATGGGGTGCAGCTGTGGGACCCTATTTTCAGAGATGATGTCCTCCACCCAACTCTCAAAAAGCTGAAAGGGTCTTCAGTAGAGATGGATAGTCGAGCTGGGCTATCAGACGGTCACCTCTGTAGCTGTAGTGTCATTTTTCCTATGGTCCAATGTGTAAATTAAACAAAAAAGTGCACGTTTGTTATGATGTCCAAGATGGGGACCAGGATGTGGACATAATAAAAAATTAGGGAACATGATAGGAGACATTTCTACAATACATATAATCATTCTTATCTATCTAATACGATGACAACAGCTCTCCATACCTGCAGTCCACCACAAGGACCACCCTCTCTAATCCCTGAAAAATGAAATCATCCTCAGTGACGAAGAGAGGGGGCTAAGCGCCCCCCATGGTTTTAGAGCATTGACTCTTCTAAGAGTCCTAAGAGTCCTGCTTACACTGACGGGGTGCAGCTGTGGGACCCTATTTTCAGAGATGATGTCCTCCACCCAACTCTCAAAAAGCTGAAAGGGTCTTCAGTAGAGATGGATTGTCGAGCTGGGCTATCAGACGGTCACCTCTGTAGCTGTAGTGTCATTTTTCCTATGGTCCAATGTGTAAATTAAACAAAAAAGTGCACGTTTGTTATGATGTCCAAGATGGGGACCAGGATGTGGACATAATAAAAAATTAGGGACCATGATAGGAGACATTTCTACAATACATATAATCATTCTTATCTACCTAATACGATGATAACAGCTCTCCATACCTGCAGTCCACCACAAGGACCACCCTCTCTAATCCCTGAAAAATGAAATCATCCTCAGTGACGAAGAGAGGGGGCTAAGTGCCCCCAATGGTCTCAGAGCATTGACTCTTCTAAGAGTCCTAAGAGTCCTGCTCACACTGATGGGGTGCAGCTGTGGGACCCTAATTTCAGAGATGATGTCCTCCACCCAACTCTCAAAAAGCTGAAAGGGTCTTCAGTAGAGATGGATAGTCGAGCTGGGCTATCAGACGGTCACCTCTGTAGCTGTAGTGTCATTTTTCCTATGGTCCAATGTGTAAATTAAACAAAAAAGTGCACGTTTGTTATGATGTCCAAGATGGGGACCAGGATGTGGACATAATAAAAAATTAGGGAACATGATAGGAGACATTTCTACAATACATATAATCATTCTTATCTATCTAATACGATGACAACAGCTCTCCATACCTGCAGTCCACAACAAGGACCACCCTCTCTAATCCCTGAAAAATGAAATCATCCTCAGTGACGAAGAGAGGGGGCTAAGCGCCCCCCATGGTTTTAGAGCATTGACTCTTCTAAGAGTCCTAAGAGTCCTGCTTACACTGATGGGGTGCAGCTGTGGGACCCTATTTTAAGAGATGATGTCCTCCACCCAACTCTCAAAAAGCTGAAAGGGTCTTCAGTAGAGATGGATAGTCGAGCTGGGCTATCAGACGGTCATCTCTGTAGCTGTAGTGTCATTTTTCCTATGGTCCAATGTGTAAATTAAACAAAAAAGTGCACGTTTGTTATGATGTCCAAGATGGGGACCAGGATGTGGACATAATAAAAAATTAGGGAACATGATAGGAGACATTTCTACAATACATATAATCATTCTTATCTATTTAATACGATGACAACAGCTCTCCATACCTGCAGTCCACCACAAGGACCACCCTCTCTAATCCCTGAAAAATGAAATCATCCTCAGTGACGAAGAGAGGGGGCTAAGCGCCCCCCATGGTCTCAGAGCATTGACTCTTCTAAGAGTCCTAAGAGTCCTGCTCACACTGATGGGGTGCAGCTGTGGGACCCTATTTTCAGGGATGATGTCCTCCACCCAACTCTCAAAAAGCTGAAAGGGTCTTAAGTAGAGATGGATTGTCGAGCTGGGCTATCAGACGGTCACCTCTGTAGCTGTAGTGTCATTTTTCCTATGGTCCAATGTGTAAATTAAACAAAAAAGTGCACGTTTGTTATGATGTCCAAGATGGGGACCAGGATGTGGACATAATAAAAAATTAGGGAACATGATAGGAGACATTTCTACAATACATATAATCATTCTTATCTACCTAATACGATGATAACAGCTCTCCATACCTGCAGTCCACCACAAGGACCACCCTCTCTATTCCCTGAAAAATGAAATCATCCTCAGTGACGAAGAGAGGGGGCTAAATGCCCCCAATGGTCTCAGAGCATTGACTCTTCTAAGAGTCCTAAGAGTCCTGTTTACACTGATGGGGGGCAGCTGTGGGACCCTAATTTCAGAGATGATGTCCTCCACCCAACTCTCAAAAAGCTGAAAGGGTCTTCAGTAGAGATGGATAGTCGAGCTGGGCTATCAGACGGTCACCTCTGTAGCTGTAGTGTCATTTTTCCTATGGTCCAATGTGTAAATTAAACAAAAAAGTGCACGTTTGTTATGATGTCCAAGATGGGGACCAGGATGTGGACATAATAAGAAATTAGGGAACATGATAGGAGACATTTCTACAATACATATAATCATTCTTATCTATCTAATACGATGACAACAGCTCTCCATACCTGCAGTCCACCACAAGGACCACCCTCTCTAATCCCTGAAAAATGAAATCATCCTCAGGGACGAAGAGAGGGGGCTAAGCGCCCCCCATGGTTTTAGAGCATTGACTCTTCTAAGAGTCCTAAGAGTCCTGCTTACACTGATGGGGTGCAGCTGTGGGACCCTATTTTCAGAGATGATGTCCTCCACCCAACTCTCAAAAAGCTGAAAGGGTCTTCAGTAGAGATGGATAGTCGAGCTGGGCTATCAGACGGTCACCTCTGTAGCTGTAGTGTCATTTTTCCTATAATCCAATGTGTAAATTAAACAAAAAAGTGCACGTTTGTTATGATGTTCAAGATGGGGACCAGGATGTGGACATAATAAAAAATTAGGGAACATGATAGGAGACATTTCTACAATACATATAATCATTCTTATCTATCTAATACGATCACAACAGCTCTCCATACCTGCAGTCCACCACAAGGACCACTCTCTCTAATCCCTGAAAAATGAAATCATCCTCAGTGACGAAGAGAGGGGGCTAAGCGCCCCCCATGGTCTCAGAGCATTGACTCTTCTAAGAGTCCTAAGAGTCCTGCTCACACTGATGGGGTGCAGCTGTGGGACCCTATTTTCAGAGATGATGTTCTCCACCCAACTCTCAAAAAGCTGAAAGGGTCTTCAGTAGAGATGGATAGTCGAGCTGGGCTATCAGACGGTCACCTCTGTAGCTGTAGTGTCATTTTTCCTATGGTCCAATGTGTAAATTAAACAAAAAAGTGCACATTTGTTATGATGTCCAAGATGGGGACCAGGATGTGGACATAATAAAAAATTAGGGAACATGATAGGAGACATTTCTACAATACATATAATCATTCTTATCTATTTAATACGATGACAACAGCTCTCCATACCTGCAGTCCACCACAAGGACCACCCTCTCTAATCCCTGAAAAATGAAATCATCCTCAGTGACGAAGAGAGGGGGCTAAGCGCCCCCCATGGTCTCAGAGCATTGACTCTTCTAAGAGTCCTAAGAGTCCTGCTAACACTGATGGGGTGCAGCTGTGGGACCCTATTTTCAGTGATGATGTCCTCCACCCAACTCTCAAAAAGCTGAAAGGGTCTTCAGTAGAGATGGATAGTCGAGCTGGGCTATCAGACGGTCACCTCTGTAGCTGTAGTGTCATTTTTCCTATGGTCCAATGTGTAAATTAAACAAAAAAGTGCACATTTGTTATGATGTCCAAGATGGGGACCAGGATGTGGACATAATAAAAAATTAGGGAACATGATAGGAGACATTTCTACAATACATATAATCATTCTTATCTATTTAATACGATGACAACAGCTCTCCATACCTGCAGTCCACCACAAGGACCACCCTCTCTAATCCCTGAAAAATGAAATCATCCTCAGTGACGAAGAGAGGGGGCTAAGCGCCCCCCATGGTCTCAGAGCATTGACTCTTCTAAGAGTCCTAAGAGTCCTGCTCACACTGATGGGGTGCAGCTGTGGGACCCTATTTTCAGTGATGATGTCCTCCACCCAACTCTCAAAAAGCTGAAAGGGTCTTCAGTAGAGATGTATAGTCGAGCTGGGCTA
Source organism: Anomaloglossus baeobatrachus (assembly GCF_048569485.1). Taxonomy (NCBI): domain Eukaryota; kingdom Metazoa; phylum Chordata; class Amphibia; order Anura; family Aromobatidae; genus Anomaloglossus; species Anomaloglossus baeobatrachus. The sequence goes on from NW_027441889.1 coordinate 36,958, forward strand.
TCAGACGGTCACCTCTGTAGCTGTAGTGTCATTTTTCCTATGGTCCAATGTGTAAATTAAACAAAAAAGTGCACGTTTGTTATGATGTCCAAGATGGGGACCAGGATGTGGACATAATAAAAAATTAGGGAACATGATAGGAGACATTTCTACAATACCTATAATCATTCTTATCTATCTAATACGATGATAACAGCTCTCCATATCTGCAGTCCACCACAAGGACCACCCTCTCTAATCCCTGAAAAATGAAATCATCCTCAGTGATGAAGAGAGGGGGCTAAGTGCCCCCAATGGTCTCAGAGCATTGACTCTTCTAAGAGTCCTAAGAGTCCTGCTCACACTGATGGGGTGCAGCTGTGGGACCCTATTTTCAGAGATGATGTCCTCCACCCAACTCTCAAAAAGCTGAAAGGGTCTTCAGTAGAGATGGATAGTCGAGCTGGGCTATCAGACGGTCACCTCTGTAGCTGTAGTGTCATTTTTCCTATTGTCCAATGTGTAAATTAAACAAAAAAGTGCACATTTGTTATGATGTCCAAGATGGGGACCAGGATGTGGACATAATAAAAAATTAGGGAACATGATAGGAGACATTTCTACAATACATATAATCATTCTTATCTATCTAATACGATGACAACAGCTCTCCATACCTGCAGTCCACCACAAGGACCAGCCTCTCTAATCCCTGAAAAATGAAATCATCCTCAGTGACGAAGAGAGGGGGCCAAGCGCCCCCCATGGTACCAGAGCATTGACTCTTCTAAGAGTCCTAAGAGTCCTGCTCACACTGATGGGGTGAAGCTGTGGGACCCTATTTTCAGAGATGATGTCCTCCACCCAACTCTCAAAAAGCTGAAAGGGTCTTCAGTAGAGATGGATAGTCGAGCTGGGCTATCAGACGGTCACCTCTGTAGCTGTAGTGTCATTTTTCCTATGGTCCAATGTGTAAATTAAACAAAAAGTGCACGTTTGTTATGATGTCCAAGATGGGGACCAGGATGTGGACATAATAAGAAATTAGGGAACATGATAGGAGACATTTCTACAATACATATAATCATTCTTATCTATCTAATACGATGACAACAGCTCTCCATACCTGCAGTCCACCACAAGGACCACCCTCTCTAATCCCTGAAAAATGAAATCATCCTCAGGGACGAAGAGAGGGGGCTAAGCGCCCCCCATGGTTTTAGAGCATTGACTCTTCTAGGAGTCCTAAGAGTCCTGCTTACACTGATGGGGTGCAGCTGTGGGACCCTATTTTCAGAGATGATGTCCTCCACCCAACTCTCAAAAAGCTGAAAGGGTCTTCAGTAGAGATGGATAGTCGAGCTGGGCTATCAGACGGTCACCTCTGTAGCTATAGTGTCATTTTTCCTATGGTCCAATGTGTAAATTAAACAAAAAAGTGCACGTTTGTTATGATGTCCAAGATGGGGACCAGGATGTGGACATAATAAGAAATTAGGGAACATGATAGGAGACATTTCTACAATACATATAATCATTCTTATCTATCTAATACGATGACAACAGCTCTCCATACCTGCAGTCCACCACAAGGACCACCCTCTCTAATCCCTGAAAAATGAAATCATCCTCAGGGACGAAGAGAGGGGGCTAAACGCCCCCCATGGTTTTAGAGCATTGACTCTTCTAAGAGTCCTAAGAGTCCTGCTTACACTGATGGGGTGCAGCTGTGGGACCCTATTTTCAGAGATGATGTCCTCCACCCAACTCTCAAAAAGCTGAAAGGGTCTTCAGTAGAGATGGATAGTCGAGCTGGGCTATCAGACGGTCACCTCTGTAGCTGTAGTGTCATTTTTCCTATAATCCAATGTGTAAATTAAACAAAAAAGTGCACGTTTGTTATGATGTTCAAGATGGGGACCAGGATGTGGACATAATAAAAAATTAGGGAACATGATAGGAGACATTTCTACAATACATATAATCATTCTTATCTATCTAATACGATCACAACAGCTCTCCATACCTGCGGTCCACCACAAGGACCACTCTCTCTAATCCCTGAAAAATGAAATCATCCTCAGTGACGAAGAGAGGGGGCTAAGCGCCCCCCATGGTCTCAGAGCATTGACTCTTCTAAGAGTCCTAAGATTCCTGCTCACACTGATGTGGTGCAGCTGTGGGACCCTATTTTCAGAGATGATGTCCTCCACCCAACTCTCAAAAAGCTGAAAGGGTCTTCAGTAGAGATGGATAGTCGAGCTGGGCTATCAGACGGTCACCTCTGTAGCTGTAGTGTCATTTTTCCTATGGTCCAATGTGTAAATTAAACAAAAAAGTGCACATTTGTTATGATTTCCAAGATGGGGACCAGGATGTGGACATAATAAAAAAATAGGGAACATGATAGGAGACATTTCTACAATACATATAATCATTCTTATCTATCTAATACGATGACAACAGCTCTCCATACCTGCAGTCCACCACAAGGACCACCCTCTCTATTCCCTGAAAAGTGAAATCATCCTCAGTGACGAAGAGAGGGGGCTAAGTGCCCCCAATGGTCTCAGAGCATTGACTCTTCTAAGAGTCCTAAGAGTCCTGCTCACACTGATGGGGTGCAGCTGTGGGACCCTATTTTCAGAGATGATGTTCTCCACCCAACTCTCAAAAAGCTGAAAGGGTCTTCAGTAGAGATGGATAGTCGAGCTGGGCTATCAGACGGTCACCTCTGTAGCTGTAGTGTCATTTTTCCTATGGTCCAATGTGTAAATTAAACAAAAAAGTGCACATTTGTTATGATGTCCAAGATGGGGACCAGGATGTGGACATAATAAAAAATTAGGGAACATGATAGGAGACATTTCTACAATACATATAATCATTCTTATCTATTTAATACGATGACAACAGCTCTCCATACCTGCAGTCCACCACAAGGACCACCCTCTCTAATCCCTGAAAAATGAAATCATCCTCAGTGACGAAGAGAGGGGGCTAAGCGCCCCCCATGGTCTCAGAGCATTGACTCTTCTAAGAGTCCTAAGAGTCCTGCTAACACTGATGGGGTGCAGCTGTGGGACCCTATTTTCAGTGATGATGTCCTCCACCCAACTCTCAAAAAGCTGAAAGGGTCTTCAGTAGAGATGGATAGTCGAGCTGGGCTATCAGACGGTCACCTCTGTAGCTGTAGTGTCATTTTTCCTATGGTCCAATGTGTAAATTAAACAAAAAAGTGCACATTTGTTATGATGTCCAAGATGGGGACCAGGATGTGGACATAATAAAAAATTAGGGAACATGATAGGAGACATTTCTACAATACATATAATCATTCTTATCTATTTAATACGATGACAACAGCTCTCCATACCTGCAGTCCACCACAAGGACCACCCTCTCTAATCCCTGAAAAATGAAATCATCCTCAGTGACGAAGAGAGGGGGCTAAGCGCCCCCCATGGTCTCAGAGCATTGACTCTTCTAAGAGTCCTAAGAGTCCTGCTCACACTGATGGGGTGCAGCTGTGGGACCCTATTTTCAGTGATGATGTCCTCCACCCAACTCTCAAAAAGCTGAAAGGGTCTTCAGTAGAGATGGATAGTCGAGCTGGGCTATCAGACGGTCACCTCTGTAGCTGTAGTGTCATTTTTCCTATGGTCCAATGTGTAAATTAAACAAAAAAGTGCACGTTTGTTATGATGTCCAAGATGGGGACCAGGATGTGGACATAATAAAAAATTAGGGAACATGATAGGAGACATTTCTACAATACCTATAATCATTCTTATCTATCTAATACGATGATAACAGCTCTCCATATCTGCAGTCCACCACAAGGACCACCCTCTCTAATCCCTGAAAAATGAAATCATCCTCAGTGATGAAGAGAGGGGGCTAAGTGCCCCCAATGGTCTCAGAGCATTGACTCTTCTAAGAGTCCTAAGAGTCCTGCTCACACTGATGGGGTGCAGCTGTGGGACCCTATTTTCAGAGATGATGTCCTCCACCCAACTCTCAAAAAGCTGAAAGGGTCTTCAGTAGAGATGGATAGTCGAGCTGGGCTATCAGACGGTCACCTCTGTAGCTGTAGTGTCATTTTTCCTATTGTCCAATGTGTAAATTAAACAAAAAAGTGCACATTTGTTATGATGTCCAAGATGGGGACCAGGATGTGGACATAATAAAAAATTAGGGAACATGATAGGAGACATTTCTACAATACATATAATCATTCTTATCTATCTAATACGATGACAACAGCTCTCCATACCTGCAGTCCACCACAAGGACCAGCCTCTCTAATCCCTGAAAAATGAAATCATCCTCAGTGACGAAGAGAGGGGGCCAAGCGCCCCCCATGGTACCAGAGCATTGACTCTTCTAAGAGTCCTAAGAGTCCTGCTCACACTGATGGGGTGAAGCTGTGGGACCCTATTTTCAGAGATGATGTCCTCCACCCAACTCTCAAAAAGCTGAAAGGGTCTTCAGTAGAGATGGATAGTTGAGCTGGGCTATCAGACGGTCACCTCTGTAGCTGTAGTGTCATTTTTCCTATGGTCCAATGTGTAAATTAAACAAAAAGTGCACGTTTGTTATGATGTCCAAGATGGGGACCAGGATGTGGACATAATAAGAAATTAGGGAACATGATAGGAGACATTTCTACAATACATATAATCATTCTTATCTATCTAATACGATGACAACAGCTCTCCATACCTGCAGTCCACCACAAGGACCACCCTCTCTAATCCCTGAAAAATGAAATCATCCTCAGGGACGAAGAGAGGGGGCTAAGCGCCCCCCATGGTTTTAGAGCATTGACTCTTCTAAGAGTCCTAAGAGTCCTGCTTACACTGATGGGGTGCAGCTGTGGGACCCTATTTTCAGAGATGATGTCCTCCACCCAACTCTCAAAAAGCTGAAAGGGTCTTCAGTAGAGATGGATAGTCGAGCTGGGCTATCAGACGGTCACCTCTGTAGCTATAGTGTCATTTTTCCTATGGTCCAATGTGTAAATTAAACAAAAAAGTGCACGTTTGTTATGATGTCCAAGATGGGGACCAGGATGTGGACATAATAAAAAATTAGGGAACATGATAGGAGACATTTCTACAATACATATAATCATTCTTATCTATCTAATACGATCACAACAGCTCTCCATACCTGCAGTCCACCACAAGGACCACTCTCTCTAATCCCTGAAAAATGAAATCATCCTCAGTGACGAAGAGAGGGGGCTAAGCGCCCCCCATGGTCTCAGAGCATTGACTCTTCTAAGAGTCCTAAGATTCCTGCTCACACTGATGGGGTGCAGCTGTGGGACCCTATTTTCAGAGATGATGTCCTCCACCCAACTCTCAAAAAGCTGAAAGGGTCTTCAGTAGAGATGGATAGTCGAGCTGGGCTATCAGACGGTCACCTCTGTAGCTGTAGTGTCATTTTTCCTATGGTCCAATGTGTAAATTAAACAAAAAAGTGCACGTTTGTTATGATGTCCAAGATGGGGACCAGGATGTGGACATAATAAAAAAATAGGGAACATGATAGGAGACATTTCTACAATACATATAATCATTCTTATCTATCTAATACGATGACAACAGCTCTCCATACCTGCAGTCCACCACAAGGACCACCCTCTCTATTCCCTGAAAAGTGAAATCATCCTCAGTGACGAAGAGAGGGGGCTAAGCGCCCCCCATGGTCTCAGAGCATTGACTCTTCTAAGAGTCCTAAGAGTCCTGCTCACACTGATGGGGTGCAGCTGTGGGACCCTATTTTCAGAGATGATGTTCTCCACCCAACTCTCAAATAGCTGAAAGGGTCTTCAGTAGAGATGGATAGTCGAGCTGGGCTATCAGACGGTCACCTCTGTAGCTGTAGTGGCATTTTTCCTATGGTCCAATGTGTAAATTAAACAAAAAAGTGCACGTTTGTTATGATGTCCAAGATGGGGACCAGGATGTGGACATAATAAAAAATTAGGGAACATGATAGGAGACATTTCTACAATACATATAATCATTCTTATCTATTTAATACGATGACAACAGCTCTCCATACCTGCAGTCCACCACAAGGACCACCCTCTCTAATCCCTGAAAAATGAAATCATCCTCAGTGACGAAGAGAGTGGGCTAAGCGCCCCCCATGGTCTCAGAGCATTGACTCTTCTAAGAGTCCTAAGAGTCCTGCTCACACTGATGGGGTGCAGCTGTGGGACCCTATTTTCAGAGATGATGTCCTCCACCCAACTCTCAAAAAGCTGAAAGGGTCTTCAGTAGAGATGGATAGTCGAGCTGGGCTATCAGACGGTCACCTCTGTAGCTGTAGTGTCATTTTTCCTATGGTCCAATGTGTAAATTAAACAAAAAAGTGCACGTTTGTTATGATGTCCAAGATGGGGACCAGGATGTGGACATAATAAAAAATTAGGGAACATGATAGGAGACATTTCTACAATACATATAATCATTCTTATCTATCTAATACGATGACAACAGCTCTCCATACCGTATTTCATGGTCAATCCAGGTTTGTCAGTGATGGCACTGACATAATGTATGGCGTCTTTTTCGGGCGTTATCCTTTGCCTTTTCATTGTGAAAATCCAGTTGCCTATATCAAAGCAAATTCTACTACTTGTAAAGTATGCAGAAAATGAAATGTAGAACATATAACATCAACTGCTTAGGAACGCATCATAGGTTAGTACTTAAAAGGATATTGTCATGTTCTAGTCATAATGCAAGCTGGACATTTTTCATGTTACCCTGTAATCGCCGGCCTGTTCTAATGCTCACAAGCAAAGATATATGCTCAGCTGCTAAGGCTTCCCTCTGCCTTCTGAATGAAAATTGAATATGTCTGGCTCACTGTGTATATAGCAGGTGCTCAGAAAAAATAAGAGTCAATTCAAAAGAAATAGCTCTGGTACACTATAGTGATTAATAACGTAAGAAAAGAACTCTTGGAATGCTGAAAATTCTTTATTTGTGCAAAAGGATAATTCATCCAACGTTTCGACCTTGTTTTTAGGTCTTTATCAAGGATAAAGTTATCTAAGATCATAAAGGGTTACAAAACCATATAAACACGTAATTAGTACATAGTACAACATAACAGTACAATATATTGCTACTTGAGAGTACAATGGGTCAAATGACCATGAGGCACATACAAAAAATTTTTCCAAAGCCATAGTGAAAACATTTGTACTGAGGAAAGAAAATTTCCACATGACCTATCTGGAGAAACATTCTGGATCAAACAACCAAAAATAGTCAAGCAGGTAAATACACACCTATATGGATAACAGGATGATATGTGTTCAATTGTATAGCGTCATTGCCATTAAGGTACAAATGGAAAACTTGCAATCCTATATAGTGAAGGAAATGAACACATATCATATCAAAGAACACAGGAACATGGGTGTGAGAAAAACCTCAATGTTTATACTTTGTTCTTTATAATGGTGTGAACATGTATATGTCTCAGTACCTTATGCACTTGAGAATTCTAGTGAGTAGATGATGAAAGCCTATTCCAGAACTGGAATCGGTAAATAATTGTAGGTGGAATCTAAATGAAAAGATGGTACAAGTGTTATCATGACACGTGGGCTATAACACAATGGACCGTGTGACAAAGAAGAAAGGAGAGAAAGAAGAGGAAGAAAATGGAACTACCTGTAACATTACGTGATAGTCACTGGTAAGTATCACTTGACAATTCAGGTGAAAAAGGATTCCTTTATTAAAGGGTTCTCAGTCGCCTCAGGATCATGAAATACTAGGGTAAATGATATGAGAATGGGTAAGAAGCACCACTAAAGGAAATATGAAATGCAGGACATATATCTATAAACCCCTGAACTACATGATAGAAATAAAAAGAAGAAAAAAGAAAAAAAAGAAGAAAGAAGAAGAACACATAGAATGCGGAAAGAGAATGGGTACAACTACCTGAGTTACTGCAGGGAGGCCCCTGGTTGGTATTGTGAGGGTTAGTGGAATTCCTTCACTGAAGGGTTCTCAGTTGCTTCAGGTTCGTGAAAAATGCTATAGACAAATAATGCCCGGAGAAAAGGGGTTCATATACAGCGAATAATGGTAATACAAGGTACATGTGTCACATGTAATAGTATATATATATATATTGTACTAAGCTCTACACCAGAAATAGAAAGTAGTCCCTCTGCCTTCTGTCTAGGTGCCCTGAGTTATGTCCTGTAAACTGTCACAGCGACCCAGACACACATGTGTAGTAGGGGAATATCCCTGCTGAGATGCCAGTGCTAGAGCACTCGTTTGCTGTGGAGTTGAACGCTATGTGAGCAGTTCTTACCTTCAATGAGCAGAAGTCTCTTTTTTCAGATTTCAATATCTCTGTGGGTATCTGGCAGAAATATGGAATACTCTTTACTGCTAAGATCCTGTACACCACTCCCACTAAAGGGGGCTTTACACGCTGCGACATCGCTAATGCGGAGTCGTTGGGGTCACGGAATTTGTGACGCACATCCGGCCGCATTAGCGATGTTGCTGCGTGTGACACCGATGAGCGATTTTGCATCGTTGCAAAAACGTGCAAAATCGCTCATCGGTGACATGGGTCTCCATTCTCGATTATCGTTACTGCAGCAGTAACGATGTAGTTCGTCGCTCCTGCGGCAGCACACATCACTCCGTGTGACACCGCAGAAACGAGGAACCTCTCCTTACCTGCCTCCCAGCCGCTATGAGGAAGGAAGGAGGTGGGCGGGATGTTCCGGCCACTCATCTCCGCCCCTCCGCTGCTATTGGGCGGTCGCTCAGTGACGTCGCTGTGACGCCGCACGGACCGCCCCCTTAGAAAGGAGGCGGTTCGCCGGTCACAGCGACGTCGCCGGGCAGGTAAGTATGTGTGACGGGTCTGGTCGGTGTTGTGCGGCATGGGCAGCGATTTACACGTGTCGCGCAACAGATGGGGGCGGGTACCCACACTAGCGATATCGGGACCGATATCGCAGTGTGTAAAGTAGCCTTTAGTCACATGACCAAGACTGTATCTGTGTCCCTACAACACACTTGAGACAAATGTGTGTGTGAGCCTGCATTGTGGGGTATATATAATATATTATAGAGCTGGGAAGGATCATTCTAAGCAGTGAGCTGTTCCAGTATTTGTAGGAAAATACCCAGTAGAAGCATCAAACACAGCACCAATACCTCCCATCAGTATCCCACCACAGTGCCATGTAACCCATGCCCTACACTCCCATCTACACCAATACTATACAGGCACAAACTAGTATATCTGACTAAAAGCCCCCAAAATATGAAGAACGGCCTATAGTTGAGTGTGGATATAAAATCTATGTGAGCAGAGCTAGAATAGAAATCACTGATCGCATTGAAGTCATTCTGACCATAAATCACCATGATATCAAGGTGAGGAGTTGTGTGTTACTGCTGGGAGGAAAGGGTTAACAGTGGAATATTAAGGTGCATTTCTGTGTGCAGTGTTACTAGTCAATGTAACAATTCAGTATGAGCTGCTCTTGGTGCCGGGGGAGGGAGATGCTCTCCTGAGCAAGATAGATGGGGAATGAACATAATATCTATATAGTGTAAGGCAGGGGGTCTCAAACTCGGCTGGGTGTATGGGCCGCACAGAGGAAAAAAATAATTTGGGGGGCTGCATTCTTTGCAAGACAAAGTGACATTTTTATTGGTACCATATATGTATATATTTTTTTCACACACCTTTGGATGACTGATTTTCAACATTTTTCACTTGTTTATTATAACAAATGTGCACATTCTTTGGTTAAATCTAAAAAAAATAAATGTGATGTTAAAAAAAAGTCATGCCTTATTTTGTTTTTTTTTTACATTTTATCCCTTTCTTTTAACTAATAGTGTTACAATTATGACGCTAGCGTTTTGTGAAGGGAATGCTTTGCCTACTTCCGTGACTATGGCCTTCCGGAACTGCTGCATTTTGGCTGACCTCTCCGCCTCGGGAATAAGAGACATAAAGTTCTCCTTGTAGCGTGGGTCTAACAGTGTTACCAACCAGTAATGATTGTCGGCCAAGATGTTCTTAACGCGAGGGTCACGAGACAGGCAGCTTACCATAAAGTCATCCATGTGCGCCAGACTCTTAACAGCCATCACTTCAGTATCCAGACCAACACGATGACTGAACATGCTGTCCTCCTCCTTCTCCTCCTCCTCCTCATCTACCCTGTCCTCTGGCCAGCCACGCTGAACTGAGCATATGACTGGTATGCATGTCATATCCTCAATTTGGCCGGAGAGTTGCTCCATGTCTTCATCTTCCTCCTCGTCATAGTCCTCCACTGCACGTTGTGATGAGACGAGGCTGGACTATGTGTTATCACCCACACCCACTACTGTTTCTTGCTCCAACTCATCGTGTTCCGCCTGCAATGCATCATGTTTGGTTTTGAGCAGAGACCGTTTTAGAAGGCAGAGAAGCGGTATGGTGACGCTAATAATGGCGTCATCGCCGCTCACCATCTTGGTGGAGTCCTCAAAGTTTTGGAGGATGGTACATAGGTCGGACATCCATCTCCACTCCTCAGGTGTTATGTGTGGAGTTTGACCCATTTCCCGACGGCTTAGGTGATGCAGGTACTCAACAACTGCCCTCTTCTGCTCACATATCCTGATCAACATGTGCAGAGTTGAATTCCAACGCGTGGGGACATCACACACCAGTCTGTGAGCCGGAAGATGCAAACGACGCTGAAAGCCGGCAAGGCCGGCTGAAGCAGTAGGTGACTTTCGAAAATGTGCAGACAGGCGGCGAACTTTTACCAGCAGATCAGACAGCTCTGGGTATGACTTTAGAAACCGCTGAACCACGAGGTTGAGCACATGGGCCATGCATGGAACATGTGTCAGCTGGCCTCGCCTCAAAGCCGCCACTAGGTTCCGGCCATTGTCACACACAACCTTTCCTGGCTTTAGGTTCAGAGGTGTGAGCCAGTGATCTGCATGCTGTTTTAGAGCTGTCCACACCTCTTCTGCATTGTGGGATTTGTCACTTATGCAGATTAGCTGCAGCACAGCCTGTTGCCGCTTCGCCAAGGCAGTGCTGCAGTGCTTCCAGCTTGGGACTGGTGTGGAGGGTAAAGTGGATGAGGATGCGCAGGAGGAGGAGGAGGCTGAAGAGCATGACATTCCGGAGCTGTAGAGTGTGGGTGAAACCCTGACTGAGGTAGGGCCTGCAAACCTTGGTGTGGGAAGGACTTGTTCCGTTCCTCGCTCAAACTGGGTCCCAGCTGGGCTGGGCTGGGTAGGGCGTTGTGGGGGGTTTGTCTATCTCCGTTTGAGGTGAGTTTGTTTAAGTTAGCCTTTTCTTTGGCGTTTTTTGGAGCCCTGCGGGTTGGGGAGTTGGTATCGCCCAGTAAGGCGTTCCCCGGGGGCTTGGATTGGGGTGACATTGTCAGTGGAAAACGGAGTTGAATTTTGGATTAGGAAATCGAAAACTGATCAGAGAGGTGTGGGTAGACTAGTCCGTTTGGGGATGGTTGTGGCATCTGATATGTGCCCGTTCAAGTGTCTCGGGAATTTTCAACAGATCCGTCCGAAGGTGGATGGCCCCTTATTATGTCACGAGGATGGGTCCTTTTTATCGAGATACCAATTTGTGAGTGTTTTTAGGGCATGTTTGAAGTCGTTGGGGTTAGATCCGAAGTCTTTCGGATTGGGGCAGCGACAGAGGCCTCTATATGCGGCCTACCGGAGGAGACAGTTAAGCAGATTGGTAGGTGGAAGTCGCAGCGCTTTAAGTCGTATGTACGTCCCCAGGTGGTTGTTGGCAATTGAGGGGAAAAGGGGGGGGTATTAGGGTAGCAATGGGGGGGGGAGAGTGTGTGTTTTTTGTCAATTTGGTTTGGTGAGGCAATAAAATGGTGTCGTCTGTACATTTTGTATTGCAGAAGCACCCCCCCTTCCTTCCCTGGTCTGGATCCTTGGCCACTCTTATGTGTATTGGGGAGCCCGACGAGCGGACGCGAGATGGAACGGGAGACAGCTAGGTTTTGAGAAGGACCTGGCTCTCGTGCGATGGCTCGGTGTTCGGGGGTTAGGGTGGAACAGGGTGTTGCAGGAGGTGCATAGATACGCCCGGTTGGACAGACCTCCTGACATCTTAGTGTTGCATGCCGGGGGGAATGATTTGGGTGGGCGTCCTTTTCGAATCTTGATAAAGGACATCAAACATGATTTGTTACGGTTATGGGTGTCGTTTCCAGGTCTAACGATAGTCTGGTCGGAGATAGTAGCGAGAAAGAGTTGGCAGAAAGCGCGGTCAGTTGACAGGTTGAACAATGCGCGGGCGAAGGTTAATAGGGCGATCTCGAAGTTTGTTAGTCGGAACGGGGGTATAGCAATACGGCATGTTGAGTTGGAAAGGACGGAAGAGGAATTTTGGTTGGCTGACAGGGTACACCTTAATGCGGTGGGAACTGACTTATGGGCTCTTGGCTTGCAGGGAGGTATTGAGAGGGCCCTTTGGTTGCGGGGGGTCTCAGGCACTTGAAGGGTTTCAAGGTGCCTTCGTTGTGGTGTTGTTTATTGGTGGGTCCTTGAAGTTGGTTTAAAATTGGTTCGGGGATTCATCCGGGTATGGATCCCCTCATTGGCAGAATTGATGGTCCCCTGGTGATTTTGGGGGGGAACCCCGACGGGGTATGTCGGGGCCCCTGGGGGTGTGGTTGGGGTTGATGGAGGATTAACCCTTACCATTTGGTGCTCCTGAGCCAGTGTGGGTAACGGCTGGGAGCAAGTTGAGGTTTTTTATTGCTCGGTTATGGGAATCACCAGGGTTTTTGTAGCTTCAAGGACCTTACCACATTGCAAATTTTATTGGTTATGTATTCTTGTTAATAAAATGGCTGCTATGGCCAAAATTATCCAAAGATAAATTTGTGTCTGTGTAATTACTTTTAAATAAGAAATGGGAATGGAGGTGTGGGGTATGAAAGGAAGACCGGAGTCAACAATTCCAGGGTCAAGCATGTTTATTTGCGTAAGCTTCGTTCCAGGGTAGAAAGGGTAAGAGTGCCTTTCAGAATTCGAAGTGGTCGGACTGTACGGACCACCAAGAACTGCAGGAGAGCTTGAACATCTTCCCATGGATTTGCGACATCCTCCCTCATCAGTTACGTAGGTAAGCAGGTTCTCAGCATTGCAGCCCATTTGTTGTCTTAAGTTAGTTAAACGGGGTTAACTAACCTGTCAGTTCAGCCTCAGGTCTAAAGCAGAGGCCTGGACTCCACTCCTTACTCCTCACTCCACAACTCTACTTAAAAACAACTGACTCCTTTTTCCTGCCCCGGGGTCTCCAGACCCCTAGGTGGTCGTTTCCTTCCGTCTGGTCCTGCCCACTGGTGTGCCTGTCTTTCCCTGGGGGAGGTGACTAGGATTTTCTGGTTGGCTTTGTGTGACTTAGGTGAGGGAAGTTGTTATGCGGGGGCCTATGTGTGACTACCTGCAGTGTCAGGGCGTCACATATGTATGTGTGTATGTCTGCTAAAGGAATCCGCACCGTCATATTTACAAACACAAAATTTTGCAGACACCTCATGTGACTCAGGGAACGTCGTAGACTATGTTTTAACAGGAATATTTAACCCCGCGCTTTACAGTTACTCTCCAAAAAACCTGCCTCCATTAAACTGAATGGAGGTGGGAGCTGCAAGTTATTAATAGCAGCTGTGATTGGTTGCTATAGGAACAAAGGACATTCATAGTATAAGAAGCTTATGTGTGAGATAATATGATGTCAGTGGGGAGACAGATAGAGAGAGACAGACACAGACTGAGAGACAAACAGACAGAGACAGATAGGCATAGACAGACAGGGAAAGAGACAGAGACAAACAGACAGAGGCAGACAGGGAAAGAGACAGACAGAGATAGACAGGGAAAAAAGGCAGACAGACAGAGACAGAGAAAGAGACAGAGGCAGATAGGGAAACAGACAGAGACAAACATACAGAGACAGGCAGGAGAAAAGGCAGACCGACAGGGAAAGAGACAGACAGGGGAAGAGACAGACAGAGAGAGACAGACAGATAGAGACAGACAAAGAAATACAGAGATAGACAGGGAAAGAGACAAACGGGGAATGAGTCAGACAGAGAGAGACAAAGAGAGACAGGCAGAGAGAGACAGGGAAAGAGACAGACAGGGGAAGAGAAAGACAGAGACAGACAAAGAAATACAGAGACAGACAGGGGAAGAGACAGACAGGGGAAGAGACAGACAGGGGAAGAGACAGACAGACAGGGAAAGAGACAGACCTGGAAAAGAGACAGACCTGGAAAAGAGACAGGCCTGGAAAAGAGACAGACAGACATAGAAACAGACAGCCACAAAGAGAGAGAGAGACAGACAGACACAGAGAGACAGACAGAGATAGAGAGACAGACAGACATGGATAGAGATAGAGACACACAGAGACAGACAGATGACAGAGACTGGGAGAGAGACAGACAGAAGCATAAATCCCTAACTAAAACTTAACATTTAATGATAGTTTTAAAAGGTAAAAAAACACAAATCATGTAAATAGAATGACTCTCTTCTGTGCATAGAGTCAACATTTTGTATTTGTAAATATGACGGTGCGGATTCCTTTAGCAGACATACACACATACATATGTGACGCCCTGACACTGCAGGTAGTCACACATAGGCCCCCGCATAACAACTTCCCTCACCTAAGTCACACAAAGCCAACCAGAAAACCCTAGTCACCTCCCCCAGGGAAAGACAGGCACACCAGTGGGCAGGACCAGACGGAAGGAAACGCCCACCTAGGGGTCTGGAGACCCCGGGGCAGGAAAAAGGAGTCAGTTGTTTTTAAGGAGAGTTGTGGAGTGAGGAGTAAGGAGTGGAGTCCAGGCCTCTGCTTTAGACCTGAGGCTGAACTGACAGGTTAGTTAACCCCGCTTAACTAACTTAAGATAACAAATGGGCTGCAATGCTGAGAACCTGCTTACCTACGTAACTGATGAGGGAGGATGTCGCAAATCCATGGGAAGATGTTCAAGCTCTCCTGCAGTTCTTGGTGGCCCGTACAGTCCGACCACTTCGAATTCTGAAAGGCACTCTTACCCTTTCTACCCTGGAACGAAGCTTAGGCAAATAAACATGCTTGACCCTGGAATTGTTGACTCCGGTCTTCCTTTCATACCCCACACCTCCATTCCCATTTCTTATTTAAAAGTAATTACACAGACACAAATTTATCTTTGGATAATTTTGGCCATAGCAGCCATTTTATTAACAAGAATACATAACCAATAAAATTTGCAATGTGGTAAGGTCCTTGAAGCTACCAAAACCCTGGTGATTCCCATAACCGAGCAATAAAAAACCTCAACTTGCTCCCAGCCGTTACCCACACTGGCTCAGGAGCACCAAATGGTAAGGGTTAATCCTCCGTCAACCCCAACCACACCCCCAGGGGCCCCGACATACCCCGTCGGGGTTCCCCCCCAAAATCACCAGGGGACCATCAATTCTGCCAATGAGGGGATCCATACCCGGATGAATCCCCGAACCAATTTTAAACCAACTTCAAGGACCCACCAATAAACAACACCACAACGAAGGCACCTTGAAACCCTTCAAGTGCCTGAGACCCCCCGCAACCAAAGGGCCCTCTCAATACCTCCCTGCAAGCCAAGAGCCCATAAGTCAGTTCCCACCGCATTAAGGTGTACCCCGTCAGCCAACCAAAATTCCTCTTCCGTCCTTTCCAACTCAACATGCCGTATTGCTATACCCCCGTTCCGACTAACAAACTTCGAGATCGCCCTATTAACCTTCGCCCGCGCCTTGTTCAACCTGTCAACTGACCGCGCTTTCTGCCAACTCTTTCTCGCTACTATCTCCGACCAGACTATCGTTAGACCTGGAAACGACACCCATAACCGTAACAAATCATGTTTGATGTCCTTTATCAAGATTCGAAAAGGACGCCCACCCAAATCATTCCCCCCGGCATGCAACACTAACATGTCAGGAGGTCTGTCCAACCGGGCGTATCTATGCACCTCCTGCAACACCCTGTTCCACCCTAACCCCCGAACACCGAGCCATCGCACGAGAGCCAGGTCCTTCTCAAAACCTAGCTGTCTCCCGTTCCATCTCGCGTCCGCTCGTTGGGCTCCCCAATACACATAAGAGTGGCCAAGGATCCAGACCAGGGAAGGAAGAGGGGGTGCTTCTGCAATACAAAATGTACAGACGACACCATTTTATTGCCTCACCAAACCAAATTTACAAAAAACACACACTCTCACCCCCCCCCATTGCTACCCTAATACCCCCCCCTTTTCCCCTCAATTGCCAACAACCACCTGGGGACGTACATACGACTTAAAGCGCTGCGACTTCCACCTACCAATCTGCTTAACTGTCTCCTCCGGTAGGCCGCATATAGAGGCCTCCGTCGCTGCCCCAATCCGAAAGACTTCGGATCTAACCCCAACGACTTCAAACATGCCCTAAAAACACTCACAAATTGGTATCTCGATAAAAAGGACCCATCCTCGTGACATAATAAGGGGCCATCCACCTTCGGACGGATCTGTTGAAAATTCCCGAGACACTTGAACGGGCACATATCAGATGCCACAACCATCCCCAAACGGACTAGTCTACCCACACCTCTCTGATCAGTTTTCGATTTCCTAATCCAAAATTCAACTCCGTTTTCCACTGACATAATGTCACCCCAATCCAAGCCCCTGGGGAACGCCTTACTGGGCGATACCAACTCCCCAACCCGCAGGGCTCCAAAAAACGCCAAAGAAAAGGCTAACTTAAACAAACTCACCTCAAACGGAGATAGACAAACCCCCCACAACGCCCTACCCAGCCGGGTAGGGACCCAGCCCAGCCCAGCTGGGACCCAGTTTGAGCGAGGAACGGAACAAGTCCTTCCCACACCAAGGTTTGCAGGCCCTACCTCAGTCAGGGTTTCACCCACACTCTACAGCTCCGGAATGTCATGCTCTTCAGCCTCCTCCTCCTCCTGCGCATCCTCATCCACTTTACCCTCCACACCAGTCCCAAGCTGGAAGCACTGCAGCACTGCCTCGGCGAAGCGGCAACAGACTGTGCTGCAGCTAATCTGCATAGGTGACAAACCCCACAATGCAGAAGAGGTGTGGACAGCTCTAAAACAGCATGCAGATCACTGGCTCACACCTCTGAACCTAAAGCCAGGAAAGGTTGTGTGTGACAATGGCCGGAACCTGGTGGCGGCTTTGAGGCGAGGCCAGCTGACACATGTTCCATGCATGGCCCATGTGCTCAACCTCGTGGTTCAGCGGTTTCTAAAGTCATACCCAGAGCTGTCTGATCTGCTGGTAAAAGTTCGCTGCCTGTCTGCACATTTTCGAAAGTCACCTACTGCTTCAGCCGGCCTTGCCGGCTTTCAGCGTCGTTTGCATCTTCCGGCTCACAGACTGGTGTGTGATGTCCCCACGCGTTGGAATTCAACTCTGCACATGTTGATCAGGATATGTGAGCAGAAGAGGGCAGTTGTTGAGTACCTGCATCACCTAAGCCGTCGGGAAATGGGTCAAACTCCACACATAACACCTGAGGAGTGGAGATGGATGTCCGACCTATGTACCATCCTCCAAAACTTTGAGGACTCCACCAAGATGGTGAGCGGCGATGACGCCATTATTAGCGTCACCATACCGCTTCTCTGCCTTCTAAAATGGTCTCTGCTCAAAACCAAACATGATGCATTGCAGGCGGAACACGATGAGTTGGAGCAAGAAACAGTAGTGGGTGTGGGTGATAACACATAGCCCAGCCTCGTCTCATCACAACGTGCAGTGGAGGACTATGACGAGGAGGAGGATGAAGACATGGAGCAACTCTCCGGCCAAATTGAGGATATGACATGCATACCAGTCATATGCTCAGTTCAGCGTGGCTGGCCAGAGGACAGGGTAGATGATGAGGAGGAGGAGGAGGAGGAGGAGGAGGAGGAGAAGGAGGAGGACAGCATGTTCAGTCATCGTGTTGGTCTGGATACTGAAGTGATGGCTGTTAAGAGTCTGGCGCACATGGATGACTTTTTGGTAAGCTGCCTGTCTCGTGACCCTCGCGTTAAGAACATCTTGGCCGACAATCATTACTGGTTGGTAACACTGTTAGACCCACGCTACAAGGAGAACTTTATGTCTCTTATTCCCGAGGCGGAGAGGTCAGCCAAAATGCAGCAGTTCCGGAAGGCCATAGTCACGGAAGTAGGCAAAGCATTCCCTTCACAAAACGCTAGCGTCATAATTGTAACACTATTAGTTAAAAGAAAGGGATAAAATGTAAAAAAAAACAAAATAAGGCATGACTTTTTTTTAACATCAAATTTTTTTTTTTTAGATTTAACCAAAGAATGTGCACATTTGTTATAATAAACAAGTGAAAAATGTTGAAAATCAGTCATCCAAAGGTGTGTGAAAAAAATATATATATATGGTACTAATAAAAATGTCACTTTGTCCTGCAAAGAATGCAGCCCCCCAAATTATTTTTTTCCTCTGTGCGGCCCATACACCCAGCCGAGTTTGAGACCCCCTGCCTTACACTATATAGATATCATGTTCATTCCCCATCTATCTTGCTCAGGAGAGCATCTCCCTCCCCCGGCACCAAGAGCAGCTCATATTGAATTGTTACATTGACTAGTAACACTGCACACAGAAATGCACCTTAATATTCCACTGTTAACCCTTTCCTCCCAGCAGTAACACACAACTCCTCACCTTGATATCATGGTGATTTATGGTCAGAATGACTTCAATGCGATCAGTGATTTCTATTCTAGCTCTGCTCACATAGATTTTATATCCACACTCAACTATAGGCCGTTCTTCATATTTTGGGGGCTTTTAGTCAGATATACTAGTTTGTGCCTGTATAGTATTGGTGTAGATGGGAGTGTAGGGCATGGGTTACATGGCACTGTGGTGGGATACTGATGGGAGGTATTGTTGCTGTGTTTGATGCTTCTACTGGGTATTTTCCTACAAATACTGGAACAGCTCACTGCTTAGAATGATCCTTCCCAGCTCTATAATATATTATATATACCCCACAATGCAGGCTCACACACACATTTGTCTCAAGTGTGTTGTAGGGACACAGATACAGTCTTGGTCATGTGACTAAAGGCTACTTTACACACTGCGATATCGGTCCCGATATCGCTAGTGTGGGTACCCGCCCCATCTGTTGCGCGACACGGGCAAATCGCTGCCCATGCCGCACAACACCGACCAGACCCGTCACACATACTTACCTGACCGGCGACGTCGCTGTGACCGGCGAACCGCCTCCTTTCTAAGGGGGCGGTCCGTGCGGCGTCACAGCGACGTCACTGAGCGACCGCCCAATAGCAGCGGAGGGGCGGAGATGAGTGGCCGGAACATCCCGCCCACCTCCTTCCTTCCTCATAGCGGCTGGGAGGCAGGTAAGGAGAGGTTCCTCGTTTCTGCGGTGTCACACGGAGTGATGTGTGCTGCCGCAGGAGCGACGAACTACATCGTTACTGCTGCAGTAACGATAATCGAGAATGGAGACCCATGTCACCGATGAGCGATTTTGCACGTTTTTGCAACGATGCAAAATCGCTCATCGGTGTCACACGCAGCAACATCGCTAATGCGGCCGGATGTGCGTCACAAATTCCGTGACCCCAACGACTCCGCATTAGCGATGTCGCAGCGTGTAAAGCCCCCTTTAGTGGGAGTGGTGTACAGGGTCTTAGCAGTAAAGAGTATTCCATATTTCTGCCAGATACCCACAGAGATATTGAAATCTGAAAAAAGAGACTTCTGCTCATTGAAGGTAAGAACTGCTCACATAGCGTTCAACTCCACAGCAAACGAGTGCCCTAGCACTGGCATCTCAGCAGGGATATTCCCCTACTACACATGTGTGTCTGGGTCGCTGTGACAGTTTACAGGACATAACTCAAGGCACCTAGATAGAAGGCAGAGGTACTGGGATTGGTTGGTTTTTGGTGACGGAGGTGCAGGGGCTGGCGCCCATGTGCAGTGCTGGCTAAGGTATATTGATGATATTTTGATTTTTTGGCAGGGCACTGTGGAGCAGCTCGAGACATTTATGGAGGAACTTAATAACAACACCTTTAACATCAGATTGACGCATAAGCATAGCAGCAGTTGCGTTGACTTCCTGGATATTAAAATTTCATTCGGTTCTGAGCGAATTGTTCAGACCGACGTCCATAGGAAGGAAACATCAGTCAACGCACTGCTGCATGCTTCTTCTGCTCATACCCCCTCCACCATCCGGGCCGTACCGGCTGGCCAGTTCCTCAGGATGAAGCAAATTTGTTCGTCAGACACTGCTTTTGAACAACAGTCTGCCGACCTCCAGCGCCATAGGGGTGGCAAAGGCGGTCTTCCCCCGGTCTGCCTCAGCAACGGACACTAGCCAATAGTGACTAGTGAGATCAAGGGTAGAAAAATAATTTGCAGTTCTCAATGCAGCTAGCGATTTCTCAATACGGGGGAGTGGTGCCGTCCTTCTTCTTTAACAGGACCAACGGAGCTGCCCAAAGGCTACAACTGTCACGGATAACCCCAGCCGCCTTCATGTTGCTCAACATGTCCTTGGTACACTGGTAATGTGAAGGTGGTATTGGCTTATAGCTCTCTTTGATGGGTGGGTGTGCACCTGTGGGGATGTAGTGTTGGACCCCTTTTATTCCCCCAAAATCTAGCGGATGTTTGCTGAAGACTTGCTCGCTCGTATTCTTGCACTACCCTGTGGACCCGCTTCTTGTGATGTGAAGGTGTGGAGTCAGTGCCTACGTGTAATTCCTTACACCACTCCTCTGGCTGACTTGGTGAGCAGTCACTGACTGGGTGGGGTGCAGTAATAGTGGATGCTGCTACTTGGATAGCATGTGTATCTACTGTGAACAGCTTATCAATGGTGGCAAGTCGGGGCAGCTTAACCTCCTGCTCTCCGCAGTTTAACACTCTCACGGGCACTCTTCCCTTCCGCACTAATGAATAAAACTATGATGTAAATATCATATAGATACCCCACAATTGTAAATAAAGGTAGGTTATGGGAAAAGGGGGAACAGGGAAAGAGGAAAATAGTGTAATAAAGTATACCTTCTGGGGGTGAGAGGAAATGGCAGCACAGCCAGTGGAGGTGAAGCAAAAGGAAGCCTGCAACTAAAGAGTTGAGAGCGTTATCACATGGTGACTGAGCCTGATTGTAAAGGGAGCATAGAGTGGAGCATACTCTGGGCACGTTAGAACCCAAGTTCTTAAACCATGAATATGGACCCCTTTTATTCTCCCAAAGTCTAGCGGATGTTTGCTGAAGACTTGCTCGTATTCTTGCACTACCCTGTGGACCCGCTTCTTGTGATGTGAAGGTGTGGAGTCAGTGCCTACGTGTAATTCCTTACACCACTCCTCTGGTTGACTTGGTGAGCTGTCACTGAATGGGTGTGGTGAAGTAACGGTGGATGCTGTGGCTTGGATATCATATTAAATATAGGGACCCCCATACAGTAGTATGAGAAATTTTTTTGTATTCAATGATCGGTATTACCTTCAGGGGCGCGGCACGTGGACGTGCGTTCCATTAGCCTCACTGCATTCCACTCCCATACAGGAAGTGGGCGCAGCTATTACTACGGTCGCACATAAAAGAACCCACAGCCACCACTGCACACAGCTGACTCCACCACTGGAAACCCACTTCTACACCAACGCAGGTAAGACAGGATCGGCACCTCTATGCTCCCGTTACAATCAGGCTCAGTCACCATGTGATAATGCTCTCAACAATTTAGTTGCAGGCTTCCCCTTGCTTCACCTCCACTGGCTGTGCTGCCATTTCCTCTCCCCCCTGGAAGGTATACTTTATTACACTATTTTCCTGTTTCCCTCTTCTCCCTTTTCCCATAACCTACCTTTATCTGCATTTGTGGGGTATCTATATACTATTTATATCACAGTTTTATTCATTAATACGGAAGGGAAGAGTGCGCGTGAGAGTGTTGAACTGCGGAGAGCAAGAGGTTAAGCTGCCCCGATTTGCCACCATTGATAAGCTGTTCACAGTAGATACACATGCTATCCAAGCAGCAGCAGCATCCACCATTACTGCACCCCACCCAGTCAGTGACAGCTCACCAAGTCAGCCAGAGGAGTGGTGTCAGGAATTACACGTAGGCACTGACTACACACCTTCACATCACAAGAAGGGGGTGCAAGTGTGACGCCCTGGACTAGCCAGTTAGTCACAGACATAACACACACACACCCCCTTTCCCGGATAGTTGCACTAGTCAGACACAAAACCGTTGTTGCCTCCCTCCAGGGGCTGATGTCCACACCAGGTGGGGCGGAGCCAGGCGGTTGGCCCCACCCACCAAGGAGTTCACAGGCCTGGAGGTGGGAAAACCAGTCAGTTAGTTGAAGTTCAGTTAAGAGTTGAACCGTGGAGGTAGTGAGTTCAGTGAAGAGCCCAGTTTTGGGTAGGAGTGCAAAACTGCTAATGTCTGGGTCAGATCCCAGGCACTATGGGGAGATAAGGTATGCACACCAGTGACTATGTAAGGGGAATACATGAAATAGCAGAAACTGCTGTGTGAATACTGACTTGAAAAATTCAATAGCTATATGCAAGAGTGAATATGTGAAAAATGGAATCTGCATTACTGCCATGAACATATGAATCAAGAGAAATTTAGCTACTGAATTGATCAATGCAATAGAGCCCCAACACTACGCCAAAGTATTTCTCTACGTTGGGGTCCCTAGCTTGTGTGTGTCCTCTCATGCAGTTAAAAAACCTACCGTGTATGAAAAATTGTTTAAAAGAACCGAAGTCCTCAGTGGTTGATACCTTTTAAAAAGATATATTTTACTTGTATCTACCGTGTATGGGAAGCTGAGACCCAGGCTATGTATGCGTATGATATGGATTGGCAATAGGTGTGGTTGGGGAGGGTTCACAAACGAAAAAATACTAACAAATAGGAATAACGTTTGGAACACCATTCTAAGTCCGAACTGGGTGCAAAAACCTAAAAAAACATCACTATGGGGAGATAAGGTATGCACACCAGTGACTATGTAAGGGGAATACATGAAATAGCAGAAACTGCTGTGTGAATACTGACTTGAAAAATCCAATAGCATTAATTCACATAATCCTAGTGACTGCGCACACAACATGGCCAAACGAAAACAAAAGACAGTACCTGGCCATTCAATCAAATGGAAACTCATAGGCAACACAGTCCATTAGACTAGGCAATTACATGCAGCCAAACAAAGTTCATGGGCCTTGCCTCAGAGTCGAACCCACAACCTCTTGGAGAACAAGCAAAGAGCCTACCACTAAACCAACTCAGTGAAGTTGGAAACCGATTCTACATTAATTAACATAATCCTAGTGACTGCGCACACAACATGGCCAAACAAAAGCAAAAGACAGTACCTGGCCTATCAATCCAATGGAAACTCATAGGTAACACAGTACATTGGACTAGGCAATTACATGCAGCCATACAAAGCCCATGGGTCTTGCCCCAGAGTCGAACCCACAACCTCTCGTAGCCAGGGCAAAGAGCCTACCACTACACCAACACAGAGAAGTAGGTGAATGACTCTACATTAAATCACATAATCCTAGTGACTGCGCACACAACATGGCCAAACAAATGCAAAAGACATTATCTGGCCTATCAATCCAATGGAAACTCATAGGCAACACAGTCCATTAGACTAGGCACTTACATGCAGCCATGTAAAGTTCATGGGCATTGCCTCAGAGTCGAACCCACAACCTCTTGGAGAACAAGCAAAGAGCCTACCACTAAACCAACTCAGTGAAGTTGGAAACCGATTCTACATTAATTAACATAATCCTAGTGACTGCGCACACAACATGGCCAAACAAAAGCAAAAGACAGTACCTGTCCTATCAATCCAATGGAAACTCATAGGTAACACAGTACATTGGACTAGGCAATTACATGCAGCCATACAAAGCCCATGGGCCTTGCCCCAGAGTCAAACCCACAACCTCTCATAGCCAAGGCAAAGAGCCTACCAATACACCAACACAGAGAAGTGGAAAACCGTTTCTACATTAATTCACATAATCCTAGTGACTGCGCACACAACATGGCCAAACAAAAGCAAAAGACAGAACCTGGCCTATCAATCCAATGGAAACTCATAGGCAACACAGTCCATTGGACTAGACAATTACATGGAGACATACAAAGTCCATGGGCCTTGCCTCAGAATCAAACCCACAACTTCTCGCAGCCAAGCAAAGAGCCTACCACTACACTAACACAGAGAAGTGGGAAACTGATTCTACATTAATTCACATAATCCTACCGACTGCGCACACAACATGGCCAAACAAAAGACAATACCTAGCCTATTCATTCAATGAAAACTCATAGGCAACACAGTCCATTGGACTAGGCAATTACATTCAATCATACAAAGTCCATGGGCTTTGCCTCAAAGTCAAACCCACAACTTCTTGTAACCCAAGGAAAGAGCCTACCACTACACCAACACATAGAAGAGAATGACTCTACATTAATTCACATAATCCTAGTGACTGCGCACACAACATGACCAAACGAAAACAAAAGACAGTCCCTGGCCTATCAATCCAATGGAAACTCATAGACAACATAGTCCATTGGACTACGCAATTACATGCAGCCATACAAACTCCATGGGCCTTGCCTCAGAGTCAAACCCACAACCTCTTGCAGCTAAGCAAAGAGCCTTCCACTACAGCAACACAGAGAACTGGGAAACTGATTCTACATTAATTCACATAATCCTACCGACTGCGCACACAACATAACCAAACAAAAGATAATACCTGGCCAATCAATCCAATGGAAACTCATAGGCAACACAGTCTATTGGACTAGGCAATTACATGGAGCCATATAAAGTCCATGGGCTTTGCCTGAGAGTCAAACCCACAATTTCTCGCAGCCCAAGCAAAGAGCCTACCACTACACCAAGACAGAGAAGTTGGAAACTGAGTTTACATTAGTTCACATAATCCTAGTGACTGCGCACACAACATGGCCAAACAAAAGCAAAAGACAGTACCTGGCCAAACAATCCAATGGGAACTCATAGGCAACACAGTTAATTGAAATAGGCAATTACATGCAGCCATACAAACCCCATGAACCTTGCCTCAGAGTCGAACCCACAACCTCTTGCAGCTTAAGCAAAGAGACTACCACTACACCAACACAGAGAAGTAGGTAAATGACTCTACATTAATTCACATAATCCTAGTGACTGCGCACACAACATGGCCAAACGAAAACAAAAGACAGTAACTGGCCTATCAATCCAATAGAAACTCATAGGCAAAGCAATCAATGGGACTAGGCAATTACATGCAGCCATACAAAGTCCATGGGCCTTGCCTCAAAGTCGAACTCACAACCTCTCGCAGCTCAAGCAAAGAGCCTACCACTACACCAACACAGAGAAATGTAAACCTGACTCTACATTAATTCACATAATCCTAGTGACTGTGCACACAACATGGCCAAACGAAAACAAAAGACAGTAACTGGTCTATCAATCCAATAGAAACTCATAGGCAACACAGTCCATTGGACTAAGAAATTACATGCAGCCATTCAAAGTCCATGAGCCTTGCATTAAAGTCGAACCCACAACCTCTCGCAGCCCAAGCAAAGAGCCTACCACTACACCAACACAGAGAAGTGGGAAACTGACTCTACATTAATTCCCATAACCCTAGTGACTGCGCACACAACATGGTCAAACAAAAGCAAAAGGCAGTACCTGGCCTATCAATCCAATGGAAACTCATAGGCAACATAGTCCATTGGACTAGGCAATTACATGCAGCCATACAAAGTCCATGGGCCTTGCCTCAGAGTCAAACCCACAACCTCTGGCAGAACAAGTAAAGAGCCTACAACTACAAAAACACAAAGAAGTAGGAAGCTGCGTCTACATTAATTCACATAATCCTAGTAACTGCGCACACAACATGGCCAAACAAAAGCAGAAGACATTACCTAGCCTATCAAGCCAATGGAAACTCATAGGCAACACTGTCAATTGAACTAGGCGATTACATGCAGCCATACAAACTCCATGGGCCTTGCCTCAGAGTCGAACCCACAACCTCTCGCAGCCCAAGCAAAGAGCCTACCACTACACCAACACAGAGAAGTTGGAATGTGAGTTTACATTAGTTCACATAATCCTAGTGACTGCGCACACAACATGGCCAAACAAAAGCAAAAGACAGTACCTGGCCTATCAATCCGATGGGAACTCATAGGCAACACAGTCAATTGTACTAGGCGATTACATGCAGCCATACAAACTCCATGGGCCTTGCCTCAGAGTCGAACCCACAACCTCTCGCAGCTTAAGCAAAGAGACTACCACTACACCAACACAAAGAATTAGGTGAATGACTCTACATTAATTCACATAATCCTAGTGACTGCGCACACAACATGGCCAAACAAAAGCAAAAGACAGTACCTGGTCTATTAATCCAATGGAAACTCATAGGCAACGCAATCCTTTGGACTAGGCAATAACATGCAGCCATACAAAGTCCATGGGCCTTGCCTCAGAGTCAAAACCACTACCTCTCAAAGACCAAGCAAAGAGCCTACCACTACACCAACACAGAGAAGTGCGAAACTGACTCAACATAAATTCACATAATCCTAGTGACTGCGCACACAACATGGCCAAACAAAAGCAATAGACAGTCCCTGGCCTATCAATCCAATGGAAACTCATAGACAACATAGTCCATTGGACTAGGCAATTACATGCAGCCATACAAAGTCCATGGGCTTTGCCTCAGAGTCAAACCACAACTGCTCGCAGCCCAAGCAAAGAGCCTACCACTACACCAACACAGAGAAGTAGGAGAATGATTCTACATTAATTCACATAATCCTAGTGACTGCGCACACAACATGGCCAAACAAAAGCAAAAGACAGTACCTGGCCTATCATTCCAATTGAAACTCATAGGTAACATAGTCCATTGGACTAGGCAATAACATGCAGCCATACAAAGTCCATGGGCCTTGCCTCAGAGTCGAACTCACAACCTCTCGCAGCCCAAGAAAAAAGCCTACCACTACAGCAACACAGAGAAGTGTGAAACTGACTCTACATTAATTCACATAATCCTAGTGACTGCGCACACAACATGGCCAAACAAAAGCAAAAGACAGTACATGGCCTATCATTCCAATTGAAACTCATAGGTAACATAGTCCATTGGACTAGGAAATAACATACAGCCATACAAAGTCCATGGGCCTTGCTTCAAAGTTGAACTCACAACCTCTCGCAGCTCTAGCAAAGAGCCTACCACTACACCAACACAGAGAAGTTGGTACAGAGTTTACATTAGTTCACATAATCCTAGTGACTGTGCACACAACATGGCCAAACAAAAGCAAAAGACAGTCCCTGGCCTATCAATCCAATGGAAACTCATATACAACATAGTCCATTGGACTAGGCAATTACATGCAGCCATACAAAGTCCATGGGCCTTGCCTCAGAGTCAAACCCACAACCTCTGGCAGAACAAGCAAAGAGCTTACAACTACACCAACACAAAAAAGTAGGAAGCTGCGTCTACATTAATTGCACATATTCCTAGCGACTGCGCACACAACATGGCCAAACAAAAGCAAAAGACATTACCTAGCCTATCAAGCCAATGGAAACTCATAGGCAACACAGTCCATTGGACTAAACAATTACATGCAGCCATACAAAGTTCATGGGCCTTGCCTCAGAGTCGAACCCACAATTTCTCACAGCCCAAGAAATGAGCCTACCACTACACCAACACAGACAAGTTGGAAACAGAGTTTACATTAGTTCACATAATCCTAGTGACTGTGCACACAACATGGCGAAACAAATGCAAAAGACATTATCTGGCCTATCAATCCAATGGAAACTCATAGGCAACATAGTCCATTAGACTAGGCAAATACATGCAGCCATACAAAGTCCATGGGCCTTGCCTCAGAGTCGAACCCACAACCTCTTGGAGAACAAGCAAAGAGCCTACCACTAAACCAACACAGAGAAGTTGGAAACTGACTCTACATTAATTCACATAATCCTAGTGACTGCGCACACAACATGGCCAAACAAAAGCAAAAGACAGTACCTGGCCTATCAATCCAATGGAAGCTCATAGGCAACACAGTCCATTGGACTAGACAATTACATGGAGACATACAAAGTCCATGGGCCTTGCCTCAGCGTCAAACCCACAACCTCTCGCAGCCAAGCAAAGAGCCTACCACTACACCAATACAGAGAAGTGGGAAACTGATTCTACATTAATTCATATAATCCTACCGACTGCGCCCACAACATGGCTAAACAAAAGCAAAAGACAGTACCTGGCTTATCAATCCAATGGAAACTCATAGGCAACACAGTCCATTGGACCAGGCAATAACATGCAGCCATACACAGTCCATGGGCCTTGCTTCATAGTCGAACTCACAACCTCTCGCAGCTCAAGCAAAGAGCCTACCACTACACCAACACAGAGAAATGTGAACCTGCCTCTACATTAATTCACATAATCCTAGTGAGTGCGCACACAACATGGCCAAACGAAAACAAAAGACAGTACCTGGCCTATCATTCCAATGGAAACTCATAGGCAACACAGTCCATTGGACTAGGCAATTACATGCAGCCATAAAAAGTCCATGGGCCTTGCCTCAAAGTCAAACCCACAACCTCTCGCAGCCCAAGCAAAGAGCCTACCACTACACCAACACAGAGAAATGTGAAACAGACTCTACATTAATTCACATAATCCTAGTGACTGCGCACACAACATGGCCAAACGAAAGCAAAAGTCAATACCTGGCCTATCAATCCAATGGAAACTCATAGGCAACAAAGTCTATTGGACTAGGCAATTACATGCAGCCATACAAAGTCCATAAGCCTTGCATTAGAGTCAAACCCACAACCTCTTGCAGCCCAAGCAAAGAGCCTACCACTACACCAACACAGAGAAGTCTGAAACTGACTCTACATTAATTCACATAATCCTAGTGACTGCGCACACAACATGGCTAAACGAAAGCAAAAGTCAATACCTGGCCTATCAATCCAATGGAAACTCATAGGCAACACAGTCCATTGGACTAGGCAATTACATGCAGCCATAAAAAGTCAATGGGCCTTGCCTCAGAGTCAAACCCACAACCTCTCACAGCCCAAGCAAAGAGCCTACCACTACACCAACAAAGAGAAATGTGAAACTGACTCTACATTAATTCACATATTCCTAGTGACTGCGCACACAACATGGCCAAACAAAAGCAAAAGAAAGCACCTGGCCTATCAATCCAATGGAAACTCATAGGTAACGCAGTCCATTGGACTATGCAATTACATGCAGCCATACAAAGTCCATGGGCCTTGCCTCAGAGTCGAACTCACAACCTCTCGCAGCCCAACAAAAGAGCCTACCACTTCAGCAACACAGAGAAGTGTGAAACTGTCTCTACATTAACTCACATAATCCTAGTGACTGCGCACAAAACATGGCCAAACGAAAACAAAAGACAGTACCTGGCCTATCAATCCATTGGACTAGGCAATTACATGCAGCCATACAAAGTCCATGGGCCTTGCCACAGAGTCAAACCCACAACCTCTCACAGCCCAAGCAAAGAGCCTACCACTACACCAACACAGAGAAGTACGAAACTGACTCAACATAAATTCACATAATCCTAGTGACTGCGCACACAACATGGCCAAACAAAAGCTAAAGACAGTCCCTTGCCTATCAATCCAATGGAAACTCATAGACAACATAGTCCATTGGAATAGGCAATTACATGCAGCCTCACAAAGTCCATGGGCCTTGCCTCAGAGTCAAACCCACAACCTCTGGCAGAACAAGCAAAGAGCCTACAACTACACCAACACAAAGAAGTAGGAAGCTGCATCTACATTAATTCACATAATCCTAGTGAATGCGCACACAACATGGCCAAACAAAAGCAAAAGACATTACCTGGCCTATCAAGCCAATGGAAACTCATAGGCAACACAGTCCATTGAACTAGGCGATTACATGCAGCCATACAAAGTCCATGGGCCATGCCGCAGAGTCAAACCCACAACCTCTCGCAGCCAAGCAAAGCAGCTTCCACTACACCAACACAGAGAAGTGGGAAATGGATTCTACATTAATTCACATAATCCTAGTGACTGCGCACACAACATGGCCAAACAAAAGCAAAAGACAATACCTGGCCTATCAATCCAATGGAAACTCATAGGCAACACAGTCCATTGGACTTGGCAATTACATGCAGCCATACAAAGTCCATGGGCCTTGCCTCAGAGTCAAACCCACAACCTCTGGCAGAACAAGCAAAGAGCCTACAACTACACCAACACAAAGAAGTAGGAAGCTGTGTCTACATTAATTCACATAATCCTAGTGAATGTGCACACAACATGGCCAAACAAAAGCAAAAGACATTACCTGGCCTATCAAGCCAATGGAAACTCATAGGCAACACAGTCCATTGAACTAGACAATTACATGGAGACATACAAAGTCCATGGGCCTTGCCTCAGAGTCAAACCCACAACCTCTCGCAGCCAAGCAAAGAGCCTACCACTACACCAACACAGAAAAGTGGGAAACTGATTCTACATTAATTCACATAATCCTACCGACTGCGCACACAACATGGCCAAACAAAAGACAATACCTGGCCTATCAATCCAATGGAAACTCATAGGCAATACAGTCCATTAGACTAGGCAAATACATGCAGCCATACAAAGTTCATGGGCCTTGCCTCAGAGTCGAACCCACAACTTCTTGGAGAACAAGCAAAGAGCCTACCACTACACCAACACAGAGAAGTTGGAAACCGACTCTACATTAATTCACATAATCCTAGTGACTGCGCACACAACATGGCCAAACAAAAGCAAAAGACAGTACCTGGCCTATCAATCCAATGGAAACTCAAAGGTAACACAGTACATTAGACTAGGCAATTAAATGCAGCCATACAAAGCCCATGGGCCTTGCCCCAGAGTCGAACCCACAACCTCTCGTAGCCCAAGCAAAGAGCCTACCAATACACCAACACAGAGAAGTGAAAAACTGATTCTACATTAATTCACATAATCCTAGTGACTGCGCACACAACATGGCCAAACAAAAGCAAAAGACAGTACCTGGCCTATCAATCCAATAGAAACTCATAGGCAAAGCAATCAATTGGACTAGGCAATTACATGCAGCTATACAAAGTCCATGGGCCTTGCCTCAGAGTCGAACCCACAACCTCTTGTAGCCCAAGCAAAGAGCCTACCACTACACCAACACAGAGAAGAGCGAAACTGACTCAACATAAATTCACATAATCCTAGTGACTGCGCACACAACATGGCCAAACAAAAGCAAAAGACAGTCCCTGGCCTATCAATCCAATGGAAACTCATATACAACATAGTCCATTGGACTAGGCAATTACATGCAGCCATACAAAGTCCATGGGCCTTGCCTCAGAGTCAAACCCACAACCTCTGGCAGAACAAGCAAAGAGCTTACAACTACACCAACACAAAAAAGAAGGAAGGTGCGTCTACATTAATTCACATATTCCTAGAGACTGCGCACACAACATGGCCAAACAAAAGCAAAAGACAGTACCTGGCCTATCAATCCAATGGAAACTCATGGGCAACACAGTCCATTGGACTAGACAATTACATGGAGACATACAAAGTGCATGGGCCTTGCTTCAGAGTCAAACCCACAACCTCTCGCAGCCAAGCAAAGAGCCTACCACTACACCAATACAGAGAAGTTGGAAACTGATTCTACATTAATTCACATAATCCTACCGACTGCGCACACAACATGGCTAAACAAAAGCAAAAGACAGTACCTGGCTTATTAATCCAATGGAAACTCATAGGCAACACAGTCCATTGGACTAGGCAATAACATGCAGCCATACAAAGTCCATGGGCCTTGCCTCAAAGTCGAACTCACAACCTCTCGCAGCTCAAGCAAAGAGCCTACCACTACACGAACACAGAGAAATGTGAACCTGCCTCTACATTAATTCACATAATCCTAGTGACTGCGCACACAACATGGCCAAACGAAAGCAAAAGTCCATATCTGGCCTATCAATCCAATGGAAACTCATAGGCAACACAGTCCATTGGACTATGCAATTACATGCAGCCATACAAAGGCCATGGGCCTTGCCTCAGAGTCAAACCCACAACCTCTAACAGCTCAAGCAAAAAGCCTACCACTACACCAACACAGAGAAGTGCGAAACTAATTGAACATAAATTCACATAATCCTAGTGACTGCGCACACAACATGGCCAAACGAAAGCAAAAGTCAATACCTGGCCTATCAATCCAATGGAAACTCATAGGCAACAAAGTCTATTGGACTAGGCAATTACATGCAGCTATACAAAGTCCATGGGCCTTGCCTCAGAGTCGAACTCACAACCTCTCGCAGCCCAAGAAAAAAGCCTACCACTACAGCAACACAGAGAAGTGTGAAACTTACTCTACATTAATTCACATAATCCTAGTGACTGCGCACACAACATGGCCAAACAAAAGCAAAAGACAGTACCTGGCCTATCATTCCAATTAAAACTCATAGGCAACATAGTCCATTGGACTAAGCAATAACATGCAGCCATACAACGTCCATGGGCCTTGCCTCAAAGTCGAACTCACAACCTCTCGCAGCTCAAGCAAAGAGCCTACCACTACACCAACACAGAGAAATGTGAACCTGACTCTACATTAATTCACATAATCCTAGTGACTGCGCACACAACATGGCCAAACAAAAGCAAAAGGCAGTACCTGGCCTATCAATCCAATGGGAACTCATAGGCAACACAGTCAATTGAACTACGCAATTATATGCAGCCATACAAACTCCATGGGCCTTGCCTCAGAGTCGAACCCACAACCTCTCGCAGCTTAAGCAAAGAGCCTACCCCTAAACCAACACAGAGAAGTGGGAAACTGATTCTACATTAATTCACATAATCCTAGTGACTGCGCACACAACATGGCCAAACAAAAGCAAAAGACGGTACCTGGCCTATCAATCCAATGGAAACT
Source organism: Anomaloglossus baeobatrachus (assembly GCF_048569485.1). Taxonomy (NCBI): domain Eukaryota; kingdom Metazoa; phylum Chordata; class Amphibia; order Anura; family Aromobatidae; genus Anomaloglossus; species Anomaloglossus baeobatrachus. The sequence goes on from NW_027441889.1 coordinate 70,269, forward strand.
CATAGGCAACGCAATCAATTGGACTAGGCAATTACATGCAGCCATACAAAGTCCATGGGCCTTGTCTCAGAGTCAAACCCACAACCTCTCTCAGCCCAAGCAAAGAGCCTACCACTACACCAACACAGAGAAGAGCGAAACTGACTCAACATAAATTCACATAATCCTAGTGACTGCGCACACAACATGGCCAAACAAAAGCAAAAGACAGTCCCTGGTCTATCAATCCAATGGAAACTCATAGACAACATAGTCCATTGGACTAGGCAATTACATGCAGCCATACAAAGTCCATGGGCCTTGCCTCAGAGTCAAACCCACAACCTCTGGCAGAACAAGCAAAGAGCTTACAACTACACCAACACAAAAAAGTAGGAAGCTGCGTCTACATTAATTCACATATTCCTAGTGACTGCGCACACAACATGGCCAAACAAAAGCAAAAGACAGTATCTGGCCTATCAATCCAATTGAAGCTCATAAGCAACATAGTCCATTGGACTAGGCAATAACATGCAGCCATACAATGTCCATGGGCCTTGCCTCAAAGTCGAACTCACAACCTCTCGCAGCTCAAGCAAAGAGCCTACTACTACACCAACACAGAGAAATGTGAACCTGACTCTACATTAATTCACATAAACCTAGTGACTGCGCACACAACATGGCCAAACGAAAGCAAAAGTCAATACCTGGCCTATCAATCCAATGGAAACTCATAGGCAACACAGTCCATTGGACTAGGCAATTACATGCAGCCATACAAAGTCCATGAGCCTTGCATTTGAGTCGAACTCACAACCTCTCCCAGCCCAAACAAAGAGCCTACCACTACACCAACACAGAGAAGTGGGAAACTGACTCAACATTAATTCACATAATCCTAGTGACTGCGCACAAAACATGGCCAAACAAAAGCAAAAGAAGGCACCTGGCCTATCAATCCAATGGAATCTCATAGGTAACACAGTCCATTGGACTATGCAATTACATGCAGCCATAAAAAGTCCATGGGCCTTGCCTCAGAGTCAAACCCACAACCTCTAACAGCTCAAGCAAAAAGCCTACCACTACACCAACACAGAGAAGTACTAAACTAATTGAACATAAATTCACATAATCCTAGTGACTGCGCACACAACATGGCCAAACGAAAGCAAAAGTCAATACCTGGCCTATCAATCCAATGGAAACTCATAGGCAACAAAGTCTATTGGACTAGGCAATTACATGCAGCTATACAAAGTCCATGGGCCTTGCCTCAGAGTCGAACTCACAACCTCTCGCAGCCCAAGAAAAAAGCCTACCACTACAGCAACACAGAGAAGTGTGAAACTTACTCTACATTAATTCACATAATCCTAGTGACTGCGCACACAACATGGCCAAACAAAAGCAAAAGACAGTACCTGGCCTATCATTCCAATTAAAACTCATAGGCAACATAGTCCATTGGACTAAGCAATAACATGCAGCCATACAACGTCCATGGGCCTTGCCTCAAAGTCGAACTCACAACCTCTCGCAGCTCAAGCAAAGAGCCTACCACTACACCAACACAGAGAAATGTGAACCTGACTCTACATTAATTCACATAATCCTAGTGACTGCGCACACAACATGGCCAAACAAAAGCAAAAGGCAGTACCTGGCCTATCAATCCAATGGGAACTCATAGGCAACACAGTCAATTGAACTACGCAATTATATGCAGCCATACAAACTCCATGGGCCTTGCCTCAGAGTCGAACCCACAACCTCTCGCAGCTTAAGCAAAGAGCCTACCCCTAAACCAACACAGAGAAGTGGGAAACTTATTCTACATTAATTCACATAATCCTAGTGACTGCGCACACAACATGGCCAAACAAAAGCAAAAGACGGTACCTGGCCTATCAATCCAATGGAAACTCATAGGCAACGCAATCAATTGGACTAGGCAATTACATGCAGCCATACAAAGTCCATGGGCCTTGTCTCAGAGTCAAACCCACAACCTCTCTCAGCCCAAGCAAAGAGCCTACCACTACACCAACACAGAGAAGAGCGAAACTGACTCAACATAAATTCACATAATCCTAGTGACTGCGCACACAACATGGCCAAACAAAAGCAAAAGACAGTCCCTGGTCTATCAATCCAATGGAAACTCATAGACAACATAGTCCATTGGACTAGGCAATTACATGCAGCCATACAAAGTCCATGGGCCTTGCCTCAGAGTCAAACCCACAACCTCTGGCAGAACAAGCAAAGAGCTTACAACTACACCAACACAAAAAAGTAGGAAGCTGCGTCTACATTAATTCACATATTCCTAGAGACTGCGCACACAACATGGCCAAACAAAAGCAAAAGACAGTATCTGGCCTATCAATCCAATTGAAGCTCATAAGCAACATAGTCCATTGGACTAGGCAATAACATGCAGCCATACAATGTCCATGGGCCTTGCCTCAAAGTCGAACTCACAACCTCTCGCAGCTCAAGCAAAGAGCCTACTACTACACCAACACAGAGAAATGTGAACCTGACTCTACATTAATTCACATAAACCTAGTGACTGCGCACACAACATGGCCAAACGAAAGCAAAAGTCAATACCTGGCCTATCAATCCAATGGAAACTCATAGGCAACACAGTCCATTGGACTAGGCAATTACATGCAGCCATACAAAGTCCATGAGCCTTGCATTTGAGTCGAACTCACAACCTCTCCCAGCCCAAACAAAGAGCCTACCACTACACCAACACAGAGAAGTGGGAAACTGACTCAACATTAATTCACATAATCCTAGTGACTGCGCACAAAACATGGCCAAACAAAAGCAAAAGAAGGCACCTGGCCTATCAATCCAATGGAATCTCATAGGTAACACAGTCCATTGGACTATGCAATTACATGCAGCCATAAAAAGTCCATGGGCCTTGCCTCAGAGTCGAACTCACAACCTCTCGCAGCCCAAGAAAAAAGCCTACCACTACAGCAACACGGAGAAGTGTGAAACCGACTCTACATTAACTCACATAATCCTAGTGACTGCGCACACAACATGGCCAAACAAAAGCAAAAGACAGTACCTGGCCTATCAATCCAATGGAAACTCAGAGGCAACCCCATCCATTGGACTAGGCAATTACATGCAGCCATACAGAGTCCATGGGCCTTGCCTCAGAGTGTATCCCACAACCTCTGGCAGAACAAGCAAAGAGCCTACAACCACACCAACACAAAGAAGTAGGAAGCTGCATCTACATTAATTCACATAATCCTAGTGACTGCGCACACAACATGGCCAAACAGAAGCAAAAGTCAATATCTGGCCTATCAAGCCAATGGAAACTCATAGGCAACACAGTCCATTGAACTATGCAATTACATGCAGCCATACAAAGTCCATGGGCCTTGCCTCAGAGTCAAACCCACAACTTCTCACAGCCAAGCAAAGCGCCTTCCACTACACCAACACAGAGAAGTGGGAAACTGATTCTACATTAATTCACATAATCCTACCGACTTCGCACACAACATAACCAAACAAAAGACAATACCTGGCCTATCAGTCCAATGAAAACTCATAGGCAACACAGTCCATTGGACTAGGCAATTACATGCAGCCATACAAAGTCTATGGGCTTTGCCTCAGAGTCAAACCCACATTTTCTCGCAGCCCAAGAAAAGAGCCTACCACTACACCAACACAGAGAAGTTGAAAACTGAGTTTACATTAGTTCACATAATCCTAGTGACTGCGCACACAACATGGCCAAACAAAAGCAAAAGGTAGTACCTGGCCTATCAATCCAATAGGAACTCATAGGTAACACAGTCAACTGAAATAGGCAATTACATGCATCCATACAAACTCCTTGGGCCTTGCCTCAAAGTCAAACCAACAACCTTTCGCAGCTTAAGCAGAAAGACTACCACTACACCAACACAGAGAAGTAGGTAAATGACTCTACATTAATTCACATAATCCTAGAGACTGCGCACACAACATGGCCAAACAAATGCAAAAGACATTATCTGGCCTATCAATCCAATGAAATCATAGGCAACATAGTCCATTAGACTAAGCAAATATATGCAGCCATACAAAGTTAATGGGCCTTGCCCCAGAGTCGAACCCACAACCTCTTGGAGAACAAGCAAAGAGCCTACCACTAAACCAACACAGAGAAGTTGGAAACAAACTCTACATTAATTCACAGAATCCTAGTGACTGCGCACACAACATGGCAAAACAAAAGCAAAAGACAGCACCTGGCCTATCAATCCAATGGAAACTCAAAGCTAACACAGTACATTGGACTAGGCAATTACATGCAGCCATACAAAGCCCATTGGCCTTGCCCCAGAGTCAAACCCACACCCTCTCGTAGCCCAAGGAAAGAGCCTACTAATACACCAACACAGAGAAGTGGAAAACCAATTCTTCATTAACTCACATAATCCTAGTGACTGCGCACATAACATGGCCAAACAAAAGCAAAAGACAGTACCTGGCCTATCAAACCAATGGAAACTCATAGGCAACACAGTCCATTGGACTAGACAATTACATGGAGACATACAAAGTCCATGGGCCCTGCATTAGAGTCAAACCCACAACCTCTCGCAGCCGAAGCAAAGAGCCTACCACTACACCAACACAGAGAAGTTGGAAACTGAGTTTACATTAGTTCACATAATCCTAGTGACTGCACACACAACATGGCCAAACAAAAGACAATACCTGGCCTAACAATTCAATGGAAACTCATAGGCAACACAGTCAATTGAACTAGGCAATTACATGCTGCCATACAAACTCCATGGGCTTTGCCTCAGAGTCGAACCCACAACCTCTCGCAGTTTAAGCAAAGAGACTACCACTACACCAACACAGAGAAGTAGGTGAATGACTCTACATTAATTCACATAATCCTAGTGACTGCGCACATAACATGGCCAAACAAAAGCAAAAGACAGTACCTGGCCTATCAATCAAATTGAAACTCATAAGCAACAAAGAGACTACAACTACACCAACACAGAGAAGTAGGTGAATGACTCTACATTAATTCACATAATCCTAGTGACTGCGAACACAACATGGCCAAACAAAAGCAAAAGACAGTACCTGGCCTATCAATCCAATTGAAACTCATAGGCAACATAGTCCATTGGACTAGGCAATAACATGCAGCCATACAAAGTCCATGGGCCATGCCTCAAAGTCTAACTCACAACCTCTCGCAGCTCAAGCAAAGAGCCTACCACTACACCAACACAGAGAAATGTGAACCTGACTCTACATTAACTCACATAATCCTAGTAATGTACTGTGTTACCTATGAGTTTACATTGGATTGATAGGCCAGGTAATGTCTTTTGCTTTTGTTTGGCCATGTTGTGTGCGCAGTCACTAGGATTATGTGAATTAATGTAGAGTCGGTTTCCAACTTCTCTGTGTTGGTTTAGTGGTAGGCTCTTTGATTGTTCTCCAAGAGGATGTCGGTTCGACTCTGAGGCAAGGCCCATGAACTTTATATGGCTGCATGTATTTGCCTAGTCTAATGGACTGTGTTGCCTATGAGTTTCCATTGGATTGATAGGCCAGGTATTGTCTTTTGTTTGGCCATGTTGTGTGCGCAGTCGGTAGGATTATGTGAATTAATGTAGAATCAGTTTCCCACTTCTCTGTGTTGGTGTAGTGGTAGGCTCTTTGCTTGGCTGCGAGAGGTTGTGGGTTTGACTCTGAGGAAAGGCCCATGGACTTTGTATGTCTCCATGTAATTGTCTAGTCCAATGGACTGTGTTGCCTATGATTTTCCATTGGATTGATAGGCCAGGTACTGTCTTTTGCTTTTGTTTGGCCATGTTGTGTGCGCAGTCACTAGGATTATGTGAATTAATGTAAACTCAGTTACCAACTTCTCTGTGTTGGTGTAGTGGTAGGCTCTTTGCTTGGGCTGCGAGAAGTTGTGGGTTTGACTTTTAGGCAAAGCCCATGGACTTTGTATGGCTGCATGTAATTGCCTAGTCCAATGGACTGTGTTGCCTATGAGTTTCCATTGAATTGATAGGCCAGGTATTGTCTTTTGTTTGGACGTGTTGTGTGCGCAGTCGGTAGGATTATGTGAATTAATGTAGAATCAGTTTCCCACTTCTCTGTGTTGGTTTAGGGGTAGGCTCTTTGCTTAAGCTGCGAGAGGTTGTGGGTACGACTCTGAGGCAAGGCCCATGGAGTTTGTATGGCTGCATGTAATTGCGTAGTTCAATTGACTGTGTTGCCTATGAGTTCCCATTGGATTGATAGGCCAGGTACTGCCTTTTGCTTATGTTTGGCCATGTTGTGTTCGCAGTCACTAGGATTATGTGAATTAATGTAGAGTCAGGTTCACATTTCTCTGTGTTGGTGTAGTGGTAGGCTCTTTGCTTGAGCTGCGAGAGGTTGTGAGTTAGACTTTGAGGCAAGGCCCATGGACTTTGTATGGCTGCATGTTATTGCCTAGTCCAATGGACTATGTTGCCTATGAGTTTCAATTGGATTGATAGGCCAGGTACTGTCTTTTGCTTTTGTTTGGCTATGTTGTGTTCGCAGTCACTAGGATTATGTGAATTAATGTAGACTCATTCACCTACTTCTCTGTGTTGGTGTAGTTGTAGTCTCTTTGCTTAAGCTGTGAGAGGTTGTGGGTTCGACTCTGAGGCAAAGCCCATGGAGTTTGTATGGCAGCATGTAATTGCCTAGTTCAATTGACTGTGTTGCCTATGAGTTTCCATTGAATTGATAGGCCAGGTATTGTCTTTTGTTTGGCCATGTTGTGTGCGCAGTCACTAGGATTATGTGAACTAATGTAAACTCAGTTTCCAACTTCTCTGTGTTGGTGTAATCGTAGGCTATTTCCTTGGGCTGCGAGAAATTGTGGGTTTGACTCTGAGGCAAAGCCCATGGACTTTGTATGGCTGCATGTAATTGCCAAGTCCAATGGACTGTGTTGCCTATGAGTTTCCTTTGAATTGATAGGCCAGGTATTGTCTTTTGTTTGGCCATGTTGTGTGCGCAGTCAGTAGGATTATTTGAATTAATGTAGATTCAGTTTCCCACTTCTCTGTGTTGGTGTAGTGGTAGGCTCTTTGCTTGGGCTGCGAGAGGTTGTGGGTTCGACTCTAATGCAAGGCCCGTGGACTTTGTATGTCTGCATGTAATTGTCTAGTCCAATGGACTGTGTTGCCTATGAGTTTCCATTGGTTTGATAGGCCAGGTACTGTCTTTTGCTTTTGTTTGGCCATGTTATGTGCGCAGTCACTAGGATTATGTGAATTAATGAAGAATCGGTTTTCCACTTCTCTGTGTTGGTGTATTAGTAGGCTCTTTCCTTGGGCTACGAGAGGGTGTGGGTTCGACTCTTGGGCAACGCCAATGGGCTTTGTATGGCTGCATGTAATTGCCTAGTCCAATGTACTGTGTTAGCTTTGGGTTTCCATTGGATTGATAGGCCAGGTACTGTCCTTTGCTTTTGTTTGGCCATGTTGTGTGCGCAGTCACTAGGATTCTGTGAATTAATGTAGAGTCTGTTTCCAACTGTTCTGTGTTGGTTTAGTGGTAGGCTCTTTGCTTGTTCTCCAAGAGGTTGTGGGTTCGACTCTGAGGCAAGGCCCATTAACTTTGTATGGCTGCATATATTTGCTTAGTCTAATGGACTATGTTGCCTATGATTTCATTGGATTGATAGGCCAGATAATGTCTTTTGCATTTGTTTGGCCATGTTGTGTGCGCAGTCACTAGGATTATGTGAATTAATGTAGAGTCATTTACCTACTTCTCTGTGTTGGTGTAGTGGTAGTCTCTTTGCTTAAGCTGCGAAAGGTTGTTGGTTCGACTTTGAGGCAAGGCCCATGGAGTTTGTATGGCTGCATGTAATTGCCTATTTTAGTTGACTGTGTTACCTATGAGTTCCTATTGGATTGATAGGCCAGGGACTACCTTTTGCTTTTGTTTGGCCATGTTGTGTGCGCAGTCACTAGGATTATGTGAACTAATGTAAACTCAGTTTTCAACTTCTCTGTGTTGGTGTAGTGGTAGGCTCTTTTCTTGGGCTGCGAGAAAATGTGGGTTTGACTCTGAGGCAAAGCCCATAGACTTTGTATGGCTGCATGTAATTGCCTAGTCCAATGGACTGTGTTGCCTATGAGTTTTCATTGGACTGATAGGCCAGGTATTGTCTTTTGTTTGGCCATGTTGTGTGCACAGTCACTAGGATTATGTGAACTAATGTAAACTCAGTTTCCAACTTCTCTGTGTTGGTGTAATCGTAGGCTATTTCCTTGGGCTGCGAGAAATTGTGGGTTTGACTCTGAGGCAAAACCCATGGACTTTGTATGGCTGCATGTAATTGCCAAGTCCAATGGACTGTGTTGCCTATGAGTTTCCTTTGAATTGATAGGCCAGGTATTGTCTTTTGTTTGGCCATGTTGTGTGCGCAGTCAGTAGGATTATTTGAATTAATGTAGATTCAGTTTCCCACTTCTCTGTGTTGGTGTAGTGGTAGGCTCTTTGCTTGGGCTGCGAGAGGTTGTGGGTTCGACTCTAATGCAAGGCCCGTGGACTTTGTATGTCTGCATGTAATTGTCTAGTCCAATGGACTGTGTTGCCTATGAGTTTCCATTGGTTTGATAGGCCAGGTACTGTCTTTTGCTTTTGTTTGGCCATGTTATGTGCGCAGTCACTAGGATTATGTGAATTAATGAAGAATCGGTTTTCCACTTCTCTGTGTTGGTGTATTAGTAGGCTCTTTCCTTGGGCTACGAGAGGGTGTGGGTTCGACTCTTGGGCAACGCCAATGGGCTTTGTATGGCTGCATGTAATTGCCTAGTCCAATGTACTGTGTTAGCTTTGGGTTTCCATTGGATTGATAGGCCAGGTACTGTCTTTTGCTTTTGTTTGGCCATGTTGTGTGCGCAGTCACTAGGATTCTGTGAATTAATGTAGAGTCTGTTTCCAACTTCTCTGTGTTGGTTTAGTGGTAGGCTCTTTGCTTGTTCTCCAAGAGGTTGTGGGTTCGACTCTGAGGCAAGGCCCATTAACTTTGTATGGCTGCATATATTTGCTTAGTCTAATGGACTATGTTGCCTATGATTTCATTGGATTGATAGGCCAGATAATGTCTTTTGCATTTGTTTGGCCATGTTGTGTGCGCAGTCACTAGGATTATGTGAATTAATGTAGAGTCATTTACCTACTTCTCTGTGTTGGTGTAGTGGTAGTCTCTTTGCTTAAGCTGCGAAAGGTTGTTGGTTCGACTTTGAGGCAAGGCCCATGGAGTTTGTATGGCTGCATGTAATTGCTTATTTTAGTTGACTGTGTTACCTATGAGTTCCTATTGGATTGATAGGCCAGGGACTACCTTTTGCTTTTGTTTGGCCATGTTGTGTGCGCAGTCACTAGGATTATGTGAACTAATGTAAACTCAGTTTTCAACTTCTCTGTGTTGGTGTAGTGGTAGGCTCTTTTCTTGGGCTGCGAGAAAATGTGGGTTTGACTCTGAGGCAAAGCCCATAGACTTTGTATGGCTGCATGTAATTGCCTAGTCCAATGGACTGTGTTGCCTATGAGTTTTCATTGGACTGATAGGCCAGGTATTGTCTTTTGTTTGGTTATGTTGTGTGCGAAGTCGGTAGGATTATGTGAATTAATGTAGAATCAGTTTCCCACTTCTCTGTGTTGGTGTAGTGGAAGGCGCTTTGCTTGGCTGCGAGAGGTTGTGGGTTTGACTCTGAGGCAAGGCCCATGGACTTTGTATGGCTGCATGTAATTGCCAAGTTCAATGGACTGTGTTGCCTATGAGTTTCCATTGGCTTGATAAGCCAGGTAATGTCTTTTGCTTCTGTTTGGCCATGTTGTGTGCGCAGTCACTAGGATTATGTGAATTAATGTAGATGCAGCTTCCTACTTCTTTGTGTTGGTGTGGTTGTAGGCTCTTTGCTTGTTCTGCCAGAGGTTGTGGGATAGACTCTGAGGCAAGGCCCATGACCTCTGTATGGCTGCATGTAATTGCCTAGTCCAATGGATGGGGTTGCCTCTGAGTTTCCATTGGATTGATAGGCCAGGTACTGTCTTTTGCTTTCGTTTGGCCATGTTGTGTGCGCAGTCACTAGGATTATGTGAGTTAATGTAGAGTCGGTTTCACACTTCTCCGTGTTGCTGTAGTGGTAGGCTTTTTTCTTGGGCTGCGAGAGGTTGTGAGTTCGACTCTGAGGCAAGGCCCATGGACTTTTTATGGCTGCATGTAATTGCATAGTCCAATGGACTGTGTTACCTATGAGATTCCATTGGATTGATAGGCCAGGTGCCTTCTTTTGCTTTTGTTTGGCCATGTTTTGTGCGCAGTCACTAGGATTATGTGAATTAATGTTGAGTCAGTTTCCCACATCTCTGTGTTGGTGAAGTGGTAGGCTCTTTGCTTGGGCTGGGAGAGGTTGTGAGTTCGACTCAAATGCAAGGCTCATGGACTTTGTATGGCTGCATGTAATTGCCTAGTCCAAAGGACTGTGTTGCCTATGAGTTTCCATTGGATTGATAGGCCAGGTATTGACTTTTGCTTTCGTTTGGCCATGTTGTGTGCGCAGTCACTAGGATTATGTGAATTAATATAGAGTCAGTTTCACATTTCTCTGTGTTGGTGTAGTGGTAGGCTCTTTGCTTGAGCTGCGAGAGGTTGTGGATTTGACTCTGAGGCAAGGCCCATGGACTTTTTATGGCTGCATGTAATTGCCTAGTCCAATGGACTGTGTTGCCTATGAGTTTCCATTGGATTGATAGGCCAGGTATTGACTTTTGCTTTCGTTTGGCCATGTTGTGTGCGCAGTCACTAGGTTTATGTGAATTAATGTAGAGTCAGGTACACATTTCTCTGTGTTGGTGTAGTAGTAGGCTCTTTGCTTGAGCTGCGAGAGGTTGTGAGTTCGACTTTGAGGCAAGGCCCATGGACATTGTATGGCTGCATGTTATTGCCTAGTCCAATGGACTATGTTGCTTATGAGCTTCAATTGGATTGATAGGCCAGATACCGTCTTTTGCTTTTGTTTGGCCATGTTGTGTGCGCAGTCACTAGGATTATGTGAATTAATGTAGAGTCATTCACCTACTTCTCTGTGTTGGTTTAGTGGTAGGCTCTTTGCTTGTTCTCCAAGAGGTTGTGGGTTCGACTCTGAGGCAAGGCCCATGAACTTTGTATGGCTGCATGTATTTGCCTAGTCTAATGGACTGTGTTGCCTATGAGTTTCCATTGGATTGATAGGCCAGTTAATGTCTTTTGCATTTGTTTGGCCATGTTGTGTGCACAGTCACTAGGATTATGTGAACTAATGTAAACTCTGTTACCAACTTCTCTGTGTTGGTGTAGTGGTAGGCTCTTTGCTTGGGCTGCGAGAAATTGTGGGTTTGACTCTGAGGCAAAGCCCATGGACTTTGTATGGCTGCATGTAATTGCCTAGTCCAATGGACTGTGTTGCCTATGAGTTTCCATTGGTTTGATAGGCCAGGTAATGTCTTTTGCTTTCGTTTGGCCATGTTGTGTGCGCATTCACTAGGAATATGTGAATTAATGTAGACGCAGCTTCCTACTTTTTTGTGTTGGTGTTAGTTGTAAGCTCTTTGCTTGTTCTGCCAGAGGTTGTGGGTTTGACTCTGAGGCAAGGCCCATGGACTTTGTATGGCTGCATGTAATTGCCTAGTCCAATGGACTATGTTGTCTATGAGTTTCCGTTGGATTTATAGGCCAGGGACTGTCTTTTGCTTTCGTTTGGCCATGTTGTGTGCGCAGTCACTAGGATTATGTGAATTTATGTTGAGTCAGTTTCGCTCTTCTCTGTGTTGGTGTAGTGGTAGGCTCTTTGCTTGGGCTGAGAGAGGTTGTGGGTTTGACTCTGAGACAAGGCCCATGGACTTTGTATGGCTGCATGTAATTGCCTAGTCCAATTGATTGCGTTGCCTATGAGTTTCCATTGGATTAATAGGCCAGGTACCGTCTTTTGCTTTTGTTTGGCCATGTTGTGTGCGCAGTCACTAGGATTATGTGAATTAATGTAGAATCTGTTTTCCACTTCTCTGTGTTGGTGTATTGGTAGGCTCTTTGCTTGGGCTACGAGAGGTTGTGGGTTTGACTCTGGGGCAAGGCCCATGGGCTTTGTATGGCTGCATGCAATTGCCTAGTCCAATGTACTGTGTTACCTATGAGTTTACAATGGATTGATAGGCCAGGTAATGTCTTTTGCTTTTGTTTGGCCATGTTGTGTGCGCAGTCACTAGGATTATATGAATTAATGTAGAGTCGGTTTCCAACTTCTCTGTGTTGGTTTAGTGGTAGGCTCTTTGCTTGTTCTCCAAGAGGATGTGGGCTCGACTCTGAGGCAAGGCCCATGAACTTTGTATGGCTGCATGTATTTGCCTAGTCTAATGGACTGTGTTGCCTATGAGTTTCCATTGGATTGATAGGCCAGGTATTGTCTTTTGTTTGGCCATGTTGTGTGCGCAGTCGGTAGGATTATGTGAATTAATGTAGAATCAGTTTCCCACTTCTCTGTGTTGGTGTAGTGGTAGGCTCTTTGCTTGGGCTGCGAGAAGTTGTGGGTTTGACTTTTAGGCAAAGCCCATGGACTTTGTATGGCTGCATGTAATTGCCTAGTCCAATGGACTGTGTTGCCTATGAGTTTCCATTGAATTGATAGGCCAGGTATTGTCTTTTGTTTAGCCATGTTGTGTGCGCAGTCGGTAGGATTATGTGAATTAATGTAGAATCAGTTTCCCACTTCTCTGTGTTGGTGTAGTGGTAGGCTCTTTGCTTGGCTGTGAGAGGTTGTGGGTTTGACTCTGAGGCAAGGCCCATGGACTTTGTATGTCTCCATGTAATTTTCTAGTCCAATGGACTGTGTTGCCTATGAGTTTCCATTGGATTGATAAGCCAGGTACTGACTTTTGCTTTTGTTTGGCCATGTTGTGTGCGCAGTCGGTAGGATTATGTGAATTAATGTAGTACCAGTTTCCCACTTTTCTGTGTTGGTGTAGTAGTAGGCTCTTTGCTTGGCTGCGAGAGGTTGTGGGTTTGACTCTGAGGCAAGGCCCATGGACTTTGTATGTCTCCATGTAATTGTCTAGTCCAATATACTGTGTTGCCTATGAGTTTCCATTGGATTGATAGGCCAGGTACTGTCTTTTGCTTTTGTTTGGCCATGTTGTGTGCGCAGTCACTAGGATTATATGAATTAATGTAGAGTCGGTTTCCAACTTCTCTGTGTTGGTTTAGTGGTAGGCTCTTTGCTTGTTCTCCAAGAGGATGTGGGTTCGACTCTGAGGCAAGGCCCATGAACTTTGTATGGCTGCATGTATTTGCCTAGTCTAATGGACTGTGTTGCCTATGAGTTTCCATTGGATTGATAGGCCAGGTATTGTCTTTTGTTTGGCCATGTTGTGTGCGCAGTCGATAGGATTATGTGAATTAATGTAGAATCAGTTTCTCACTTCTCTGTGTTGGTGTAGTGGTAGGCTCTTTGCTTGGGCTGCGAGAAGTTGTGGGTTTGACTTTTAGGCAAAGCCCATGGACTTTGTATGGCTGCATGTAATTTTCTAGTCCAATGGACTGTGTTGCCTATGAGTTTCCATTGAATTGATAAGCCAGGTACTGACTTTTGCTTTTGTTTGGCCATGTTGTGTGCGCAGTCGGTAGGATTATGTGAATTAATGTAGTACCAGTTTCTCACTTTTCTGTGTTGGTGTAGTAGTAGGCTCTTTGCTTGGCTGCGAGAGGTTGTGGGTTTGACTCTGAGGCAAGGCCCATGGACTTTGTATGTCTCCATGTACTTGTCTAGTCCAATGGACTGTGTTGCCTATGAGTTTCCATTGGATTGATAGGCCAGGTACTGTCTTTTGCTTTTGTTTGGCCATGTTGTGTGCGCAGTCACTAGTATTATGTGAATTAATGTAGAGTCAGTTTCCCACTTCTCTGTGTTGGTTTCGGGGTAGGCTCTTTGCTTAAGCTGCGAGAAGTTGTGGGTTCGATTCTGAGGCAAGGTCCATGGAGTTTGTATGGCTGCATATAATTGCGTAGTTCAATTGACGGTGTTGCCTATGAGTTTCCATTGGCTTGATAGGCTAGGTAATGTCTTTTGCTTTTGTTTGGCCATGTTGTGTGCGCAGTCACTAGGATTATGTGAATTAATGTAGAGTCAGGTTCACATTTCTCTGTGTTGGTGTAGTGGTAGGCTCTTTGCTTGAGCTGCGAGAGGTTGTGAGTTCAACTTTGAGGCAAGGCCCATGGATGTTGTATGGCTGCATGTTATTGCCTAGTCCAATGGACTATGTTGCCTATGAGTTTTAATTGGAATGATAGGCCAGGTACTGTCTTTTGCTTTTGTTTGGCCATGTTGTGTGCGCAGTCACTAGGATTATGTGAATTAATGTAGAGTCAGTTTCACACTTCTCTGTGTTGCTGTGATGGTAGGCTTTTTTCTTGGGCTGCGAGAGGTTGTGAGTTCGACTCTGAGGCAAGGCACATGGACTTTGTATGGCAGCATGTAATTGCATAGTCCAATGGACTGTGTTACCTATGAGTTTCCATTGGATTGATAGGCCAGGTACTGTCTTTTGCTTTCGTTTGGCCATGTTGTGTGCGCAGTCACTAGGATTATGTGAATTTATGTTCAATTAGTTTCGCACTTCTCTGTGTTGGTGTAGTGGTAGGCTTTTTGCTTGAGCTGTTAGAGGTTGTGGGTTTGACTCTGAGGCAAGGCCCATGGACTTTGTATGGCTGCATGTAATTGCATAGTCCAATGGACTGTGTTACCTATGAGTTTCCATTGGATTGATAGGCCAGGTATTGACTTTTGCTTTCGTTTGGCCATGTTGTGTGCACAGTCACTAGGATTATGTGAATTAATGTAGAGTCAGTTTCACATTTCTCTGTGTTGGTGTAGTGGTAGGCTCTTTGCTTGGGCTGCGTAGATGTTGTGGGTTTGACTCTGGGGCAAGGCCCATGGACTTATTATGGCTGTATGTAATTGCCTAGTCTAATGGACTGTGTTGCCTATGAGTTTCCTTTGGATTGATAGGCCAGGTACTGTCTTTTGCTTTCGTTTAGCCATGTTGTGTGCGCAGTCACTAGGATTATGTGAGTTAATGAAGAGTCAGTTTCAAACTTCTCTGTGTTGGTGTAGTGGTAGGCTCTTTGCTTTGGCTGCGAGAAGTTGTGGGTTTGACTCTAATGCAAGGTTCATGGACTTTGTATAACTGCATGTAATTGCCTAGTCCAATGGACTGTGTTGCCTATGAGTTTCCATTGGATTGATAGGCCAGGTATTGACTTTTGCTTTCGTTTGGCCATGTTGTGTGCGCAGTCACTAGGATTATGTGATTTGATGTAGAGTCAGTTTCACATTTCTCTGTCTTGGTGTAGTGGTAGGATCTTTGCTTGGGCTGCGAGAAGTTGTGGGTTTGACTCTGAGGCAAGGCCCATGGACTTTTTATGGCTGCATGCAATTGCCTAGTCCAATGGACTGTGTTGCCTATTAGTTTCCAATGGATTGATAGGCCAGGTACTGTCTTTTGTTTTTGTTTGGCCATGTTGTGTGCGCAGTCACTAGGATTATGTGAATTAATGTAGACGCAGCTTCCTACTTCTTTGTGTTGGTGTAGTTGTAGGCTCTTTGCTTGTTCTGCCAGAGGTTGTGGGTTTGACTCTGAGGCAAGGCCCATGGACTTTGTGAGGCTGCATGTAATTGCCTATTCCAATGGACTATGTTGTCTATGAGTTTCCATTGGATTCATAGGCAAGGGACTGTCTTTTGCTTTTGTTTGGCCATGTTGTGTGCGCAGTCACTAGGATTATGTGAATTTATGTTGAGTCAGTTTCGCACTTCTCTGTGTTGGTGTAGTGGTAGGCTCTTTGCTTGGGCTGTGAGAGGTTGTGGGTTTGACTCTGAGGCAAGGCCCATGGACTTTGTATGGCTGCATGTAATTGCCTAGTCCAATGGATTGATAGGCCAGGTACTGTCTTTTGTTTTCGTTTGGCCATGTTTTGTGCGCAGTCACTATGATTATGTGAGTTAATGTAGAGACAGTTTCACACTTCTCTGTGTTGCTGAAGTAGTAGGCTTTTTTGTTGGGCTGCGAGAGGTTGTGAGTTCGACTCTGAGGCAAGGCCCATGGACTTTTTATGGCTGCATGTAATTGCATAGTCCAATGGACTGCGTTACCTATGAGTTTCCATTGGATTGATAGGCCAGGTGCTTTCTTTTGCTTTTGTTTGGCCATGTTGTGTGCGGAGTCACTAGGAATATGTGAATTAATGTAGAGTCGGTTTCACATTTCTCTTTGTTGGTGTAGTGGTAGGCTCTTTGCTTGGGCTGTGAGAGGTTGTGGGTTTGACTCTGAGGCAAGGCCCATGGACTTTTTATGGCTGCATGTAATTGCCTAGTCCAATGGACTGTGTTGCCTATGAGTTTCCATTGGATTGATAGGCCAGGTATTGACTTTTGCTTTCGTTTGGCCATGTTGTGTGCGCAGTCACTAGGATTATGTGAATTAATGTAGAGGCAGGTTCACATTTCTCTGTGTTGGTGTAGTGGTAGGCTCTTTGCTTGAGCTGCGAGAGGTTGTGAGTTCGACTTTGAGGCAAGGCCCATGGACTTTGTATGGCTGCATGTTATTGCCTAGTCCAATGGACTGTGTTGCCTATGAGTTTCCATTGGATTGATAAGCCAGGTACTGTCTTTTGCTTTCGTTTGGCCATGTTGTGTGCGCAGTCGGTAGGATTATGTGAATTAATGTAGAATCAGTTTCCCACTTCTCTGTATTGGTGTAGTGGTAGGCTCTTTGCTTGGCTGCGAGAGGTTGTGGGTTTGACTCTGAGGCAAGGCCCATGGACTTTGTATGTCTCCATGTAATTGTCTAGTCCAATGGACTGTGTTGCCTATGAGTTTCCATTGGCTTGATAGGCCAGGTAATGTCTTTTGCTTTTGTTTGGCCATGTTGTGTGCGCAGTCTCTAGGAATATGTGAATTAATGTAGACGCAGCTTCCTACTTTTTTGTGTTGGTGTAGTTGTAAGCTCTTTGCTTGTTCTGCCAGAGGTTGTGGGTTTGACTCTGAGACAAGGCCCATGGGCTTTGTATGGCTGCATTTAATTGCCTAGTCTAATGTACTGTGTTACCTTTGAGTTTCCATTGGATTGATAGGCCAGGTACTGTCTTTTGCTTTTGTTTGGCCATGTTGTGTGCGCAGTCACTAGGATTATGTGAATTAATGTAGAATCGGTTTCCAACTTCTCTGTGTTGGTGTAGTGGTAGGCTCTTTGCTTGTTCTCCAAGAAGTTGTGGGTTCGACTCTGAGGCAAGGCCCATGAACTTTGTATGGCTGCATGTATTTGCCTAGTCTAATGGACTGTGTTGCCTATGAGTTTCCATTGGATTGATAGGCCAGGTATTGTCTTTTGCTTTTGTTTGGCCATGTTGTGTGCGCAGTCACTAGGATTATGTGAATTAATGTAGAATCCGTTTCCCACTTCTCTGTGTTGCTGTAGTGTTAGGCTTTTTTCTTGGGCTGCGAGAGGTTGTGAGTTCGACTCTGAGGCAAGGCCCATGGACTTTGTATGGCTGCATGTTATTGCCTAGTCCAATGGACTATGTTACCTATGAGTTTCAATTGGAATGATAGGCCAGGTACTGTCTTTTGCTTTTGTTTGGCCATGTTGTGTGTGCAGTCACTAGGATTATGTGAATTAATGTAGAATCATTTTCCTACTTCTCTGAGTTGGTGTAGTGGTAGGCTCTTTGCTTGGGCTGCGAGCAGTTGTGGTTTGACTCTGAGGCAAAGCCCATGGACTTTGTATGGCTGCATGTAATTGCCTAGTCCAATGGACTATGTTGTCTATGAGTTTCCATTGGATTGATAGGCCAGGGACTGTCTATTGCTTTTGTTTGGCCATGTTGTGTGCGCAGTCACTAGGATTATGTGAATTTATGTTGAGTCTGTTTCGCACTTCTCTGTGTTGGTGTAGTGGTAGGCTCTTTGCTTGGGCTTTGAGAGTTAGTGGTTTTGACTCTGAGGCAAGGCCCATGGACTTTGTATGGCTGCATGTTATTGCCTAGTCCAAAGGATTGCGTTGCCTATGAGTTTCCATTGGATTAATAGGCCAGGTACTGTCTTTTGCTTTTGTTTGGCCATGTTGTGTGCGCAGTCACTAGGATTATGGGAATTAATGTAGAGTCATTCACCTACTTCTCTGTGTTGGTGTAGTGGTAGTCTCTTTGCTTAAGCTGCGAGAGGTTGTGGGTTCGACTCTGAGGCTAGGCCCATGGAGTTTGTATGGCTGCATGTAATCGCCTAGTTCAATTGACTGTGTTGCCTATGAGTTCCCATCGGATTGATAGGCCAGGTACTGTCTTTTGCTTTTGTTTGGCCATGTTGTGTGCGCAGTCACTAGGATTATGTGAACTAATGTAAACTTAGTTTCCAACTTCTCTGTGTTGGTGTAGTGGTAGGCTCTTTGCTTGGGTGCGAGAAATTGTGGGTTTGACTCTGCGGCAAAGCCCATGGACTTTGAATGGCTGCATGTAATTGCCTAGTTCAATGGACTGTGTTGCCTATGAGTTTCCATTGGCTTGATAGGCTAGGTAATGTCTTCTGCTTTTGTTTGGCCATGTTGTGTGCACAGTCACTAGGATTATGTGAATTAATGTAGACGCAGCTTCCTACTTCTTTGTGTTTTTGTAGTTGTAGGCTCTTTGCTTGTTCTGCCAGAGGTTGTGGGTTTGACTCTGAGGCAAGGCCCATGGACTTTGTATGACTGCATGTAATTGCCTAGTCCAATGGACTGTGTTGCCTATGAGTTTCTATTGGATTGATAGGCCAGTTACTGTCTTTTGTTTTCGTTTGGCCATGTTGTGTGCGCAGTCACTAGGATTATGTGAATTAATGTAGAGTCAGGTTTACATTTCTCTGTGTTGGTGTAGTGGTAGGCTCTTTGCTTGGGCTGCGCGAGGTTGTGGGTTCGACTCTAATGCAAGGCTCATGGACTTTGAATGGCTGCATGTAATTGCTTAGTCCAATGGACTGTGTTGCCTATGAGTTTCTATTGGATTGATAGGCCAGTTACTGTCTTTTGTTTTCGTTTGGCCATGTTGTGTGCGCAGTCACTAGGATTATGTGAATTAATGTAGAGTCAGGTTTACATTTCTCTGTGTTGGTGTAGTGGTAGGCTCTTTGCTTGAGCTGCGAGAGGTTGTGAGTTCGACTTTGAGGCAAGGCCCATGGACTTTGTATGGCTGCATGTAATTGCCTAGTCCAATTGATTGCTTTGCCTATGAGTTTCTATTGGATTGATAGGCCAGGTACAGTCTTTTGCTTTTGTTTGGCCATGTTGTGTGCGCAGTCACTAGGATTATGTGAATTAATGTAGAGTCATTCACCTACTTCTCTGTGTTGGTGTAGTGGTAGTCTCTTTGCTTAAGCTGCAAGAGGTTGTGGGTTCGACTCTGAGGCAAGGCCCATGGAGTTTGTATGGCTGCATGTAATTGCCTATTTCAATTAACTGTGTTGCCTATGAGGTCCCATTGGATTGATAGGCCAGGTACTGTCTTTTGCTTTTGTTTGGCCATGTTGTGTGCGCAGTCACTAGGATTATGTGAACTAATGTAAACTCAGTTTCCAACTTCTCTGTCTTGGTGTAGTGGTAGGCTCTTTGCTTGGGCTGCGAGAAATTGTGGGTTTGACTCTGAGGCAAAGCCCATGGACTTTATATGGCTGCATGTAA
This sequence comes from Anomaloglossus baeobatrachus, assembly GCF_048569485.1. Taxonomy (NCBI): domain Eukaryota; kingdom Metazoa; phylum Chordata; class Amphibia; order Anura; family Aromobatidae; genus Anomaloglossus; species Anomaloglossus baeobatrachus. The sequence goes on from NW_027441889.1 coordinate 90,063, forward strand.
TTGCCTAGTCCAATGGACTGTGTTGCCTTTGAGTTTCCATTGGATTGATTGGCCAGGTATTATCTTTTGTTTGGTTATGTTGTGTGCGCAGTCGGTAGGATTATGTGAATTAATGTAGAATCAGTTTCCCAGTTCTCTGTGTTGCTGTAGTGGAAGGCTCTTTGCTTAGCTGCAAGAGGTTGTGGGTTTGACTCTGAGGCAAGGCCCATGGAGTTTGTATGGCTGCATGTAATTGCCTAGTTCAATTAACTGTGTTGCCTATGAGTTCCCATTGGATTGATAGGCCAGGTACTGTCTTTTGCTTTTGTTTGGCCATGTTGTGTGCGCAGTCACTAGGATTATGTGAATTAATGTAGACGCAGCTTCCTACTTCTTTGTGTTGGTGAAGTTGTAGGCTCTTTGCTTGTTCTGCCAGAGATTGTGGGTATGACTCTGAGGCAAGGCCCATGGACTTTGTATGGCTGCATGTAATTGCGTAGTCCAATGGACTATGTTGTCTATGAGTTTCCATTGGATTGATAGGCCAGGGACTGTCTTTTGTTTTCGTTTGGTCATGTTGTGTGCGCAGTCACTAGGATTATGTGAATTAATGTAGAGTCATTCTCTTCTCTGTGTTGGTGTAGTGGTAGGCTCTTTCCTTGGGTTACAAGAAGTTGTGGGTTTGACTTTGAGGCAAAGCCCATGGACTTTGTATGGTTGAATGTAATTGCCTAGTCCAATGGACTGTGTTGCTTATGAGTTTTCATTGAATGAATAGGCCAGGTATTGTCTTTTGTTTGGCCATGTTGTGTGCGCAGTCGGTAGGATTATGTGAATTAATGTAGAATCAGTTTCCCACTTCTCTGTGTTAGTGTAGTGGTAGGCTCTTTGCTTGGTTGCGAGAAGTTGTGGGTTTGACTCTGAGGCAAGGCCCATGGACTTTGTATGTCTCCATGTAATTGTCTAGTCCAATGGACTGTGTTGCCTATGAGTTTCCATTGGATTGATAGGCCAGGTACTGTCTTTTGCTTTTGTTTGGCCATGTTGTGTGCGCAGTCACTAGGATTATGTGAATTAATGTAGAAACGGTTTCCAACTTCTCTGAGTTGGTTTAGTGGTAGGCTCTTTGCTTGTTCTCCAAGAGGTTGTGGGTTTGACTCTGAGTCAATGCCCATGAACTTTACATGGCTGCGTGTAAGTGCCTAGTCTAATGGACTGTGTTGCCTATGAGTTTCCATTGGATTGATAGGCCAGATAATGTCTTTTGCATTTGTTTGGCCATGTTTTGTGCGCAGTCACTAGGATTATGTGAATTAATGTAGAGTCATTCACCTACTTCTCTGTGTTGGTGTAGTGGTAGGCTCTTTGCCCTGGCTACGAGAGGTTGTGGGTTCGACTCTGGGGCAAGACCCATGGGCTTTGTATGGCTGCATGTAATTGCCTAGACCAATGTACTGTGTTACCTATGAGTTTCCATTGGATTGATAGGCCAGGTACTGTCTTTTGCTTTTGTTTGGCCATGTTGTGTGCGCAGTCACTAGGATTATGTTAATTAATGTAGAGTTGGTTTCCAATTTCACTGAGTTGGTTTAGTGGTAGGCTCTTTGCTTGTTCTCCAAGAGGTTGTGGGTTTGACTCTGAGGCAAGGCCCATGAACTTTGTTTGGCTGCATGTAATTGCCTAGTCTAATGGACTGTGTTGCCTATGAGTTTCCATTGGATAGAATGGCCAGGTACTGTCTTTTGTTTTCGTTTGGCCATGTTGTGTGCGCAGTCACTAGGATTATGTGAATTAATGCTATTGGATTTTTCAAGTCAGTATTCACACAGCAGTTTCTGCTATTTCATGTATTCCCCTTACATAGTCACTGGTGTGCATACCTTATCTCCCCATAGTGATGTTTTTTTAGGTTTTTGAACCCAGTTCGGACTTAGAATGGTGTTCCAAACGTTATTCCTATTTGTTAGTATTTTTTCGTTTGGGAACCCTCCCCAACCACACCTATTGCCAATCCATATCATACGCATAAATAGCCTGGGTCTCAGCTTCCCATACACGGTAGGTTTTTTAACTGCATGAGAGGACACACACAAGCTAGGGACCCCAACGTAGAGAAATACTTTGGCGTAGTGTTGGGGCTCTATTGCATTGATCAATTCAGTAGCTAAATTTCTCTTGATTCATATGTTCATGGCAGTAATGCAGATTCCATTTTTCACATATTCACTCTTGCATATAGCTATTGAATTTTTCAAGTCAGTATTCACACTGCAGTTTCTGCTATTTCATGTATTCCCCTTACATAGTCACTGGTGTGCATACCTTATCTCCCCATAGTGCCTGGGATCTGACCCAGACACTAGCAGTTTTGCACTCCTACCCAAAACTGGGCTCCTCACTGAACTCACTACCTCCACGGTTCAACTCTAAACTGAACTTCAACTAACTGACTGGTTTTCCCACCTCCAGGCCTGTGAACTCCTTGGTGGGTGGGGCCAACCGCCTGGCTCCGCCCCACCTGGTGTGGACATCAGCCCCTGGAGGGAGGCAACAACGGTTTTGTGTCTGACTAGTGTAACTATCCGGGAAAGGGGGTGTGTGTGTGTTATGTCTGTGACTAACTGGCTAGTCCAGGGCGTCACACTTGCACCCCCTTCTTGTGATGTGAAGGTGTGTAGTCAGTGCCTACGTGTAATTCCTGACACCACTCCTCTGGCTGACTTGGTGAGCTGTCACTGACTGGGTGGGGTGCAGTAATGGTGGATGCTGCTGCTGCTTGGATAGCATGTGTATCTACTGTGAACAGCTTATCAATGGTGGCAAATCGGGGCAGCTTAACCTCTTGCTCTCCGCAGTTCAACACTCTCACGCGCACTCTTCCCTTCCGTATTAATGAATAAAACTGTGATATAAATAGTATATAGATACCCCACAAATGCAGATAAAGGTAGGTTATGGGAAAAGGGAGAAGAGGGAAACAGGAAAATAGTGTAATAAAGTATACCTTCCAGGGGGAGAGGAAATGGCAGCACAGCCAGTGGAGGTGAAGCAAGGGGAAGCCTGCAACTAAATTGTTGAGAGCATTATCACATGGTGACTGAGCCTGATTGTAACGGGAGCATAGAGGTGCCGATCCTGTCTTACCTGCGTTGGTGAAAGATAATTACCTTTCACAAATGGTACAGGACCCCACAAGAGGGGGAGCACTACTAGACCTTGTACTAACCAATAGGCCAGACCGCATATCAAATATACAAGTTGGGGGTTACTTGGGGAATAGTGATCACAAAATAATAAGTTTTCATGTATTCTTTAGTAAGATGTATAGTAGAGGGGCTACAAGGACACTAAACTTCAGGAAAGCAAATTTTAAAGGGTTGAGAGATGATCTTAGTGCAATAAACTGGGATGATGTACTAAGTAATAAAAGTACACAAAGCAAATGGGAGACTTTTATGAGCATCCTGAATAGGGCTTGTGCAGAAAATATACCCTATGGGAACAAACATTCTAGAAATAGGAGGAAACCCCTATGGCTAAATAGAGCTGTAAGGGAAGCAATAAAAGAAAAACAGAAAGCCTTAAAAGAATTAAAGAGGGTAGGTAGTGATGAGGCATTATATAATTATAGAAAATTAAATAAAATATGTAAAAAGCAAATTAAGTTAGCTAAGTTTGAGACAGAGAGACTCATTGCGAGAGAAAGTAAAAATAATCCTAAAATATTCTTTAACTACATAAACAGTAAAAAACTGAAAAGCGATAGTGTTGGCCCCCTTAAAAATAGTCTTGGTGAAATGGTGGAAGGGGATGAGGGTAAAGCCAACCTGCTGAAAGACTTTTTTTCTACGGTTTTTATACAAGAAAATGCCATGGCAGATGACATGACCAGTGATGCCATAAATTCACCCTTGAATATTACCTGCTTAACCCAGCAGGAAGTACGCCGCCGCCTCGAAATCACTAAGGTTGACAAATCTCCGGGCCCGGATGGCATACACCCCAGAGTACTACAGGAATTGAGTTCTGTGATAGATAGACCATTATTTTTAATCTTCTCAGATTCCTTAATAACAGGGTCGGTACCGCAGGACTGGCGCATAGCAAATGTGGTGCCAATATTCAAAAAGGGGACAAAAACTGAGCCGGGAAATTATAGGCCGGTAAGTTTAACCTCTACGGTTGGTAAAATCCTTGAGGGTTTCTTGAGAGATGCTATACTGGAGTATCTCAAGAAAAATAACCTTATGACAGAGTATCAACATGGGTTTATGAGGGATCGATCCTGTCAAACTAATTTGATCAGCTTCTATGAAGAGGTAAGTTCAAGCCTGGACCAGGGAAATGCAGTGGATGTTGTGTATATGGACTTTTCAAAAGCTTTTGATACGGTGCCACACAAAAGGTTGGTACATAAAATGAGAATAATGGGGATAGGGGAAAATATGTGTAACTGGGTTAAAAACTGGCTCAGTGATAGGAAACAAAGGGTGGTTATTAATGGTACGTACTCGGACTGGGTCTCAGTTCATAGTGGGGTACCACAGGGGTCAGTATTGGGCCCGCTTCTTTTCAACATATTTATAAATGACCTTGTTGGGGGCATGCGGAGTAGAATTTCAATATTTGCAGATGATACTAAACTCTGCAGGGTAATCAATACAGAGGAGGATAATTTTATATTACAGGGAGATTTATGTAAATTGGAGGATTGGGCTGAGAAGTGGCAATTGAAGTTTAATGTAGATAAATGTAAGGTCATGCACTTGGGTAGAGGAAATAACATTTATGATTATGTACTTAATTGTAGAACACTGGGTAAAACAGACACAGAAAAAGACTTGGGTGTATGGGTGGATGGTAAACTTCACTTTAGTGGACAGTGTCAGGCAGCTGCTGCCAGGGCTAATAAAATAATGGGATGTATTAAAAGAGGTATAAGTGTTCATGAAAAAAATATAGTTCTACCTCTGTACAAGTCACTAGTGCGACCACACTTAGAATACTGTGTACAATTCTGGTCACCGATATATAAGAAGGACATAGCTGAACTGGAGAGGGTGCAAAGAAGAGCGACCAAGATTATTAGAGGAATGGGGGGGCTACAATACGAAGACAGATTATTAAACTTGGGGTTATTTAGTCTGGAAAAACGAAGGCTTAGGGGAGATCTAATCACAATGTATAAATATATGAGGGGACAGTACAGAGACCTTTCCAAAGATCTATTTACACCTAGGCCTGCGACTGGAACACGGGGGCATCCGCTACGTCTTGAGAAAAGAAGGTTTAATCATAATCACAGACGAGGATTCTTTACTGTACGAGCAGTGAGACTATGGAACTCTCTGCCGCATGATGTTGTAATGAGTGATTCACTACTAACATTTAAGCAGAGCCTGGATGCCTTTCTTGAAAAATTTAATATAACCAGTTATGTATATTAGATTTTATGACAGGGTATTGATCCAGGGAACTAGTCTGATTGCCGGATGTGGAGTCAGGAAGGAAATTTTTTCCCCATTGGAACTTGTTTGCCGCATTGGGGTTTTTTGCCTTCCTCTGGATCAACATGTAAGGCTACGGGTTGAACTAGATGGACTTAGAGTCTCCCTTCAACCTTAAAAAAACTATGAAACTATGATACTATGGTGTAGAAGTGGGTTTCCAGTGGTGGAGTCAGCTGTGTGCAGTGGTGGCTGTGGGTTCTTTTATGTGCGACCGTAGTAATAGCTGCGCCCACTTCCTGTATGGGAGTGGAATGCAGTGAGGCTAATGGAACGCACGTCCACGTGCCGCGCCCCTGAAGGTAATACCGATCATTGAATACAAAAAAATTTCTCATACTACTGTATGGGGGTCCCTATATTTAATATGATATCCAAGCCACAGCATCCACCGTTACTTCACCACACCCATTCAGTGACAGCTCACCAAGTCAACCAGAGGAGTGGTGTAAGGAATTACACGTAGGCACTGACTCCACACCTTCACATCACAAGAAGCGGGTCCACAGGGTAGTGCAAGAATACGAGCAAGTCTTCAGCAAACATCCGCTAGACTTTGGGAGAATAAAAGGGGTCCATATTCATGGTTTAAGAACTTGGGTTCTAACGTGCCCAGAGTATGCTCCACTCTATGCTCCCTTTACAATCAGGCTCAGTCACCATGTGATAACGCTCTCAACTCTTTAGTTGCAGGCTTCCTTTTGCTTCACCTCCACTGGCTGTGCTGCCATTTCCTCTCACCCCCAGAAGGTATACTTTATTACACTATTTTCCTCTTTCCCTGTTCCCCCTTTTCCCATAACCTACCTTTATTTACAATTGTGGGGTATCTATATGATATTTACATCATAGTTTTATTCATTAGTGCGGAAGGGAAGAGTGCCCGTGAGAGTGTTAAACTGCGGAGAGCAGGAGGTTAAGCTGCCCCGACTTGCCACCATTGATAAGCTGTTCACAGTAGATACACATGCTATCCAAGTAGCAGCATCCACTATTACTGCACCCCACCCAGTCAGTGACTGCTCACCAAGTCAGCCAGAGGAGTGGTGTAAGGAATTACACGTAGGCACTGACTCCACACCTTCACATCACAAGAAGCGGGTCCACAGGGTAGTGCAAGAATACGAGCGAGCAAGTCTTCAGCAAACATCCGCTAGATTTTGGGGGAATAAAAGGGGTCCAACACTACATCCCCACAGGTGCACACCCACCCATCAAAGAGAGCTATAAGCCAATACCACCTTCACATTACCAGTGTACCAAGGACATGTTGAGCAACATGAAGGCGGCTGGGGTTATCCGTGACAGTTGTAGCCTTTGGGCAGCTCCGTTGGTCCTGTTAACCCCTTAACGACCGCGGGCCGTAAAATTACGTCCTAAATGACATAATCTTACTGCCCGCGGTCCTCCGGCGGCAGCATGCCGCGATCGGCACACATCTCAGCTGATTTTCACAGCTGAGATGTGTGCCTGCTAGGCACGAGCAGAATCGTTATCTGCTCGTGCCGATTAACCCCTTATATGGCGCTGTCAATACATGACAGCGCCATTATAAGCGCAATCGCGGTAAAGTTTTTACTTACCGCCGAAACCGGAAGTCACGTGACGCGATCACGTGACTCCCGATAGTTGTCATGGTAGTACAGGGTCATGTGATGACTCCTGTACTACACATGAATTGGTTTCACTTTCGCTGTGCCCGGGGCACAGCAAAAGAGAAAGACAGCGTATCTGCTGTTTACAGCCTTCCAGCTGTGATCAGCAGATACTGCAGAGCGATCGGATTGCTGATCGCAATAGCCCCCTAGGGGGACTAGTAAAATAAAAAAAAGTAAAAAAATAAGTTTTAAAAAATTAAAAAAAACCAAAAAAACCTAAAAGTTCAAATCACCCCCCATTCGCCCCATTGAAAATTAAAGGGTTAAAAAAATAAAAAATATACACACATTTGGTATCGCCGCGTTCAGAAACGCCCGATCTATCAAAATATAAAATCAATTAATCTGATCAGTAAACGGCGTAGCGGCAAAAAAATTCCAAACGCCAAAACGACGTTTTTTTGTCGCCACAACTTTTGCGCAAAATGCAATAAGAGGCGATCAAAACGTAGCATCTGCGCAAAAATGGTACCGTTAAAAACGTCAGCTCGAGACGCAAAAAATAAGCCGTCATTGAGCCTAAGATCCCGAAAAATGAGAACGCTACGGGTCACGGAATATGGCGTAAAACGTGCGCCACTTTTTTCGGACAAACTTCCGATTTTTTTTTAACCCCTTATATAAAAGTAAACCTATACATGTTTGGTGTCTACGAACTCGCACTGACCTGAGGCATCACACCCACACATCAGTTTTACCATATAGTGAACACAGTGAATAAAATATCTCAAAAACCATAGTGCTATCGCACTTTTTTTGCAATTTTTCAGCATTTGGAATTTTTTTGCCATTTTCTAGTACACAATATGGTAAAACTGATGGTTTCATTTAAAAGTACAGCTCGTTCCGCAAAAAATGAGCCCTCACATGACCATATTGACTGAAAAATAAAAAAGTTACGTCTTTCAGAAAAAGAATGGCGAAAAAAAAAAACGGAAAGCGAAAAATCGGCCGGTCGTGAAAGGGTTAAAGAAGAAGGACGGCACCACTCCCCCGTATTGAGGAATCGCTAGCTGCATTGAGAACTGCAAATTATTTTTCTACCCTTGATCTCACTAGTCACTATTGGCTAGTGTCCGTTGCTGAGGCAGACCGGGGGAAGACCGCCTTTGCCACCCCTATGGCGCTGGAGGTCGGCAGACTGTTGTTCAAAAGCAGTGTCTGACGAACAAATTTGCTTCATCCTGAGGAACTGGCCAGTCGGTAAGGCCCGGATGGTGGAGGGAGTATGAGCAGAAGAAGCATGCAGCAGTGCGTTGACTGATGTTTCCTTCCTATGGACGTCGGTCTGAACAATTCGCTCAGAACCGAATGAAATTTTAATATCCAGGAAGTCAACGCAACTGCTGCTATGCTTATGCGTCAATCTGATGTTAAAGGTGTTGTTATTAAGTTCCTCCATAAATGTCTCGAGCTGCTCCACAGTGCCCTGCCAAAAAATCAAAATATCATCAATATACCTTAGCCAGCACTGCACATGGGCGCCAGCCCCTGCACCTCCGTCACCAAAAACCAACCAATCCCAGTACCTCTGCCTTCTATCTAGGTGCCTTGAGTTATGTCCTGTAAACTGTCACAGCGACCCAGACACACATGTGTAGTAGGGGAATATCCCTGCTGAGATGCCAGTGCTAGAGCACTCGTTTGCTGTGGAGTTGAACGCTATGTGAGCAGTTCTTACCTTCAATGAGCAGAAGTCTCTTTTTTCAGATTTCAATATCTCTGTGGGTATCTGGCAGAAATATGGAATACTCTTTACTGCTAAGACCCTGTACACCACTCCCACTAAAGGGGGCTTTACACGCTGCGACATCGCTAATGCGGAGTCGTTGGGGTCACGGAATTTGTGACGCACATCCGGCCGCATTAGCGATGTTGCTGCGTGTGACACCGATGAGCGATTTTGCATCGTTGCAAAAACGTGCAAAATCGCTCATCGGTGACATGGGTCTCCATTCTCGATTATCGTTACTGCAGCAGTAACGATGTAGTTCGTCGCTCCTGCGGCAGCACACATCACTCCGTGTGACACCGCAGAAACGAGGAACCTCTCCTTACCTGCCTCCCAGCCGCTATGAGGAAGGAAGGAGGTGGGCGGGATGTTCCGGCCACTCATCTCCGCCCCTCCGCTGCTATTGGGCGGTCGCTCAGTGACGTCGCTGTGACGCCGCACGGACCGCCCCCTTAGAAAGGAGGCGGTTCGCCGGTCACAGCGACGTCGCCGGGCAGGTAAGTATGTGTGACGGGTCTGGTCGGTGTTGTGCGGCATGGGCAGCGATTTGCCCGTGTCGCGCAACAGATGGGGCGGGTACCCACACTAGCGATATCGGGACCGATATCGCAGTGTGTAAAGTAGCCTTTAGTCACATGACCAAGACTGTATCTGTGTCCCTACAACACACTTGAGACAAATGTGTGTGTGAGCCTGCATTGTGGGGTATATATAATATATTATAGAGCTGGGAAGAATCATTCTAAGCAGTGAGCTGTTCCAGTATTTGTAGGAAAATACCCAGTAGAAGCATCAAACACAGCACCAATACCTCCCATCAGTATCCCACCACAGTGCCATGTAACCCATGCCCTACACTCCCATCTACACCAATACTATACAGGCACAAACTAGTATATCTGACTAAAAGCCCCCAAAATATGAAGAACGGCCTATAGTTGAGTGTGGATATAAAATCTATGTGAGCAGAGCTAGAATAGAAATCACTGATCGCATTGAAGTCATTCTGACCATAAATCACCATGATATCAAGGTGAGGAGTTGTGTGTTACTGCTGGGAGGAAAGGGTTAACAGTGGAATATTAAGGTGCATTTCTGTGTGCAGTGTTACTAGTCAATGTAACAATTCAATATGAGCTGCTCTTGGTGCCGGGGGAGGGAGATGCTCTCCTGAGCAAGATAGATGGGGAATTAACATGATATCTATATAGTGTAAGGCAGGGGGTCTCAAACTCGGCTGGGTGTATGGGCCGCACAGAGGAAAAAAATAATTTGGGGGGCTGCATTCTTTGCAGGACAAAGTGACATTTTTATTGGTACCATATATATATATTTTTTTCACACACCTTTGGATGACTGATTTTCAACATTTTTCACTTGTTTATTATAACAAATGTGCACATTCTTTGGTTAAATCTAAAAAAAAAAAAATTGATGTTAAAAAAAAGTCATGCCTTATTTTGTTTTTTTTTACATTTTATCCCTTTCTTTTAACTAATAGTGTTACAATTATGACGCTAGCGTTTTGTGAAGGGAATGCTTTGCCTACTTCCGTGACTATGGCCTTCCGGAACTGCTGCATTTTGGCTGACCTCTCCGCCTCGGGAATAAGAGACATAAAGTTCTCCTTGTAGCGTGGGTCTAACAGTGTTACCAACCAGTAATGATTGTCGGCCAAGATGTTCTTAACGCGAGGGTCACGAGACAGGCAGCTTACCACAAAGTCATCCATGTGCGCCAGACTCTTAACAGCCATCACTTCAGGATCCAGACCAACACGATGACTGAACATGCTGTCCTCCTCCTTCTCCTCCTCCTCCTCCTCCTCCTCATCATCATCTACCCTGTCCTCTGGCCAGCCACGCTGAACTGAGCATATGACTGGTATGCATGTCATATCCTCAATTTGGCCGGAGAGTTGCTCCATGTCTTCATCCTCCTCCTCGTCATAGTCCTCCACTGCACGTTGTGATGAGACGAGGCTGGGCTGTGTGTTATCACCCACACCCACTACTGTTTCTTGCTCCAACTCATCGTGTTCCGCCTGCAATGCATCATGTTTGGTTTTGAGCAGAGACCGTTTTAGAAGGCAGAGAAGCGGTATGGTGACGCTAATAATGGCGTCATCGCCGCTCACCATCTTGGTGGAGTCCTCAAAGTTTTGGAGGATGGTACATAGGTCGGACATCCATCTCCACTCCTCAGGTGTTATGTGTGGAGTTTGACCCATTTCCCGACGGCTTAGGTGATGCAGGTACTCAACAACTGCCCTCTTCTGCTCACATATCCTGATCAACATGTGCAGAGTTGAATTCCAACGCGTGGGGACATCACACACCAGTCTGTGAGCCGGAAGATGCAAACGACGCTGAAAGCCGGCAAGGCCGGCTGAAGCAGTAGGTGACTTTCGAAAATGTGCAGACAGGCGGCGAACTTTTACCAGCAGATCAGACAGCTCTGGGTATGACTTTAGAAACCGCTGAACCACGAGGTTGAGCACATGGGCCATGCATGGAACATGTGTCAGCTGGCCTCGCCTCAAAGCCGCCACTAGGTTCCGGCCATTGTCACACACAACCTTTCCTGGCTTTAGGTTCAGAGGTGTGAGCCAGTGATCTGCATGCTGTTTTAGAGCTGTCCACACCTCTTCTGCATTGTGGGATTTGTCACTTATGCAGATTAGCTGCAGCACAGCCTGTTGCCGCTTCGCCGAGGCAGTGCTGCAGTGCTTCCAGCTTGGGACTGGTGTGGAGGGTAAAGTGGATGAGGATGCGCAGGAGGAGGAGGAGGCTGAAGAGCATGACATTCCGGAGCTGTAGAGTGTGGGTGAAACCCTGACTGAGGTAGGGCCTGCAAACCTTGGTGTGGGAAGGACTTGTTCCGTTCCTCGCTCAAACTGGGTCCCAGCTGGGCTGGGCTGGGTCCCTACCCGGCTGGGTAGGGCGTTGTGGGGGGTTTGTCTATCTCCGTTTGAGGTGAGTTTGTTTAAGTTAGCCTTTTCTTTGGCGTTTTTTGGAGCCCTGCGGGTTGGGGAGTTGGTATCGCCCAGTAAGGCGTTCCCCGGGGGCTTGGATTGGGGTGACATTGTCAGTGGAAAACGGAGTTGAATTTTGGATTAGGAAATCGAAAACTGATCAGAGAGGTGTGGGTAGACTAGTCCGTTTGGGGATGGTTGTGGCATCTGATATGTGCCCGTTCAAGTGTCTCGGGAATTTTCAACAGATCCGTCCGAAGGTGGATGGCCCCTTATTATGTCACGAGGATGGGTCCTTTTTATCGAGATACCAATTTGTGAGTGTTTTTAGGGCATGTTTGAAGTCGTTGGGGTTAGATCCGAAGTCTTTCGGATTGGGGCAGCGACGGAGGCCTCTATATGCGGCCTACCGGAGGAGACAGTTAAGCAGATTGGTAGGTGGAAGTCGCAGCGCTTTAAGTCGTATGTACGTCCCCAGGTGGTTGTTGGCAATTGAGGGGAAAAGGGGGGGGTATTAGGGTAGCAATGGGGGGGGGGTGAGAGTGTGTGTTTTTTGTCAATTTGGTTTGGTGAGGCAATAAAATGGTGTCGTCTGTACATTTTGTATTGCAGAAGCACCCCCCCTTCCTTCCCTGGTCTGGATCCTTGGCCACTCTTATGTGTATTGGGGAGCCCGACGAGCGGACGCGAGATGGAACGGGAGACAGCTAGGTTTTGAGAAGGACCTGGCTCTCGTGCGATGGCTCGGTGTTCGGGGGTTAGGGTGGAACAGGGTGTTGCAGGAGGTGCATAGATACGCCCGGTTGGACAGACCTCCTGACATGTTAGTGTTGCATGCCGGGGGGAATGATTTGGGTGGGCGTCCTTTTCGAATCTTGATAAAGGACATCAAACATGATTTGTTACGGTTATGGGTGTCGTTTCCAGGTCTAACGATAGTCTGGTCGGAGATAGTAGCGAGAAAGATTTGGCAGAAAGCGCGGTCAGTTGACAGGTTGAACAAGGCGCGGGCGAAGGTTAATAGGGCGATCTCGAAGTTTGTTAGTCGGAACGGGGGTATAGCAATACGGCATGTTGAGTTGGAAAGGACGGAAGAGGAATTTTAGTTGGCTGACGGGGTACACCTTAATGCGGTGGGAACTGACTTATGGGCTCTTGGCTTGCAGGGAGGTATTGAGAGGGCCCTTTGGTTGCGGGGGGTCTCAGGCACTTGAAGGGTTTCAAGGTGCCTTCGTTGTGGTGTTGTTTATTGGTGGGTCCTTGAAGTTGGTTTAAAATTGGTTCGGGGATTCATCCGGGTATGGATCCCCTCATTGGCAGAATTGATGGTCCCCTGGTGATTTTGGGGGGGAACCCCGACGGGGTATGTCGGGGCCCCTGGGGGTGTGGTTGGGGTTGACGGAGGATTAACCCTTACCATTTGGTGCTCCTGAGCCAGTGTGGGTAACGGCTGGGAGCAAGTTGAGGTTTTTTATTGCTCGGTTATGGGAATCACCAGGGTTTTGGTAGCTTCAAGGACCTTACCACATTGCAAATTTTATTGGTTATGTATTCTTGTTAATAAAATGGCTGCTATGGCCAAAATTATCCAAAGATAAATTTGTGTCTGTGTAATTACTTTTAAATAAGAAATGGGAATGGAGGTGTGGGGTATGAAAGGAAGACCGGAGTCAACAATTCCAGGGTCAAGCATGTTTATTTGCGTAAGCTTCGTTCCAGGGTAGAAAGGGTAAGAGTGCCTTTCAGAATTCGAAGTGGTCGGACTGTACGGACCACCAAGAACTGCAGGAGAGCTTGAACATCTTCCCATGGATTTGCGACATCCTCCCTCATCAGTTACGTAGGTAAGCAGGTTCTCAGCATTGCAGCCCATTTGTTGTCTTAAGTTAGTTAAGCGGGGTTAACTAACCTGTCAGTTCAGCCTCAGGTCTAAAGCAGAGGCCTGGACTCCACTCCTTACTCCTCACTCCACAACTCTCCTTAAAAACAACTGACTCCTTTTTCCTGCCCCGGGGTCTCCAGACCCCTAGGTGGGCGTTTCCTTCCGTCTGGTCCTGCCCACTGGTGTGCCTGTCTTTCCCTGGGGGAGGTGACTAGGGTTTTCTGGTTGGCTTTGTGTGACTTAGGTGAGGGAAGTTGTTATGCGGGGGCCTATGTGTGACTACCTGCAGTGTCAGGGCGTCACATATGTATGTGTGTATGTCTGCTAAAGGAATCCGCACCGTCATATTTACAAACACAAAATTTTGCAGACACCTCATGTGACTCAGGAGTCACTAGGATTATGTGAACTAATGTAAACTTAGTTTCCAACTTCTCTGTGTTGGTGTAGTGGTAGGCTCTTTGCTTGGGCTGCGAGAAATTGTGGGTTTGACTCTGCGGCAAAGCCCATGGACTTTGAATGGCTGCATGTAATTGCCTAGTTCAATGGACTGTGTTGCCTATGAGTTTCCATTGGCTTGATAGGCTAGGTAATGTCTTCTGCTTTTGTTTGGCCATGTTGTGTGCACAGTCACTAGGATTATGTGAATTAATGTAGACGCAGCTTCCTACTTCTTTGTGTTTTTGTAGTTGTAGGCTCTTTGCTTGTTCTGCCAGAGGTTGTGGGTTTGACTCTGAGGCAAGGCCCATGGACTTTGTATGACTGCATGTAATTGCCTAGTCCAATGGACTGTGTTGCCTATGAGTTTCTATTGGATTGATAGGCCAGTTACTGTCTTTTGTTTTCGTTTGGCCATGTTGTGTGCGCAGTCACTAGGATTATGTGAATTAATGTAGAGTCAGGTTTACATTTCTCTGTGTTGGTGTAGTGGTAGGCTCTTTGCTTGGGCTGCGAGAGGTTGTGGGTTCGACTCTAATGCAAGGCTCATGGACTTTGAATGGCTGCATGTAATTGCTTAGTCCAATGGACTGTGTTGCCTTTGAGTTTCTATTGGATTGATAGGCCAGTTACTGTCTTTTGTTTTCGTTTGGCCATGTTGTGTGCGCAGTCACTAGGATTATGTGAATTAATGTAGAGTCAGGTTTACATTTCTCTGTGTTGGTGTAGTGGTAGGCTCTTTGCTTGAGCTGCGAGAGGTTGTGAGTTCGACTTTGAGGCAAGGCCCATGGACTTTGTATGGCTGCATGTAATTGCCTAGTCCAATTGATTGCTTTGCCTATGAGTTTCTATTGGATTGATAGGCCAGGTACTGTCTTTTGCTTTTGTTTGGCCATGTTGTGTGCGCAGTCACTAGGATTATGTGAATTAATGTAGAGTCATTCACCTACTTCTCTGTGTTGGTGTAGTGGTAGTCTCTTTGCTTAAGCTGCAAGAGGTTGTGGGTTCGACTCTGAGGCAAGGCCCATGGAGTTTGTATGGCTGCATGTAATTGCCTATTTCAATTAACTGTGTTGCCTATGAGGTCCCATTGGATTGATAGGCCAGGTACTGTCTTTTGCTTTTGTTTGGCCATGTTGTGTGCGCAGTCACTAGGATTATGTGAACTAATGTAAACTCAGTTTCCAACTTCTCTGTCTTGGTGTAGTGGTAGGCTCTTTGCTTGGGCTGCGAGAAATTGTGGGTTTGACTCTGAGGCAAAGCCCATGGACTTTATATGGCTGCATGTAATTGCCTAGTCCAATGGACTGTGTTGCCTTTGAGTTTCCATTGGATTGATTGGCCAGGTATTATCTTTTGTTTGGTTATGTTGTGTGCGCAGTCGGTAGGATTATGTGAATTAATGTAGAATCAGTTTCCCAGTTCTCTGTGTTGCTGTAGTGGAAGGCTCTTTGCTTAGCTGCAAGAGGTTGTGGGTTTGACTCTGAGGCAAGGCCCATGGAGTTTGTATGGCTGCATGTAATTGCCTAGTTCAATTAACTGTGTTGCCTATGAGTTCCCATTGGATTGATAGGCCAGGTACTGTCTTTTGCTTTTGTTTGGCCATGTTGTGTGCGCAGTCACTAGGATTATGTGAATTAATGTAGACGCAGCTTCCTACTTCTTTGTGTTGGTGAAGTTGTAGGCTCTTTGCTTGTTCTGCCAGAGATTGTGGGTATGACTCTGAGGCAAGGCCCATGGACTTTGTATGGCTGCATGTAATTGCGTAGTCCAATGGACTATGTTGTCTATGAGTTTCCATTGGATTGATAGGCCAGGGACTGTCTTTTGTTTTCGTTTGGTCATGTTGTGTGCGCAGTCACTAGGATTATGTGAATTAATGTAGAGTCATTCTCTTCTCTGTGTTGGTGTAGTGGTAGGCTCTTTCCTTGGGTTACAAGAAGTTGTGGGTTTGACTTTGAGGCAAAGCCCATGGACTTTGTATGGTTGAATGTAATTGCCTAGTCCAATGGACTGTGTTGCTTATGAGTTTTCATTGAATGAATAGGCCAGGTATTGTCTTTTGTTTGGCCATGTTGTGTGCGCAGTCGGTAGGATTATGTGAATTAATGTAGAATCAGTTTCCCACTTCTCTGTGTTAGTGTAGTGGTAGGCTCTTTGCTTGGTTGCGAGAAGTTGTGGGTTTGACTCTGAGGCAAGGCCCATGGACTTTGTATGTCTCCATGTAATTGTCTAGTCCAATGGACTGTGTTGCCTATGAGTTTCCATTGGATTGATAGGCCAGGTACTGTCTTTTGCTTTTGTTTGGCCATGTTGTGTGCGCAGTCACTAGGATTATGTGAA
This sequence comes from Anomaloglossus baeobatrachus, assembly GCF_048569485.1. Taxonomy (NCBI): domain Eukaryota; kingdom Metazoa; phylum Chordata; class Amphibia; order Anura; family Aromobatidae; genus Anomaloglossus; species Anomaloglossus baeobatrachus. The sequence continues at coordinate 106,576 of NW_027441889.1, forward strand.
TTAATGTAGAAACGGTTTCCAACTTCTCTGAGTTGGTTTAGTGGTAGGCTCTTTGCTTGTTCTCCAAGAGGTTGTGGGTTTGACTCTGAGTCAATGCCCATGAACTTTACATGGCTGCGTGTAAGTGCCTAGTCTAATGGACTGTGTTGCCTATGAGTTTCCATTGGATTGATAGGCCAGATAATGTCTTTTGCATTTGTTTGGCCATGTTTTGTGCGCAGTCACTAGGATTATGTGAATTAATGTAGAGTCATTCACCTACTTCTCTGTGTTGGTGTAGTGGTAGGCTCTTTGCCCTGGCTACGAGAGGTTGTGGGTTCGACTCTGGGGCAAGACCCATGGGCTTTGTATGGCTGCATGTAATTGCCTAGACCAATGTACTGTGTTACCTATGAGTTTCCATTGGATTGATAGGCCAGGTACTGTCTTTTGCTTTTGTTTGGCCATGTTGTGTGCGCAGTCACTAGGATTATGTTAATTAATGTAGAGTTGGTTTCCAATTTCACTGAGTTGGTTTAGTGGTAGGCTCTTTGCTTGTTCTCCAAGAGGTTGTGGGTTCGACTCTGAGGCAAGGCCCATGAACTTTGTTTGGCTGCATGTAATTGCCTAGTCTAATGGACTGTGTTGCCTATGAGTTTCCATTGGATAGAATAGCCAGGTACTGTCTTTTGTTTTCGTTTGGCCATGTTGTGTGCGCAGTCACTAGGATTATGTGAATTAATGCTATTGGATTTTTCAAGTCAGTATTCACACAGCAGTTTCTGCTATTTCATGTATTCCCCTTACATAGTCACTGGTGTGCATACCTTATCTCCCCATAGTGATGTTTTTTTAGGTTTTTGCACCCAGTTCGGACTTAGAATGGTGTTCCAAACGTTATTCCTATTTGTTAGTATTTTTTCGTTTGGGAACCCTCCCCAACCACACCTATTGCCAATCCATATCATACGCATAAATAGCCTGGGTCTCAGCTTCCCATACACGGTAGGTTTTTTAACTGCATGAGAGGACACACACAAGCTAGGGACCCCAACGTAGAGAAATACTTTGGCGTAGTGTTGGGGCTCTATTGCATTGATCAATTCAGTAGCTAAATTTCTCTTGATTCATATGTTCATGGCAGTAATGCAGATTCCATTTTTCACATATTCACTCTTGCATATAGCTATTGAATTTTTCAAGTCAGTATTCACACTGCAGTTTCTGCTATTTCATGTATTCCCCTTACATAGTCACTGGTGTGCATACCTTATCTCCCCATAGTGCCTGGGATCTGACCCAGACACTAGCAGTTTTGCACTCCTACCCAAAACTGGGCTCCTCACTGAACTCACTACCTCCACGGTTCAACTCTAAACTGAACTTCAACTAACTGACTGGTTTTCCCACCTCCAGGCCTGTGAACTCCTTGGTGGGTGGGGCCAACTGCCTGGCTCCGCCCCACCTGGTGTGGACATCAGCCCCTGGAGGGAGGCAACAACGGTTTTGTGTCTGACTAGTGTAACTATCCGGGAAAGGGGGTGTGTGTGTGTTATGTCTGTGACTAACTGGCTAGTCCAGGGCGTCACACTTGCACCCCCTTCTTGTGATGTGAAGGTGTGTAGTCAGTGCCTACGTGTAATTCCTGACACCACTCCTCTGGCTGACTTGGTGAGCTGTCACTGACTGGGTGGGGTGCAGTAATGGTGGATGCTGCTGCTGCTTGGATAGCATGTGTATCTACTGTGAACAGCTTATCAATGGTGGCAAATCGGGGCAGCTTAACCTCTTGCTCTCCGCAGTTCAACACTCTCACGCGCACTCTTCCCTTCCGTATTAATGAATAAAACTGTGATATAAATAGTATATAGATACCCCACAAATGCAGATAAAGGTAGGTTATGGGAAAAGGGAGAAGAGGGAAACAGGAAAATAGTGTAATAAAGTATACCTTCCAGGGGGAGAGGAAATGGCAGCACAGCCAGTGGAGGTGAAGCAAGGGGAAGCCTGCAACTAAATTGTTGAGAGCATTATCACATGGTGACTGAGCCTGATTGTAACGGGAGCATAGAGGTGCCGATCCTGTCTTACCTGCGTTGGTGAAAGATAATTACCTTTCACAAATGGTACAGGACCCCACAAGAGGGGGAGCACTACTAGACCTTGTACTAACCAATAGGCCAGACCGCATATCAAATATACAAGTTGGGGGTTACTTTGGGAATAGTGATCACAAAATAATAAGTTTTCATGTATTCTTTAGTAAGATGTATAGTAGAGGGGCTACAAGGACACTAAACTTCAGGAAAGCAAATTTTAAACGGTTGAGAGATGATCTTAGTGCAATAAACTGGGATGATGTACTAAGTAATAAAAGTACACAAAGCAAATGGGAGACTTTTATGAGCATCCTGAATAGGGCTTGTGCAGAAAATATACCCTATGGGAACAAACATTCTAGAAATAGGAGGAAACCCCTATGGCTAAATAGAGCTGTAAGGGAAGCAATAAAAGAAAAACAGAAAGCCTTAAAAGAATTAAAGAGGGTAGGTAGTGATGAGGCATTATATAATTATAGAAAATTAAATAAAATATGTAAAAAGCAAATTAAGTTAGCTAAGTTTGAGACAGAGAGACTCATTGCGAGAGAAAGTAAAAATAATCCTAAAATATTCTTTAACTACATAAACAGTAAAAAACTGAAAAGCGATAGTGTTGGCCCCCTTAAAAATAGTCTTGGTGAAATGGTGGAAGGGGATGAGGGTAAAGCCAACCTGCTGAAAGACTTTTTTTCTACGGTTTTTATACAAGAAAATGCCATGGCAGATGACATGACCAGTGATGCCATAAATTCACCCTTGAATATTACCTGCTTAACCCAGCAGGAAGTACGCCGCCGCCTCGAAATCACTAAGGTTGACAAATCTCCGGGCCCGGATGGCATACACCCCAGAGTACTACAGGAATTGAGTTCTGTGATAGATAGACCATTATTTTTAATCTTCTCAGATTCCTTAATAACAGGGTCGGTACCGCAGGACTGGCGCATAGCAAATGTGGTGCCAATATTCAAAAAGGGGACAAAAACTGAGCCGGGAAATTATAGGCCGGTAAGTTTAACCTCTACGGTTGGTAAAATCCTTGAGGGTTTCTTGAGAGATGCTATACTGGAGTATCTCAAGAAAAATAACCTTATGACAGAGTATCAACATGGGTTTATGAGGGATCGATCCTGTCAAACTAATTTGATCAGCTTCTATGAAGAGGTAAGTTCAAGCCTGGACCAGGGAAATGCAGTGGATGTTGTGTATATGGACTTTTCAAAAGCTTTTGATACGGTGCCACACAAAAGGTTGGTACATAAAATGAGAATAATGGGGATAGGGGAAAATATGTGTAACTGGGTTAAAAACTGGCTCAGTGATAGGAAACAAAGGGTGGTTATTAATGGTACGTACTCGGACTGGGTCTCAGTTCATAGTGGGGTACCACAGGGGTCAGTATTGGGCCCGCTTCTTTTCAACATATTTATAAATGACCTTGTTGGGGGCATGCGGAGTAGAATTTCAATATTTGCAGATGATACTAAACTCTGCAGGGTAATCAATACAGAGGAGGATAATTTTATATTACAGGGAGATTTATGTAAATTGGAGGATTGGGCTGAGAAGTGGCAATTGAAGTTTAATGTAGATAAATGTAAGGTCATGCACTTGGGTAGAGGAAATAACATTTATGATTATGTACTTAATTGTAGAACACTGGGTAAAACAGACACAGAAAAAGACTTGGGTGTATGGGTGGATGGTAAACTTCACTTTAGTGGACAGTGTCAGGCAGCTGCTGCCAGGGCTAATAAAATAATGGGATGTATTAAAAGAGGTATAAGTGTTCATGAAAAAAATATAGTTCTACCTCTGTACAAGTCACTAGTGCGACCACACTTAGAATACTGTGTACAATTCTGGTCACCGATATATAAGAAGGACATAGCTGAACTGGAGAGGGTGCAAAGAAGAGCGACCAAGATTATTAGAGGAATGGGGGGGCTACAATACGAAGACAGATTATTAAACTTGGGGTTATTTAGTCTGGAAAAACGAAGGCTTAGGGGAGATCTAATCACAATGTATAAATATATGAGGGGACAGTACAGAGACCTTTCCAAAGATCTATTTACACCTAGGCCTGCGACTGGAACACGGGGGCATCCGCTACGTCTTGAGAAAAGAAGGTTTAATCATAATCACAGACGAGGATTCTTTACTGTACGAGCAGTGAGACTATGGAACTCTCTGCCGCATGATGTTGTAATGAGTGATTCACTACTAACATTTAAGCAGAGCCTGGATGCCTTTCTTGAAAAATTTAATATAACCAGTTATGTATATTAGATTTTATGACAGGGTATTGATCCAGGGAACTAGTCTGATTGCCGGATGTGGAGTCAGGAAGGAAATTTTTTCCCCATTGGAACTTGTTTGCCGCATTGGGGTTTTTTGCCTTCCTCTGGATCAACATGTAAGGCTACGGGTTGAACTAGATGGACTTAGAGTCTCCCTTCAACCTTAAAAAAACTATGAAACTATGATACTATGGTGTAGAAGTGGGTTTCCAGTGGTGGAGTCAGCTGTGTGCAGTGGTGGCTGTGGGTTCTTTTATGTGCGACCGTAGTAATAGCTGCGCCCACTTCCTGTATGGGAGTGGAATGCAGTGAGGCTAATGGAACGCACGTCCACGTGCCGCGCCCCTGAAGGTAATACCGATCATTGAATACAAAAAAATTTCTCATACTACTGTATGGGGGTCCCTATATTTAATATGATATCCAAGCCACAGCATCCACCGTTACTTCACCACACCCATTCAGTGACAGCTCACCAAGTCAACCAGAGGAGTGGTGTAAGGAATTACACGTAGGCACTGACTCCACACCTTCACATCACAAGAAGCGGGTCCACAGGGTAGTGCAAGAATACGAGCAAGTCTTCAGCAAACATCCGCTAGACTTTGGGAGAATAAAAGGGGTCCATATTCATGGTTTAAGAACTTGGGTTCTAACGTGCCCAGAGTATGCTCCACTCTATGCTCCCTTTACAATCAGGCTCAGTCACCATGTGATAACGCTCTCAACTCTTTAGTTGCAGGCTTCCTTTTGCTTCACCTCCACTGGCTGTGCTGCCATTTCCTCTCACCCCCAGAAGGTATACTTTATTACACTATTTTCCTCTTTCCCTGTTCCCCCTTTTCCCATAACCTACCTTTATTTACAATTGTGGGGTATCTATATTATATTTACATCATAGTTTTATTCATTAGTGCGGAAGGGAAGAGTGCCCGTGAGAGTGTTAAACTGCGGAGAGCAGGAGGTTAAGCTGCCCCGACTTGCCACCATTGATAAGCTGTTCACAGTAGATACACATGCTATCCAAGTAGCAGCATCCACTATTACTGCACCCCACCCAGTCAGTGACTGCTCACCAAGTCAGCCAGAGGAGTGGTGTAAGGAATTACACGTAGGCACTGACTCCACACCTTCACATCACAAGAAGCGGGTCCACAGGGTAGTGCAAGAATACGAGCGAGCAAGTCTTCAGCAAACATCCGCTAGATTTTGGGGGAATAAAAGGGGTCCAACACTACATCCCCACAGGTGCACACCCACCCATCAAAGAGAGCTATAAGCCAATACCACCTTCACATTACCAGTGTACCAAGGACATGTTGAGCAACATGAAGGCGGCTGGGGTTATCCGTGACAGTTGTAGCCTTTGGGCAGCTCCGTTGGTCCTGTTAACCCCTTAACGACCGCGGGCCGTAAAATTACGTCCTAAATGACATAATCTTACTGCCCGCGGTCCTCCGGCGGCAGCATGCCGCGATCGGCACACATCTCAGCTGATTTTCACAGCTGAGATGTGTGCCTGCTAGGCACGAGCAGAATCGTTATCTGCTCGTGCCGATTAACCCCTTATATGGCGCTGTCAATACATGACAGCGCCATTATAAGCGCAATCGCGGTAAAGTTTTTACTTACCGCCGAAACCGGAAGTCACGTGACGCGATCACGTGACTCCCGATAGTTGTCATGGTAGTACAGGGTCATGTGATGACTCCTGTACTACACATGAATTGGTTTCACTTTCGCTGTGCCCGGGGCACAGCAAAAGAGAAAGACAGCGTATCTGCTGTTTACAGCCTTCCAGCTGTGATCAGCAGATACTGCAGAGCGATCGGATTGCTGATCGCAATAGCCCCCTAGGGGGACTAGTAAAATAAAAAAAAAAAGTAAAAAAATAAGTTTTAAAAAATTAAAAAAAAACAAAAAAACCTAAAAGTTCAAATCACCCCCCATTCGCCCCATTGAAAATTAAAGGGTTAAAAAAATAAAAAATATACACACATTTGGTATCGCCGCGTTCAGAAACGCCCGATCTATCAAAATATAAAATCAATTAATCTGATCAGTAAACGGCGTAGCGGCAAAAAAATTCCAAACGCCAAAACGACGTTTTTTTGTCGCCACAACTTTTGCGCAAAATGCAATAAGAGGCGATCAAAACGTAGCATCTGCGCAAAAATGGTACCGTTAAAAACGTCAGCTCGAGACGCAAAAAATAAGCCGTCATTGAGCCTAAGATCCCGAAAAATGAGAACGCTACGGGTCACGGAATATGGCGTAAAACGTGCGCCACTTTTTTCGGACAAACTTCCGATTTTTTTTTAACCCCTTATATAAAAGTAAACCTATACATGTTTGGTGTCTACGAACTCGCACTGACCTGAGGCATCACACCCACACATCAGTTTTACCATATAGTGAACACAGTGAATAAAATATCTCAAAAACCATAGTGCTATCGCACTTTTTTTGCAATTTTTCAGCATTTGGAATTTTTTTGCCATTTTCTAGTACACAATATGGTAAAACTGATGGTTTTATTTAAAAGTACAGCTCGTTCCGCAAAAAATGAGCCCTCACATGACCATATTGACTGAAAAATAAAAAAGTTACGTCTTTCAGAAAAAGAATGGCGAAAAAAAAAAACGGAAAGCGAAAAATCGGCCGGTCGTGAAAGGGTTAAAGAAGAAGGACGGCACCACTCCCCCGTATTGAGGAATCGCTAGCTGCATTGAGAACTGCAAATTATTTTTCTACCCTTGCTCTCACTAGTCACTATTGGCTAGTGTCCGTTGCTGAGGCAGACCGGGGGAAGACCGCCTTTGCCACCCCTATGGCGCTGGAGGTCGGCAGACTGTTGTTCAAAAGCAGTGTCTGACGAACAAATTTGCTTCATCCTGAGGAACTGGCCAGTCGGTAAGGCCCGGATGGTGGAGGGAGTATGAGCAGAAGAAGCATGCAGCAGTGCGTTGACTGATGTTTCCTTCCTATGGACGTCGGTCTGAACAATTCGCTCAGAACCGAATGAAATTTTAATATCCAGGAAGTCAACGCAACTGCTGCTATGCTTATGCGTCAATCTGATGTTAAAGGTGTTGTTATTAAGTTCCTCCATAAATGTCTCGAGCTGCTCCACAGTGCCCTGCCAAAAAATCAAAATATCATCAATATACCTTAGCCAGCACTGCACATGGGCGCCAGCCCCTGCACCTCCGTCACCAAAAACCAACCAATCCCAGTACCTCTGCCTTCTATCTAGGTGCCTTGAGTTATGTCCTGTAAACTGTCACAGCGACCCAGACACACATGTGTAGTAGGGGAATATCCCTGCTGAGATGCCAGTGCTAGAGCACTCGTTTGCTGTGGAGTTGAACGCTATGTGAGCAGTTCTTACCTTCAATGAGCAGAAGTCTCTTTTTTCAGATTTCAATATCTCTGTGGGTATCTGGCAGAAATATGGAATACTCTTTACTGCTAAGACCCTGTACACCACTCCCACTAAAGGGGGCTTTACACGCTGCGACATCGCTAATGCGGAGTCGTTGGGGTCACGGAATTTGTGACGCACATCCGGCCGCATTAGCGATGTTGCTGCGTGTGACACCGATGAGCGATTTTGCATCGTTGCAAAAACGTGCAAAATCGCTCATCGGTGACATGGGTCTCCATTCTCGATTATCGTTACTGCAGCAGTAACGATGTAGTTCGTCGCTCCTGCGGCAGCACACATCACTCCGTGTGACACCGCAGAAACGAGGAACCTCTCCTTACCTGCCTCCCAGCCGCTATGAGGAAGGAAGGAGGTGGGCGGGATGTTCCGGCCACTCATCTCCGCCCCTCCGCTGCTATTGGGCGGTCGCTCAGTGACGTCGCTGTGACGCCGCACGGACCGCCCCCTTAGAAAGGAGGCGGTTCGCCGGTCACAGCGACGTCGCCGGGCAGGTAAGTATGTGTGACGGGTCTGGTCGGTGTTGTGCGGCATGGGCAGCGATTTGCCCGTGTCGCGCAACAGATGGGGCGGGTACCCACACTAGCGATATCGGGACCGATATCGCAGTGTGTAAAGTAGCCTTTAGTCACATGACCAAGACTGTATCTGTGTCCCTACAACACACTTGAGACAAATGTGTGTGTGAGCCTGCATTGTGGGGTATATATAATATATTATAGAGCTGGGAAGAATCATTCTAAGCAGTGAGCTGTTCCAGTATTTGTAGGAAAATACCCAGTAGAAGCATCAAACACAGCACCAATACCTCCCATCAGTATCCCACCACAGTGCCATGTAACCCATGCCCTACACTCCCATCTACACCAATACTATACAGGCACAAACTAGTATATCTGACTAAAAGCCCCCAAAATATGAAGAACGGCCTATAGTTGAGTGTGGATATAAAATCTATGTGAGCAGAGCTAGAATAGAAATCACTGATCGCATTGAAGTCATTCTGACCATAAATCACCATGATATCAAGGTGAGGAGTTGTGTGTTACTGCTGGGAGGAAAGGGTTAACAGTGGAATATTAAGGTGCATTTCTGTGTGCAGTGTTACTAGTCAATGTAACAATTCAATATGAGCTGCTCTTGGTGCCGGGGGAGGGAGATGCTCTCCTGAGCAAGATAGATGGGGAATTAACATGATATCTATATAGTGTAAGGCAGGGGGTCTCAAACTCGGCTGGGTGTATGGGCCGCACAGAGGAAAAAAATAATTTGGGGGGCTGCATTCTTTGCAGGACAAAGTGACATTTTTATTGGTACCATATATATATATTTTTTTCACACACCTTTGGATGACTGATTTTCAACATTTTTCACTTGTTTATTATAACAAATGTGCACATTCTTTGGTTAAATCTAAAAAAAAAAAAATTGATGTTAAAAAAAAGTCATGCCTTATTTTGTTTTTTTTTACATTTTATCCCTTTCTTTTAACTAATAGTGTTACAATTATGACGCTAGCGTTTTGTGAAGGGAATGCTTTGCCTACTTCCGTGACTATGGCCTTCCGGAACTGCTGCATTTTGGCTGACCTCTCCGCCTCGGGAATAAGAGACATAAAGTTCTCCTTGTAGCGTGGGTCTAACAGTGTTACCAACCAGTAATGATTGTCGGCCAAGATGTTCTTAACGCGAGGGTCACGAGACAGGCAGCTTACCACAAAGTCATCCATGTGCGCCAGACTCTTAACAGCCATCACTTCAGGATCCAGACCAACACGATGACTGAACATGCTGTCCTCCTCCTTCTCCTCCTCCTCCTCCTCCTCCTCATCATCTACCCTGTCCTCTGGCCAGCCACGCTGAACTGAGCATATGACTGGTATGCATGTCATATCCTCAATTTGGCCGGAGAGTTGCTCCATGTCTTCATCCTCCTCCTCGTCATAGTCCTCCACTGCACGTTGTGATGAGACGAGGCTGGGCTGTGTGTTATCACCCACACCCACTACTGTTTCTTGCTCCAACTCATCGTGTTCCGCCTGCAATGCATCATGTTTGGTTTTGAGCAGAGACCGTTTTAGAAGGCAGAGAAGCGGTATGGTGACGCTAATAATGGCGTCATCGCCGCTCACCATCTTGGTGGAGTCCTCAAAGTTTTGGAGGATGGTACATAGGTCGGACATCCATCTCCACTCCTCAGGTGTTATGTGTGGAGTTTGACCCATTTCCCGACGGCTTAGGTGATGCAGGTACTCAACAACTGCCCTCTTCTGCTCACATATCCTGATCAACATGTGCAGAGTTGAATTCCAACGCGTGGGGACATCACACACCAGTCTGTGAGCCGGAAGATGCAAACGACGCTGAAAGCCGGCAAGGCCGGCTGAAGCAGTAGGTGACTTTCGAAAATGTGCAGACAGGCAGCGAACTTTTACCAGCAGATCAGACAGCTCTGGGTATGACTTTAGAAACCGCTGAACCACGAGGTTGAGCACATGGGCCATGCATGGAACATGTGTCAGCTGGCCTCGCCTCAAAGCCGCCACCAGGTTCCGGCCATTGTCACACACAACCTTTCGTGGCTTTAGGTTCAGAGGTGTGAGCCAGTGATCTGCATGCTGTTTTAGAGCTGTCCACACCTCTTCTGCATTGTGGGGTTTGTCACCTATGCAGATTAGCTGCAGCACAGTCTGTTGCCGCTTCGCCGAGGCAGTGCTGCAGTGCTTCCAGCTTGGGACTGGTGTGGAGGGTAAAGTGGATGAGGATGCGCAGGAGGAGGAGGAGGCTGAAGAGCATGACATTCCGGAGCTGTAGAGTGTGGGTGAAACCCTGACTGAGGTAGGGCCTGCAAACCTTGGTGTGGGAAGGACTTGTTCCGTTCCTCGCTCAAACTGGGTCCCAGCTGGGCTGGGCTGGGTCCCTACCCGGCTGGGTAGGGCGTTGTGGGGGGTTTGTCTATCTCCGTTTGAGGTGAGTTTGTTTAAGTTAGCCTTTTCTTTGGCGTTTTTTGGAGCCCTGCGGGTTGGGGAGTTGGTATCGCCCAGTAAGGCGTTCCCCGGGGGCTTGGATTGGGGTGACATTATGTCAGTGGAAAACGGAGTTGAATTTTGGATTAGGAAATCGAAAACTGATCAGAGAGGTGTGGGTAGACTAGTCCGTTTGGGGATGGTTGTGGCATCTGATATGTGCCCATTCAAGTGTCTCGGGAATTTTCAACAGATCCGTCCGAAGGTGGATGGCCCCTTATTATGTCATGAGGATGGGTCCTTTTTATCGAGATACCAATTTGTGAGTGTTTTTAGGGCATGTTTGAAGTCGTTGGGGTTAGATCCGAAGTCTTTCGGATTGGGGCAGCGACGGAGGCCTCTATATGCGGCCTACCGGAGGAGACAGTTAAGCAGATTGGTAGGTGGAAGTCGCAGCGCTTTAAGTCGTATGTACGTCCCCAGGTGGTTGTTGGCAATTGAGGGGAAAAGGGGGGGGTATTAGGGTAGCAATGGGGGGGGGTGAGAGTGTGTGTTTTTTGTAAATTTGGTTTGGTGAGGCAATAAAATGGTGTCGTCTGTACATTTTGTATTGCAGAAGCACCCCCTCTTCCTTCCCTGGTCTGGATCCTTGGCCACTCTTATGTGTATTGGGGAGCCCGACGAGCGGACGCGAGATGGAACGGGAGACAGCTAGGTTTTGAGAAGGACCTGGCTCTCGTGCGATGGCTCGGTGTTCGGGGGTTAGGGTGGAACAGGGTGTTGCAGGAGGTGCATAGATACGCCCGGTTGGACAGACCTCCTGACATGTTAGTGTTGCATGCCGGGGGGAATGATTTGGGTGGGCGTCCTTTTCGAATCTTGATAAAGGACATCAAACATGATTTGTTACGGTTATGGGTGTCGTTTCCAGGTCTAACGATAGTCTGGTCGGAGATAGTAGCGAGAAAGAGTTGGCAGAAAGCGCGGTCAGTTGACAGGTTGAACAAGGCGCGGGCGAAGGTTAATAGGGCGATCTCGAAGTTTGTTAGTCGGAACGGGGGTATAGCAATACGGCATGTTGAGTTGGAAAGGACGGAAGAGGAATTTTGGTTGGCTGACGGGGTACACCTTAATGCGGTGGGAACTGACTTATGGGCTCTTGGCTTGCAGGGAGGTATTGAGAGGGCCCTTTGGTTGCGGGGGGTCTCAGGCACTTGAAGGGTTTCAAGGTGCCTTCGTTGTGGTGTTGTTTATTGGTGGGTCCTTGAAGTTGGTTTAAAATTGGTTCGGGGATTCATCCGGGTATGGATCCCCTCATTGGCAGAATTGATGGTCCCCTGGTGATTTTGGGGGGGAACCCCGACGGGGTATGTCGGGGCCCCTGGGGGTGTGGTTGGGGTTGACGGAGGATTAACCCTTACCATTTGGTGCTCCTGAGCCAGTGTGGGTAACGGCTGGGAGCAAGTTGAGGTTTTTTATTGCTCGGTTATGGGAATCACCAGGGTTTTGGTAGCTTCAAGGACCTTACCACATTGCAAATTTTATTGGTTATGTATTCTTGTTAATAAAATGGCTGCTATGGCCAAAATTATCCAAAGATAAATTTGTGTCTGTGTAATTACTTTTAAATAAGAAATGGGAATGGAGGTGTGGGGTATGAAAGGAAGACCGGAGTCAACAATTCCAGGGTCAAGCATGTTTATTTGCCTAAGCTTCGTTCCAGGGTAGAAAGGGTAAGAGTGCCTTTCAGAATTCGAAGTGGTCGGACTGTACGGGCCACCAAGAACTGCAGGAGAGCTTGAACATCTTCCCATGGATTTGCGACATCCTCCCTCATCAGTTACGTAGGTAAGCAGGTTCTCAGCATTGCAGCCCATTTGTTATCTTAAGTTAGTTAAGCGGGGTTAACTAACCTGTCAGTTCAGCCTCAGGTCTAAAGCAGAGGCCTGGACTCCACTCCTTACTCCTCACTCCACAACTCTCCTTAAAAACAACTGACTCCTTTTTCCTGCCCCGGGGTCTCCAGACCCTTAGGTGGGCGTTTCCTTCCGTCTGGTCCTGCCCACTGGTGTGCCTGTCTTTCCCTGGGGGAGGTGACTAGGGTTTTCTGGTTGGCTTTGTGTGACTTAGGTGAGGGAAGTTGTTATGCGGGGGCCTATGTGTGACTACCTGCAGTGTCAGGGCGTCACATATGTATGTGTGTATGTCTGCTAAAGGAATCCGCACCGTCATATTTACAAACACAAAATGTTGACTCTATGCACAGAAGAGAGTCATTCTATTTACATGATTTGTGTTTTTTTACCTTTTAAAACTATCATTAAATGTTAAGTTTTAGTTAGGGATTTATGCTTCTGTCTGTCTCTCTCCCAGTCTCTGTCATCTGTCTGTCTCTGTGTGTCTCTATCTCTATCCATGTCTGTCTGTCTCTCTATCTCTGTCTGTCTCTCTGTGTCTGTCTGTCTCTCTCTCTCTTTGTGGCTGTCTGTTTCTATGTCTGTCTGTCTCTTTTCCAGGCCTGTCTCTTTTCCAGGTCTGTCTCTTTTCCAGGTCTGTCTCTTTCCCTGTCTGTCTGTCTCTTCCCCTGTCTGTCTCTTCCCCTGTCTGTCTCTTCCCCTGTCTGTCTCTGTATTTCTTTGTCTGTCTCTGTCTTTCTCTTCCCCTGTCTGTCTCTTTCCCTGTCTCTCTCTGCCTGTCTCTCTTTGTCTCTCTCTGTCTGACTCATTCCCCGTTTGTCTCTTTCCCTGTCTATCTCTGTATTTCTTTGTCTGTGTCTATCTGTCTGTCTCTCTCTGTCTGTCTCTTCCCCTGTCTGTCTCTTTCCCTGTCGGTCTGCCTTTTCTCCTGCCTGTCTCTGTATGTTTGTCTCTGTCTGTTTCCCTATCTGCCTCTGTCTCTTTCTCTGTCTCTGTCTGTCTGCCTTTTTTCCCTGTCTATCTCTGTCTGTCTCTTTCCCTGTCTGCCTCTGTCTGTTTGTCTCTGTCTCTTTCCCTGTCTGTCTATGCCTATCTGTCTCTGTCTGTTTGTCTCTCAGTCTGTGTCTGTCTCTCTCTATCTGTCTCCCCACTGACATCATATTATCTCACACATAAGCTTCTTATACTATGAATGTCCTTTGTTCCTATAGCAACCAATCACAGCTGCTATTAATAACTTGCAGCTCCCACCTCCATTCAGTTTAATGGAGGCAGGTTTTTTGGAGAGTAACTGTAAAGCGCGGGGTTAAATATTCCTGTTAAAACATAGTCTACGACGTTCCCTGAGTCACATGAGGTGTCTGCAAAATTTTGTGTTTGTAAATATGACGGTGCGGATTCCTTTAGCAGACATACACACATACATATGTGACGCCCTGACACTGCAGGTAGTCACACATAGGCCCCCGCATAACAACTTCCCTCACCTAAGTCACACAAAGCCAACCAGAAAATCCTAGTCACCTCCCCCAGGGAAAGACAGGCACACCAGTGGGCAGGACCAGACGGAAGGAAACGCCCACCTAGGGGTCTGGAGACCCCGGGGCAGGAAAAAGGAGTCAGTTGTTTTTAAGGAGAGTTGTGGAGTGAGGAGTAAGGAGTGGAGTCCAGGCCTCTGCTTTAGACCTGAGGCTGAACTGACAGGTTAGTTAACCCCGCTTAACTAACTTAAGACAACAAATGGGCTGCAATGCTGAGAACCTGCTTACCTACGTAACTGATGAGGGAGGATGTCGCAAATCCATGGGAAGATGTTCAAGCTCTCCTGCAGTTCTTGGTGGTCCGTACAGTCCGACCACTTCGAATTCTGAAAGGCACTCTTACCCTTTCTACCCTGGAACGAAGCTTACGCAAATAAACATGCTTGACCCTGGAATTGTTGACTCCGGTCTTCCTTTCATACCCCACACCTCCATTCCCATTTCTTATTTAAAAGTAATTACACAGACACAAATTTATCTTTGGATAATTTTGGCCATAGCAGCCATTTTATTAACAAGAATACATAACCAATAAAATTTGCAATGTGGTAAGGTCCTTGAAGCTACCAAAACCCTGGTGATTCCCATAACCGAGCAATAAAAAACCTCAACTTGCTCCCAGCCGTTACCCACACTGGCTCAGGAGCACCAAATGGTAAGGGTTAATCCTCCGTCAACCCCAACCACACCCCCAGGGGCCCCGACATACCCCGTCGGGGTTCCCCCCCAAAATCACCAGGGGACCATCAATTCTGCCAATGAGGGGATCCATACCCGGATGAATCCCCGAACCAATTTTAAACCAACTTCAAGGACCCACCAATAAACAACACCACAACGAAGGCACCTTGAAACCCTTCAAGTGCCTGAGACCCCCCGCAACCAAAGGGCCCTCTCAATACCTCCCTGCAAGCCAAGAGCCCATAAGTCAGTTCCCACCGCATTAAGGTGTACCCCGTCAGCCAACTAAAATTCCTCTTCCGTCCTTTCCAACTCAACATGCCGTATTGCTATACCCCCGTTCCGACTAACAAACTTCGAGATCGCCCTATTAACCTTCGCCCGCGCCTTGTTCAACCTGTCAACTGACCGCGCTTTCTGCCAAATCTTTCTCGCTACTATCTCCGACCAGACTATCGTTAGACCTGGAAACGACACCCATAACCGTAACAAATCATGTTTGATGTCCTTTATCAAGATTCGAAAAGGACGCCCACCCAAATCATTCCCCCCGGCATGCAACACTAACATGTCAGGAGGTCTGTCCAACCGGGCGTATCTATGCACCTCCTGCAACACCCTGTTCCACCCTAACCCCCGAACACCGAGCCATCGCACGAGAGCCAGGTCCTTCTCAAAACCTAGCTGTCTCCCGTTCCATCTCGCGTCCGCTCGTCGGGCTCCCCAATACACATAAGAGTGGCCAAGGATCCAGACCAGGGAAGGAAGGGGGGGTGCTTCTGCAATACAAAATGTACAGACGACACCATTTTATTGCCTCACCAAACCAAATTGACAAAAAACACACACTCTCACCCCCCCCCCATTGCTACCCTAATACCCCCCCCTTTTCCCCTCAATTGCCAACAACCACCTGGGGACGTACATACGACTTAAAGCGCTGCGACTTCCACCTACCAATCTGCTTAACTGTCTCCTCCGGTAGGCCGCATATAGAGGCCTCCGTCGCTGCCCCAATCCGAAAGACTTCGGATCTAACCCCAACGACTTCAAACATGCCCTAAAAACACTCACAAATTGGTATCTCGATAAAAAGGACCCATCCTCGTGACATAATAAGGGGCCATCCACCTTCGGACGGATCTGTTGAAAATTCCCGAGACACTTGAACGGGCACATATCAGATGCCACAACCATCCCCAAACGGACTAGTCTACCCACACCTCTCTGATCAGTTTTCGATTTCCTAATCCAAAATTCAACTCCGTTTTCCACTGACAATGTCACCCCAATCCAAGCCCCCGGGGAACGCCTTACTGGGCGATACCAACTCCCCAACCCGCAGGGCTCCAAAAAACGCCAAAGAAAAGGCTAACTTAAACAAACTCACCTCAAACGGAGATAGACAAACCCCCCACAACGCCCTACCCAGCCGGGTAGGGACCCAGCCCAGCCCAGCTGGGACCCAGTTTGAGCGAGGAACGGAACAAGTCCTTCCCACACCAAGGTTTGCAGGCCCTACCTCAGTCAGGGTTTCACCCACACTCTACAGCTCCGGAATGTCATGCTCTTCAGCCTCCTCCTCCTCCTGCGCATCCTCATCCACTTTACCCTCCACACCAGTCCCAAGCTGGAAGCACTGCAGCACTGCCTTGGCGAAGCGGCAACAGGCTGTGCTGCAGCTACTCTGCATAAGTGACAAATCCCACAATGCAGAAGAGGTGTGGACAGCTCTAAAACAGCATGCAGATCACTGGCTCACACCTCTGAACCTAAAGCCAGGAAAGGTTGTGTGTGACAATGGCCGGAACCTAGTGGCGGCTTTGAGGCGAGGCCAGCTGACACATGTTCCATGCATGGCCCATGTGCTCAACCTCGTGGTTCAGCGGTTTCTAAAGTCATACCCAGAGCTGTGTGATCTGCTGGTAAAAGTTCGCCGCCTGTCTGCACATTTTCGAAAGTCACCTACTGCTTCAGCCGGCCTTGCCGGCTTTCAGCGTCGTTTGCATCTTCCGGCTCACAGACTGGTGTGTGATGTCCCCACGCGTTGGAATTCAACTCTGCACATGTTGATCAGGATATGTGAGCAGAAGAGGGCAGTTGTTGAGTACCTGCATCACCTAAGCCGTCGGGAAATGGGTCAAACTCCACACATAACACCTGAGGAGTGGAGATGGATGTCCGACCTATGTACCATCCTCCAAAACTTTGAGGACTCCACCAAGATGGTGAGCGGCGATGACGCCATTATTAGCGTCACCATACCGCTTCTCTGCCTTCTAAAACGGTCTCTGCTCAAAACCAAACATGATGCATTGCAGGCGGAACACGATGAGTTGGAGCAAGAAACAGTAGTGGGTGTGGGTGATAACACATAGCCCAGCCTCGTCTCATCACAACGTGCAGTGGAGGACTATGACGAGGAGGAAGATGAAGACATGGAGCAACTCTCCGGCCAAATTGAGGATATGACATGCATACCAGTCATATGCTCAGTTCAGCGTGGCTGGCCAGAGGACAGGGTAGATGAGGAGGAGGAGAAGGAGGAGGACAGCATGTTCAGTCATCGTGTTGGTCTGGATACTGAAGTGATGGCTGTTAAGAGTCTGGCGCACATGGATGACTTTATGGTAAGCTGCCTGTCTCGTGACCCTCGCGTTAAGAACATCTTGGCCGACAATCATTACTGGTTGGTAACACTGTTAGACCCACGCTACAAGGAGAACTTTATGTCTCTTATTCCCGAGGCGGAGAGGTCAGCCAAAATGCAGCAGTTCCGGAAGGCCATAGTCACGGAAGTAGGCAAAGCATTCCCTTCACAAAACGCTAGCGTCATAATTGTAACACTATTAGTTAAAAGAAAGGGATAAAATGTAAAAAAAAACAAAATAAGGCATGACTTTTTTTTAACATCACATTTATTTTTTTTAGATTTAACCAAAGAATGTGCACATTTGTTATAATAAACAAGTGAAAAATGTTGAAAATCAGTCATCCAAAGGTGTGTAAAAAAAATATATACATATATGGTACCAATAAAAATGTCACTTTGTCTTGCAAAGAATGCAGCCCCCCAAATTATTTTTTTCCTCTGTGCGGCCCATACACCCAGCCGAGTTTGAGACCCCCTGCCTTACACTATATAGATATTATGTTCATTCCCCATCTATCTTGCTCAGGAGAGCATCTCCCTCCCCCGGCACCAAGAGCAGCTCATACTGAATTGTTACATTGACTAGTAACACTGCACACAGAAATGCACCTTAATATTCCACTGTTAACCCTTTCCTCCCAGCAGTAACACACAACTCCTCACCTTGATATCATGGTGATTTATGGTCAGAATGACTTCAATGCGATCAGTGATTTCTATTCTAGCTCTGCTCACATAGATTTTATATCCACACTCAACTATAGGCCGTTCTTCATATTTTGGGGGCTTTTAGTCAGATATACTAGTTTGTGCCTGTATAGTATTGGTGTAGATGGGTGTGTAGGGCATGGGTTACATGGCACTGTGGTGGGATACTGATGGGAGGTATTGGTGCTGTGTTTGATGCTTCTACTGGGTATTTTCCTACAAATACTGGAACAGCTCACTGCTTAGAATGATCCTTCCCAGCTCTATAATATATTATATATACCCCACAATGCAGGCTCACACACACATTTGTCTCAAGTGTGTTGTAGGGACACAGATACAGTCTTGGTCATGTGACTAAAGGCTACTTTACACACTGCGATATCGGTCCCGATATCGCTAGTGTGGGTACCCGCCCCCATCTGTTGCGCGACACGGGTAAATCGCTGCCCATGCCGCACAACACCGACCAGACCCGTCACACATACTTACCTGCCCGGCGACGTCGCTGTGACCGGCGAACCGCCTCCTTTCTAAGGGGGCGGTCCGTGCGGCGTCACAGCGACGTCACTGAGCGACCGCCCAATAGCAGCGGAGGGGCGGAGATGAGTGGCCGGAACATCCCGCCCACCTCCTTCCTTCCTCATAGCGGCTGGGAGGCAGGTAAGGAGAGGTTCCTCGTTTCTGCGGTGTCACACGGAGTGATGTGTGCTGCCGCAGGAGCGACGAACTACATCGTTACTGCTGCAGTAACGATAATCGAGAATGGAGACCCATGTCACCGATGAGCGATTTTGCACGTTTTTGCAACGATGCAAAATCGCTCATCGGTGTCACACGCAGCAACATCGCTAATGCGGCCGGATGTGCGTCACAAATTCCGTGACCCCAACGACTCCGCATTAGCGATGTCGCAGCGTGTAAAGCCCCCTTTAGTGGGAGTGGTGTACAGGGTCTTAGCAGTAAAGAGTATTCCATATTTCTGCCAGATACCCACAGAGATATTGAAATCTGAAAAAAGAGACTTCTGCTCATTGAAGGTAAGAACTGCTCACATAGCGTTCAACTCCACAGCAAACGAGTGCTCTAGCACTGGCATCTCAGCAGGGATATTCCCCTACTACACATGTGTGTCTGGGTCGCTGTGACAGTTTACAGGACATAACTCAGGGCACCTAGACAAAAGGCAGAGGGACTACTTTCTATTTCTGGTGTAGAGCTTAGTACAATATATATATATATATATACTATTACATGTGACACATGTACCTTGTATTACCATTATTCGCTGTATATGAACCCCTTTTCTCCGGGCATTATTTGTCTATAGCATTTTTCACGAACCTGAGGCAACTGAGAACCCTTCAGTGAAGGAATTCCACTAACCCTCACAATACCAACCAGGGGCCTCCCTGCAGTAACTCAGGTAGTTGTACCCATTCTCTTTCCGCATTCTATGTGTTCTTCTTCTTTCTTCTTTTTTTTCTTTTTTCTTCTTTTTATTTCTATCATGTAGTTCAGGGGTTTATAGATATATGTCCTGCATCTCATATTTCCTTTAGTGGTGCTTCTTACCCATTCTCATATCATTTACCCTAGTATTTCATGATCCTGAGGCGACTGAGAACCCTTTAATAAAGGAATCCTTTTTCACCTGAATTGTCAAGTGATACTTACCAGTGACTATCACGTAATGTTACAGGTAGTTCCATTTTCTTCCTCTTCTTTCTCTCCTTTCTTCTTTGTCACACGGTCCATTGTGTTATAGCCCACGTGTCATGATAACACTTGTACCATCTTTTCATTTAGATTCCACCTACAATTATTTACCGATTCCAGTTCTGGAATAGGCTTTCATCATCTACTCACTAGAATTCTCAAGTGCATAAGGTACTGAGACATATACATGTTCACACCATTATAAAGAACAAAGTATAAACATTGAGGTTTTTCTCACACCCATGTTCCTGTGTTCTTTGATATGATATGTGTTCATTTCCTTCACTATATAGGATTGCAAGTTTTCCATTTGTACCTTAATGGCAATGACGCTATACAATTGAACACATATCATCCTGTTATCCATATAGGTGTGTATTTACCTGCTTGACTATTTTTGGTTGTTTGATCCAGAATGTTTCTCCAGATAGGTCATGTGGAAATTTTCTTTCCTCAGTACAAATGTTTTCACTATGGCTTTGGAAAAATTTTTTGTATGTGCCTCATGGTCATTTGACCCATTGTACTCTCAAGTAGCAATATATTGTACTGTTATGTTGTACTATGTACTAATTACGTGTTTATATGGTTTTGTAACCCTTTATGATCTTAGATAACTTTATCCTTGATAAAGACCTAAAAACAAGGTCGAAACGTTGGATGAATTATCCTTTTGCACAAATAAAGAATTTTCAGCATTCCAAGAGTTCTTTTCTTACGTTATTAATCACTATAGTGTGCCAGAGCTATTTCTTTTGAATTGACTCTTATTTTTTCTGAGCACCTGCTATATACACAGTGAGCCAGACATATTCAATTTTCATTCAGAAGGCAGAGGGAAGCCTTAGCAGCTGAGCATATATCTTTGCTTGTGAGCATTAGAATAGGCCGGCGATTACAGGGTAACATGAAAAATGTCCAGCTTGCATTATGACTAGAACATGACAATATCCTTTTAAGTACTAACCTATGATGCGTTCCTAAGCAGTTGATGTTATATGTTCTACATTTCATTTTCTGCATACTTTACAAGTAGTAGAATTTGCTTTGATATAGGCAACTGGATTTTCACAATGAAAAGGCAAAGGATAACGCCCGAAAAAGACGCCATACATTATGTCAGTGCCATCACTGACAAACCTGGATTGACCATGAAATACGGTATGGAGAGCTGTTGTCATCGTATTAGATAGATAAGAATGATTATATGTATTGTAGAAATGTCTCCTATCATGTTCCCTAATTTTTTATTATGTCCACATCCTGGTCCCCATCTTGGACATCATAACAAACGTGCACTTTTTTGTTTAATTTACACATTGGACCATAGGAAAAATGACACTACAGCTACAGAGGTGACCGTCTGATAGCCCAGCTCGACTATCCATCTCTACTGAAGACCCTTTCAGCTTTTTGAGAGTTGGGTGGAGGACATCATCTCTGAAAATAGGGTCCCACAGCTGCACCCCATCAGTGTGAGCAGGACTCTTAGGACTCTTAGAAGAGTCAATGCTCTGAGACCATGGGGGGCGCTTAGCCCCCTCTCTTCGTCACTGAGGATGATTTCATTTTTCAGGGATTAGAGAGGGTGGTCCTTGTGGTGGACTGCAGGTATGGAGAGCTGTTGTCATCGTATTAAATAGATAAGAATGATTATATGTATTGTAGAAATGTCTCCTATCATGTTCCCTAATTTTTTATTATGTCCACATCCTGGTCCCCATCTTGGACATCATAACAAACGTGCACTTTTTTGTTTAATTTACACATTGGACCATAGGAAAAATGACACTACAGCTACAGAGGTGACCGTCTGATAGCCCAGCTCGACTATCCATCTCTACTGAAGACCCTTTCAGCTATTTGAGAGTTGGGTGGAGAACATCATCTCTGAAAATAGGGTCCCACAGCTGCACCCCATCAGTGTGAGCAGGACTCTTAGGACTCTTAGAAGAGTCAATGCTCTGAGACCATGGGGGGCGCTTAGCCCCCTCTCTTCGTCACTGAGGATGATTTCACTTTTCAGGGAATAGAGAGGGTGGTCCTTGTGGTGGACTGCAGGTATGGAGAGCTGTTGTCATCGTATTAGATAGATAAGAATGATTATATGTATTGTAGAAATGTCTCCTATCATGTTCCCTAATTTTTTATTATGTCCACATCCTGGTCCCCATCTTGGACATCATAACAAACGTGCACTTTTTTGTTTAATTTACACATTGGACTATAGGAAAAATGACACTACAGCTACAGAGGTGACCGTCTGATAGCCCAGCTCGACTATCCATCTCTACTGAAGACCCTTTCAGCTTTTTGAGAGTTGGGTGGAGGACATCATCTCTGAAAATAGGGTCCCACAGCTGCACCCCATCAGTGTGAGCAGGAATCTTAGGACTCTTAGAAGAGTCAATGCTCTGAGACCATGGGGGGCGCTTAGCCCCCTCTCTTCGTCCCTGAGGATGATTTCATTTTTCAGGGATTAGAGAGGGTGGTCCTTGTGGTGGACTGCAGGTATGGAGAGCTGTTGTCATCGTATTAGATAGATAAGAATGATTATATGTATTGTAGAAATGTCTCCTATCATGTTCCCTAATTTCTTATTATGTCCACATCCTGGTCCCCATCTTGGACATCATAACAAACGTGCACTTTTTTGTTTAATTTACACATTGGACCATAGGAAAAATGACACTACAGCTACAGAGGTGACCGTCTGATAGCCCAGCTTGACTATCCATCTCTACTGAAGACCCTTTCAGCTTTTTGAGAGTTGGGTGGAGGACATCATCTCTGAAAATAGGGTCCCACAGCTTCACCCCATCAGTGTGAGCAGGACTCTTAGGACTCTTAGAAGAGTCAATGCTCTGGTACCATGGGGGGCGCTTGGCCCCCTCTCTTCGTCACTGAGGATGATTTCATTTTTCAGGGATTAGAGAGGGTGGTCCTTGTGGTGGACTGCAGGTATGGAGAGCTGTTGTCATCGTATTAGATAGATAAGAATGATTATATGTATTGTAGAAATGTCTCCTATCATGTTCCCTAATTTTTTATTATGTCCACATCCTGGTCCCCATCTTGGACATCATAACAAACGTGCACTTTTTTGTTTAATTTACACATTGGACCATAGGAAAAATGACACTACAGCTACAGAGGTGACTGTCTGATAGCCCAGCTCGACTATCCATCTCTACTGAAGACCCTTTCAGCTTTTTGAGAGTTGGGTGGAGGACATCATCTCTGAAAATAGGGTCCCACAGCTGCACCCCATCAGTGTGAGCAGGACTCTTAGGACTCTTAGAAGAGTTAATGCTCTGAGACCATGGGGGCGCTTAGCCCCCTCTCTTCGTCACTGAGGATGATTTCATTTTTCAGGGATTAGAGAGGGTGGTCCTTGTGGTGGACTGCAGGTATGGAGAGCTGTTGTCATCGTATTAGATAGATAAGAATGATTATATGTATTGTAGAAATGTCTCCTATCATGTTCCCTAATTTTTTATTATGTCCACATCCTGGTCCCCATCTTGGACATCATAACAAACGTGCACTTTTTTGTTTAATTTACACATTGGACCATAGGGAAAATGACACTACAGCTACAGAGGTGACCGTCTGATAGCCCAGCTCGACTATCCATCTCTACTGAAGACCCTTTCAGCTTTTTGAGAGTTGGGTGGAGGACATCATCTCTGAAAATAGGGTCCCACAGCTGCACCCCATCAGTGTGAGCAGGACTCTTAGGACTCTTAGAAGAGTCAATGCTCTGAGACCATTGGGGGCACTTAGCCCCCTCTCTTCATCACTGAGGATGATTTCATTTTTCAGGGATTAGAGAGGGTGGTCCTTGTGGTGGACTGCAGATATGGAGAGCTGTTATCATCGTATTAGATAGATAAGAATGATTATATGTATTGTAGAAATGTCTCCTATCATGTTCCCTAATTTTTTATTATGTCCACATCCTGGTCCCCATCTTGGACATCATAACAAACGTGCACTTTTTTGTTTAATTTACACATTGGACCATAGGAAAAATGACACTACAGCTACAGAGGTGACCGTCTGATAGCCCAGCTCGACTATCCATCTCTACTGAAGACCCTTTCAGCTTTTTGAGAGTTGGGTGGAGGACATCATCTCTGAAAATAGGGTCCCACAGCTGCACCCCATCAGTGTGAGCAGGACTCTTAGGACTCTTAGAAGAGTCAATGCTCTGAGACCATGGGGGGCGCTTAGCCCCCTCTCTTCGTCACTGAGGATGATTTAATATTTCAGGGATTAGAGAGGGTGGTCCTTGTGGTGGACTGCAGGTATGGAGAGCTGTTGTCATCGTATTAAATAGATAAGAATGATTATATGTATTGTAGAAATGTCTCCTATCATGTTCCCTAATTTTTTATTATGTCCACATCCTGGTCCCCATCTTGGACATCATAACAAACGTGCACTTTTTTGTTTAATTTACACATTGGACCATAGGAAAAATGACACTACAGCTACAGAGGTGACCGTCTGATAGCCCAGCTCGACTATCCATCTCTACTGAAGACCCTTTCAGCTTTTTGAGAGTTGGGTGGAGAACATCATCTCTGAAAATAGGGTCCCACAGCTGCACCCCATCAGTGTGAGCAGGACTCTTAGGACTCTTAGAAGAGTCAATGCTCTGAGACCATGGGGGGCGCTTAGCCCCCTCTCTTCGTCACTGAGGATGATTTCACTTTTCAGGGAATAGAGAGGGTGGTCCTTGTGGTGGACTGCAGGTATGGAGAGCTGTTGTCATCGTATTAGATAGATAAGAATGATTATATGTATTGTAGAAATGTCTCCTATCATGTTCCCTATTTTTTTATTATGTCCACATCCTGGTCCCCATCTTGGAAATCATAACAAACGTGCACTTTTTTGTTTAATTTACACATTGGACCATAGGAAAAATGACACTACAGCTACAGAGGTGACCGTCTGATAGCCCAGCTCGACTATCCATCTCTACTGAAGACCCTTTCAGCTTTTTGAGAGTTGGGTGGAGGACATCATCTCTGAAAATAGGGTCCCACAGCTGCACCCCATCAGTGTGAGCAGGAATCTTAGGACTCTTAGAAGAGTCAATGCTCTGAGACCATGGGGGGCGCTTAGCCCCCTCTCTTCGTCACTGAGGATGATTTCATTTTTCAGGGATTAGAGAGAGTGGTCCTTGTGGTGGACTGCAGGTATGGAGAGCTGTTGTGATCGTATTAGATAGATAAGAATGATTATATGTATTGTAGAAATGTCTCCTATCATGTTACCTAATTTTTTATTATGTCCACATCCTGGTCCCCATCTTGAACATCATAACAAACGTGCACTTTTTTGTTTAATTTACACATTGGACCATAGGAAAAATGACACTACAGCTACAGAGGTGACCGTCTGATAGCCCAGCTCGACTATCCATCTCTACTGAAGACCCTTTCAGCTTTTTGAGAGTTGGGTGGAGGACATCATCTCTGAAAATAGGGTCCCACAGCTGCACCCCATCAGTGTAAGCAGGACTCTTAGGACTCTTAGAAGAGTCAATGCTCTAAAACCATGGGGGGCGCTTAGCCCCCTCTCTTCGTCCCTGAGGATGATTTCATTTTTCAGGGATTAGAGAGGGTGGTCCTTGTGGTGGACTGCAGGTATGGAGAGCTGTTGTCATCGTATTAGATAGATAAGAATGATTATATGTATTGTAGAAATGTCTCCTATCATGTTCCCTAATTTCTTATTATGTCCACATCCTGGTCCCCATCTTGGACATCATAACAAACGTGCACTTTTTTGTTTAATTTACACATTGGACCATAGGAAAAATGACACTACAGCTACAGAGGTGACCGTCTGATAGCCCAGCTCGACTATCCATCTCTACTGAAGACCCTTTCAGCTTTTTGAGAGTTGGGTGGAGGACATCATCTCTGAAAATAGGGTCCCACAGCTTCACCCCATCAATGTGAGCAGGACTCTTAGGACTCTTAGAAGAGTCAATGCTCTGGTACCATGGGGGGCGCTTGGCCCCCTCTCTTCGTCACTGAGGATGATTTCATTTTTCAGGGATTAGAGAGGGTGGTCCTTGTGGTGGACTGCAGGTATGGAGAGCTGTTGTCATTGTATTAGATAGATAAGAATGATTATATGTATTGTAGAAATGTCTCCTATCATGTTCCCTAATTTTTTATTATGTCCACATCCTGGTCCCCATCTTGGACATCATAACAAACGTGCACTTTTTTGTTTAATTTACACATTGGACCATAGGAAAAATGACACTACAGCTACAGAGGTGACCATCTGATAGCCCAGCTCGACTATCCATCTCTACTGAAGACCCTTTCAGCTTTTTGAGAGTTGGGTGGAGGACATCATCTCTGAAAATAGGGTCCCACAGCTGCACCCCATCAGTGTGAGCAGGACTCTTAGGACTCTTAGAAGAGTTAATGCTCTGAGACCATGGGGGCGCTTAGCCCCCTCTCTTCGTCACTGAGGATGATTTCATTTTTCAGGGTTTAGAGAGGGTGGTCCTTGTGGTGGACTGCAGGTATGGAGAGCTGTTTTCATCGTATTAGATAGATAAGAATGATTATATGTATTGTAGAAATGTCTCCTATCATGTTCCCTAATTTTTTATTATGTCCACATCCTGGTCCCCATCTTGGACATCATAACAAACGTGCACTTTTTTGTTTAATTTACACATTGGACCATAGGAAAAATGACACTACAGCTACAGAGGTGACCGTCTGATAGCCCAGCTCGACTATCCATCTCTACTGAAGACCCTTTCAGCTTTTTGAGAGTTGGGTGGAGGACATCATCTCTGAAAATAGGGTCCCACAGCTGCACCCCATCAGTGTGAGCAGGACTCTTAGGACTCTTAGAAAAGTCAATGCTCTGAGACCATTGGGGGCACTTAGCCCCCTCTCTTCGTCACTGAGGATGATTTCATTTTTCAGGGATTAGAGAGGGTGGTCCTTGTGGTGGACTGCAGGTATGGAGAGCTGTTGTCATCGTATTAAATAGATAAGAATGATTATATGTATTGTAGAAATGTCTCCTATCATGTTCCCTAATTTTTTATTATGTCCACATCCTGGTCCCCATCTTGGACATCATAACAAACGTGCACTTTTTTGTTTAATTTACACATTGGACCATAGGAAAAATGACACTACAGCTACAGAGGTGACCGTCTGATAGCCCAGCTCGACTATCCATCTCTACTGAAGACCCTTTCAGCTTTTTGAGAGTTGGGTGGAGGACATCATCTCTGAAAATAGGGTCCCACAGCTGCACCCCATCAGTGTGAGCAGGACTCTTAGGACTCTTAGAAGAGTCAATGCTCTGAGACCATTGGGGGCACTTAGCCCCCTCTCTTCATCACTGAGGATGATTTCATTTTTCAGGGATTAGAGAGGGTGGTCCTTGTGGTGGACTGCAGATATGGAGAGCTGTTATCATCGTATTAGATAGATAAGAATGATTACATGTATTGTAGAAATGTCTCCTATCATGTTCCCTAATTTTTTATTATGTCCACATCCTGGTCCCCATCTTGGACATCATAACAAACGTGCACTTTTTTGTTTAATTTACACATTGGACCATAGGAAAAATGACACTACAGCTACAGAGGTGACCGTCTGATAGCCCAGCTCGACTATCCATCTCTACTGAAGAACCTTTCAGCTTTTTGAGAGTTGGGTGGAGGACATCATCTCTGAAAATAGGGTCCCACAGCTGCACCCCATCAGTGTGAGCAGGACTCTTAGGACTCTTAGAAGAGTCAATGCTCTGAGACCATGGGGGCGCTTAGCCCCCTCATTTCGTCACTGAGGATGATTTCATTTTTCAGGGATTAGAGAGGGTGGTCCTTGTAGTGGACTGCAGGTATGGAGAGCTGTTGTCATCGTATTAAATAGATAAGAATGATTATATGTATTGTAGAAATGTCTCCTATCATGTTCCCTAATTTTTTATTATGTCCACATCCTGGTCCCCATCTTGGACATCATAACAAACGTGCACTTTTTTGTTTAATTTACACATTGGACCATAGGAAAAATGACACTACAGCTACAGAGGTGACCGTCTGATAGCCCAGCTCGACTATCCATCTCTACTGAAGACCCTTTCAGCTTTTTGAGAGTTGGGTGGAGAACATCATCTCTGAAAATAGGGTCCCACAGCTGCACCCCATCAGTGTGAGCAGGACTCTTAGGACTCTTAGAAGAGTCAATGCTCTGAGACCATGGGGGGCGCTTAGCCCCCTCTCCTCGTCACTGAGGATGATTTCACTTTTCAGGGAATAGAGAGGGTGGTCCTTGTGGTGGACTGCAGGTATGGAGAGCTGTTGTCATCGTATTAGATAGATAAGAATGATTATATGTATTGTAGAAATGTCTCCTATCATGTTCCCTATTTTTGTATTATGTCCACATCCTGGTCCCCATCTTGGAAATCATAACAAACGTGCACTTTTTTGTTTAATTTACACATTGGACCATAGGAAAAATGACACTACAGCTACAGAGGTGACCATCTGATAGCCCAGCTCGACTATCCATCTCTACTGAAGACCCTTTCAGCTTTTTGAGAGTTGGGTGGAGGACATCATCTCTGAAAATAGGGTCCCACAGCTGCACCCCATCAGTGTGAGCAGGAATCTTAGGACTCTTAGAAGAGTCAATGCTCTGAGACCATGGGGGGCGCTTAGCCCCCTCTCTTCGTCACTGAGGATGATTTCATTTTTCAGGGATTAGAGAGAGTGGTCCTTGTGGTGGACTGCAGGTATGGAGAGCTGTTGTGATCGTATTAGATAGATAAGAATGATTATATGTATTGTAGAAATGTCTCCTATCATGTTCCCTAATTTTTTATTATGTCCACATCCTGGTCCCCATCTTGAACATCATAACAAACGTGCACTTTTTTGTTTAATTTACACATTGGACCATAGGAAAAATGACACTACAGCTACAGAGGTGACCGTCTGATAGCCCAGCTCGACTATCCATCTCTACTGAAGACCCTTTCAGCTTTTTGAGAGTTGGGTGGAGGACATCATCTCTGAAAATAGGGTCCCACAGCTGCACCCCATCAGTGTAAGCAGGACTCTTAGGACTCTTAGAAGAGTCAATGCTCTAAAACCATGGGGGGCGCTTAGCCCCCTCTCTTCGTCCCTGAGGATGATTTCATTTTTCAGGGATTAGAGAGGGTGGTCCTTGTGGTGGACTGCAGGTATGGAGAGCTGTTGTCATCGTATTAGATAGATAAGAATGATTATATGTATTGTAGAAATGTCTCCTATCATGTTCCCTAATTTCTTATTATGTCCACATCCTGGTCCCCATCTTGGACATCATAACAAACGTGCACTTTTTTGTTTAATTTACACATTGGACCATAGGAAAAATGACACTACAGCTACAGAGGTGACCGTCTGATAGCCCAGCTCGACTATCCATCTCTACTGAAGACCCTTTCAGCTTTTTGAGAGTTGGGTGGAGGACATCATCTCTGAAAATAGGGTCCCACAGCTTCACCCCATCAATGTGAGCAGGACTCTTAGGACTCTTAGAAGAGTCAATGCTCTGGTACCATGGGGGGCGCTTGGCCCCCTCTCTTCGTCACTGAGGATGATTTCATTTTTCAGGGATTAGAGAGGGTGGTCCTTGTGGTGGACTGCAGGTATGGAGAGCTGTTGTCATTGTATTAGATAGATAAGAATGATTATATGTATTGTAGAAATGTCTCCTATCATGTTCCCTAATTTTTTATTATGTCCACATCCTGGTCCCCATCTTGGACATCATAACAAACGTGCACTTTTTTGTTTAATTTACACATTGGACCATAGGAAAAATGACACTACAGCTACAGAGGTGACCATCTGATAGCCCAGCTCGACTATCCATCTCTACTGAAGACCCTTTCAGCTTTTTGAGAGTTGGGTGGAGGACATCATCTCTGAAAATAGGGTCCCACAGCTGCACCCCATCAGTGTGAGCAGGACTCTTAGGACTCTTAGAAGAGTTAATGCTCTGAGACCATGGGGGCGCTTAGCCCCCTCTCTTCGTCACTGAGGATGATTTCATTTTTCAGGGTTTAGAGAGGGTGGTCCTTGTGGTGGACTGCAGGTATGGAGAGCTGTTTTCATCGTATTAGATAGATAAGAATGATTATATGTATTGTAGAAATGTCTCCTATCATGTTCCCTAATTTTTTATTATGTCCACATCCTGGTCCCCATCTTGGACATCATAACAAACGTGCACTTTTTTGTTTAATTTACACATTGGACCATAGGAAAAATGACACTACAGCTACAGAGGTGACCGTCTGATAGCCCAGCTCGACTATCCATCTCTACTGAAGACCCTTTCAGCTTTTTGAGAGTTGGGTGGAGGACATCATCTCTGAAAATAGGGTCCCACAGCTGCACCCCATCAGTGTGAGCAGGACTCTTGGGACTCTTAGAAAAGTCAATGCTCTGAGACCATTGGGGGCACTTAGCCCCCTCTCTTCGTCACTGAGGATGATTTCATTTTTCAGGGATTAGAGAGGGTGGTCCTTGTGGTGGACTGCAGGTATGGAGAGCTGTTGTCATCGTATTAAATAGATAAGAATGATTATATGTATTGTAGAAATGTCTCCTATCATGTTCCCTAATTTCTTATTATGTCCACATCCTGGTCCCCATCTTGGACATCATAACAAACGTGCACTTTTTTGTTTAATTTACACATTGGACCATAGGAAAAATGACACTACAGCTACAGAGGTGACCGTCTGATAGCCCAGCTCGACTATCCATCTCTACTGAAGACCCTTTCAGCTTTTTGAGAGTTGGGTGGAGGACATCATCTCTGAAAATAGGGTCCCACAGCTTCACCCCATCAATGTGAGCAGGACTCTTAGGACTCTTAGAAGAGTCAATGCTCTGGTACCATGGGGGGCGCTTGGCCCCCTCTCTTCGTCACTGAGGATGATTTCATTTTTCAGGGATTAGAGAGGGTGGTCCTTGTGGTGGACTGCAGGTATGGAGAGCTGTTGTCATTGTATTAGATAGATAAGAATGATTATATGTATTGTAGAAATGTCTCCTATCATGTTCCCTAATTTTTTATTATGTCCACATCCTGGTCCCCATCTTGGACATCATAACAAACGTGCACTTTTTTGTTTAATTTACACATTGGACCATAGGAAAAATGACACTACAGCTACAGAGGTGACCATCTGATAGCCCAGCTCGACTATCCATCTCTACTGAAGACCCTTTCAGCTTTTTGAGAGTTGGGTGGAGGACATCATCTCTGAAAATAGGGTCCCACAGCTGCACCCCATCAGTGTGAGCAGGACTCTTAGGACTCTTAGAAGAGTTAATGCTCTGAGACCATGGGGGCGCTTAGCCCCCTCTCTTCGTCACTGAGGATGATTTCATTTTTCAGGGTTTAGAGAGGGTGGTCCTTGTGGTGGACTGCAGGTATGGAGAGCTGTTTTCATCGTATTAGATAGATAAGAATGATTATATGTATTGTAGAAATGTCTCCTATCATGTTCCCTAATTTTTTATTATGTCCACATCCTGGTCCCCATCTTGGACATCATAACAAACGTGCACTTTTTTGTTTAATTTACACATTGGACCATAGGAAAAATGACACTACAGCTACAGAGGTGACCATCTGATAGCCCAGCTCGACTATCCATCTCTACTGAAGACCCTTTCAGCTTTTTGAGAGTTGGGTGGAGGACATCATCTCTGAAAATAGGGTCCCACAGCTGCACCCCATCAGTGTGAGCAGGACTCTTAGGACTCTTAGAAGAGTTAATGCTCTGAGACCATGGGGGCGCTTAGCCCCCTCTCTTCGTCACTGAGGATGATTTCATTTTTCAGGGATTAGAGAGGGTGGTCCTTGTGGTGGACTGCAGGTATGGAGAGCTGTTGTCATTGTATTAGATAGATAAGAATGATTATATGTATTGTAGAAATGTCTCCTATCATGTTCCCTAATTTTTTATTATGTCCACATCCTGGTCCCCATCTTGGACATCATAACAAACGTGCACTTTTTTGTTTAATTTACACATTGGACCATAGGAAAAATGACACTACAGCTACAGAGGTGACCATCTGATAGCCCAGCTCGACTATCCATCTCTACTGAAGACCCTTTCAGCTTTTTGAGAGTTGGGTGGAGGACATCATCTCTGAAAATAGGGTCCCACAGCTTCACCCCATCAATGTGAGCAGGACTCTTAGGACTCTTAGAAGAGTCAATGCTCTGGTACCATGGGGGGCGCTTGGCCCCCTCTCTTCGTCACTGAGGATGATTTCATTTTTCAGGGATTAGAGAGGGTGGTCCTTGTGGTGGACTGCAGGTATGGAGAGCTGTTGTCATTGTATTAGATAGATAAGAATGATTATATGTATTGTAGAAATGTCTCCTATCATGTTCCCTAATTTTTTATTATGTCCACATCCTGGTCCCCATCTTGGACATCATAACAAACGTGCACTTTTTTGTTTAATTTACACATTGGACCATAGGAAAAATGACACTACAGCTACAGAGGTGACCATCTGATAGCCCAGCTCGACTATCCATCTCTACTGAAGACCCTTTCAGCTTTTTGAGAGTTGGGTGGAGGACATCATCTCTGAAAATAGGGTCCCACAGCTGCACCCCATCAGTGTGAGCAGGACTCTTAGGACTCTTAGAAGAGTTAATGCTCTGAGACCATGGGGGCGCTTAGCCCCCTCTCTTCGTCACTGAGGATGATTTCATTTTTCAGGGTTTAGAGAGGGTGGTCCTTGTGGTGGACTGCAGGTATGGAGAGCTGTTTTCATCGTATTAGATAGATAAGAATGATTATATGTATTGTAGAAATGTCTCCTATCATGTTCCCTAATTTTTTATTATGTCCACATCCTGGTCCCCATCTTGGACATCATAACAAACGTGCACTTTTTTGTTTAATTTACACATTGGACCATAGGAAAAATGACACTACA
Organism: Anomaloglossus baeobatrachus; assembly: GCF_048569485.1. Lineage (NCBI taxonomy): Eukaryota > Metazoa > Chordata > Amphibia > Anura > Aromobatidae > Anomaloglossus > Anomaloglossus baeobatrachus. The sequence goes on from NW_027441889.1 coordinate 139,627, forward strand.
GCTACAGAGGTGACCGTCTGATAGCCCAGCTCGACTATCCATCTCTACTGAAGACCCTTTCAGCTTTTTGAGAGTTGGGTGGAGGACATCATCTCTGAAAATAGGGTCCCACAGCTGCACCCCATCAGTGTGAGCAGGACTCTTGGGACTCTTAGAAAAGTCAATGCTCTGAGACCATTGGGGGCACTTAGCCCCCTCTCTTCGTCACTGAGGATGATTTCATTTTTCAGGGATTAGAGAGGGTGGTCCTTGTGGTGGACTGCAGGTATGGAGAGCTGTTGTCATCGTATTAAATAGATAAGAATGATTATATGTATTGTAGAAATGTCTCCTATCATGTTCCCTAATTTTTTATTATGTCCACATCCTGGTCCCCATCTTGGACATCATAACAAACGTGCACTTTTTTGTTTAATTTACACATTGGACCATAGGAAAAATGACACTACAGCTACAGAGGTGACCGTCTGATAGCCCAGCTCGACTATCCATCTCTACTGAAGACCCTTTCAGCTTTTTGAGAGTTGGGTGGAGGACATCATCTCTGAAAATAGGGTCCCACAGCTGCACCCCATCAGTGTGAGCAGGACTCTTAGGACTCTTAGAAGAGTCAATGCTCTGAGACCATTGGGGGCACTTAGCCCCCTCTCTTCATCACTGAGGATGATTTCATTTTTCAGGGATTAGAGAGGGTGGTCCTTGTGGTGGACTGCAGATATGGAGAGCTGTTATCATCGTATTAGATAGATAAGAATAATTACATGTATTGTAGAAATGTCTCCTATCATGTTCCCTAATTTTTTATTATGTCCACATCCTGGTCCCCATCTTGGACATCATAACAAACGTGCACTTTTTTGTTTAATTTACACATTGGACCATAGGAAAAATGACACTACAGCTACAGAGGTGACCGTCTGATAGCCCAGCTCGACTATCCATCTCTACTGAAGAACCTTTCAGCTTTTTGAGAGTTGGGTGGAGGACATCATCTCTGAAAATAGGGTCCCACAGCTTCACCCCATCAGTGTGAGCAGGACTCTTAGGACTCTTAGAAGAGTCAATGCTCTGGTACCATGGGGGGTGCTTGGCCCCCTCTCTTCGTCACTGAGGATGATTTCATTTATCAGGGATTAGAGAGGGTGGTCCTTGTGGTGGACTGCAGGTATGGAGAGCTGTTGTCATCGTATTAGATAGATAAGAATGATTATATGTATTGTAGAAATGTCTCCTATCATGTTCCCTAATTTTTTATTATGTCCACATCCTGGTCCCCATCTTGGACATCATAACAAACGTGCACTTTTTTGTTTAATTTACACATTGGACCATAGGAAAAATGACACTACAGCTACAGAGGTGACCGTCTGATAGCCCAGCTCGACTATCCATCTCTACTGAAGACCCTTTCAGCTTTTTGAGAGTTGGGTGGAGGACATCATCTCTGAAAATAGGGTCCCACAGCTGCACCCCATCAGTGTGAGCAGGACTCTTAGGACTCTTAGAAGAGTCAATGCTCTGAGACCATGGGGGCGCTTAGCCCCCTCATTTCGTCACTGAGGATGATTTCATTTTTCAGGGATTAGAGAGGGTGGTCCTTGTAGTGGACTGCAGGTATGGAGAGCTGTTGTCATCGTATTAAATAGATAAGAATGATTATATGTATTGTAGAAATGTCTCCTATCATGTTCCCTAATTTTTTATTATGTCCACATCCTGGTCCCCATCTTGGACATCATAACAAACATGCACTTTTTTGTTTAATTTACACATTGGACCATAGGAAAAATGACACTACAGCTACAGAGGTGACCGTCTGATAGCCCAGCTCGACTATCCATCTCTACTGAAGACCCTTTCAGCTTTTTGAGAGTTGGGTGGAGAACATCATCTCTGAAAATAGGGTCCCACAGCTGCACCCCATCAGTGTGAGCAGGACTCTTAGGACTCTTAGAAGAGTCAATGCTCTGAGACCATGGGGGGCGCTTAGCCCCCTCTCCTCGTCACTGAGGATGATTTCACTTTTCAGGGAATAGAGAGGGTGGTCCTTGTGGTGGACTGCAGGTATGGAGAGCTGTTGTCATCGTATTAGATAGATAAGAATGATTATATGTATTGTAGAAATGTCTCCTATCATGTTCCCTATTTTTTTATTATGTCCACATCCTGGTCCCCATCTTGGAAATCATAACAAACGTGCACTTTTTTGTTTAATTTACAAATTGGACCATAGGAAAAATGACACTACAGCTACAGAGGTGACCGTCTGATAGCCCAGCTCGACTATCCATCTCTACTGAAGACCCTTTCAGCTTTTTGAGAGTTGGGTGGAGGACATCATCTCTGAAAATAGGGTCCCACAGCTGCACCCCATCAGTGTGAGCAGGACTCTTAGGACTCTTAGAAGAGTCAATGCTCTGAGACCATGGGGGCGCTTAGCCCCCTCATTTCGTCACTGAGGATGATTTCATTTTTCAGGGATTAGAGAGGGTGGTCCTTGTAGTGGACTGCAGGTATGGAGAGCTGTTGTCATCGTATTAAATAGATAAGAATGATTATATGTATTGTAGAAATGTCTCCTATCATGTTCCCTAATTTTTTATTATGTCCACATCCTGGTCCCCATCTTGGACATCATAACAAACATGCACTTTTTTGTTTAATTTACACATTGGACCATAGGAAAAATGACACTACAGCTACAGAGGTGACCGTCTGATAGCCCAGCTCGACTATCCATCTCTACTGAAGACCCTTTCAGCTTTTTGAGAGTTGGGTGGAGAACATCATCTCTGAAAATAGGGTCCCACAGCTGCACCCCATCAGTGTGAGCAGGACTCTTAGGACTCTTAGAAGAGTCAATGCTCTGAGACCATGGGGGGCGCTTAGCCCCCTCTCCTCGTCACTGAGGATGATTTCACTTTTCAGGGAATAGAGAGGGTGGTCCTTGTGGTGGACTGCAGGTATGGAGAGCTGTTGTCATCGTATTAGATAGATAAGAATGATTATATGTATTGTAGAAATGTCTCCTATCATGTTCCCTATTTTTTTATTATGTCCACATCCTGGTCCCCATCTTGGAAATCATAACAAACGTGCACTTTTTTGTTTAAATTACAAATTGGACCATAGGAAAAATGACACTACAGCTACAGAGGTGACCGTCTGATAGCCCAGCTCGACTATCCATCTCTACTGAAGACCCTTTCAGCTTTTTGAGAGTTGGGTGGAGGACATCATCTCTGAAAATAGGGTCCCACAGCTGCACCCCATCAGTGTGAGCAGGAATCTTAGGACTCTTAGAAGAGTCAATGCTCTGAGACCATGGGGGGCGCTTAGCCCCCTCTCTTCGTCACTGAGGATGATTTCATTTTTCAGGGATTAGAGAGAGTGGTCCTTGTGGTGGACTGCAGGTATGGAGAGCTGTTGTGATCGTATTAGATAGATAAGAATGATTATATGTATTGTAGAAATGTCTCCTATCATGTTCCCTAATTTTTTATTATGTCCACATCCTGGTCCCCATCTTGAACATCATAACAAACGTGCACTTTTTTGTTTAATTTACACATTGGACCATAGGAAAAATGACACTACAGCTACAGAGGTGACCGTCTGATAGCCCAGCTCGACTATCCATCTCTACTGAAGACCCTTTCAGCTTTTTGAGAGTTGGGTGGAGGACATCATCTCTGAAAATAGGGTCCCACAGCTTCACCCCATCAGTGTGAGCAGGACTCTTAGGACTCTTAGAAGAGTCAATGCTCTGGTACCATGGGGGGCGCTTGGCCCCCTCTCTTCGTCACTGAGGATGATTTCATTTTTCAGGGATTAGAGAGGGTGGTCCTTGTGGTGGACTGCAGGTATGGAGAGCTGTTGTCATCGTATTAGATAGATAAGAATGATTATATGTATTGTAGAAATGTCTCCTATCATGTTCCCTAATTTTTTATTATGTCCACATCCTGGTCCCCATCTTGGACATCATAACAAACGTGCACTTTTTTGTTTAATTTACACATTGGACCATAGGAAAAATGACACTACAGCTACAGAGGTGACCGTCTGATAGCCCAGCTCGACTATCCATCTCTACTGAAGACCCTTTCAGCTTTTTGAGAGTTGGGTGGAGGACATCATCTCTGAAAATAGGGTCCCACAGCTGCACCCCATCAGTGTGAGCAGGACTCTTAGGACTCTTAGAAGAGTCAATGCTCTGAGACCATGGGGGGCGCTTAGCCCCCTCTCTTCGTCACTGAGGATGATTTCATTTTTCAGGGATTAGAGAGGGTGGTCCTTGTGGTGGACTGCAGGTATGGAGAGCTGTTGTCATCGTATTAGATAGATAAGAATGATTATATGTATTGTAGAAATGTCTCCTATCATGTTCCCTAATTTTTTATTATGTCCACATCCTGGTCCCCATCTTGGACATCATAACAAACGTGCACTTTTTTGTTTAATTTACACATTGGACCATAGGAAAAATGACACTACAGCTACAGAGGTGACCGTCTGATAGCCCAGCTCGACTATCCATCTCTACTGAAGACCCTTTCAGCTTTTTGAGAGTTGGGTGGAGGACATCATCTCTGAAAATAGGGTCCCACAGCTGCACCCCATCAGTGTGAGCAGGACTCTTAGGACTCTTAGAAGAGTCAATGCTCTGAGACCATTGGGGGCACTTAGCCCCCTCTCTTCATCACTGAGGATGATTTCATTTTTCAGGGATTAGAGAGGGTGGTCCTTGTGGTGGACTGCAGATATGGAGAGCTGTTATCATCGTATTAGATAGATAAGAATAATTACATGTATTGTAGAAATGTCTCCTATCATGTTCCCTAATTTTTTATTATGTCCACATCCTGGTCCCCATCTTGGACATCATAACAAACGTGCACTTTTTTGTTTAATTTACACATTGGACCATAGGAAAAATGACACTACAGCTACAGAGGTGACCGTCTGATAGCCCAGCTCGAATATCCATCTCTACTGAAGAACCTTTCAGCTTTTTGAGAGTTGGGTGGAGGACATCATCTCTGAAAATAGGGTCCCACAGCTTCACCCCATCAGTGTGAGCAGGACTCTTAGGACTCTTAGAAGAGTCAATGCTCTGGTACCATGGGGGGTGCTTGGCCCCCTCTCTTCGTCACTGAGGATGATTTCATTTATCAGGGATTAGAGAGGGTGGTCCTTGTGGTGGACTGCAGGTATGGAGAGCTGTTGTCATCGTATTAGATAGATAAGAATGATTATATGTATTGTAGAAATGTCTCCTATCATGTTCCCTAATTTTTTATTATGTCCACATCCTGGTCCCCATCTTGGACATCATAACAAACGTGCACTTTTTTGTTTAATTTACACATTGGACCATAGGAAAAATGACACTACAGCTACAGAGGTGACCGTCTGATAGCCCAGCTCGACTATCCATCTCTACTGAAGACCCTTTCAGCTTTTTGAGAGTTGGGTGGAGGACATCATCTCTGAAAATAGGGTCCCACAGCTGCACCCCATCAGTGTGAGCAGGACTCTTAGGACTCTTAGAAGAGTCAATGCTCTGAGACCATGGGGGCGCTTAGCCCCCTCATTTCGTCACTGAGGATGATTTCATTTTTCAGGGATTAGAGAGGGTGGTCCTTGTAGTGGACTGCAGGTATGGAGAGCTGTTGTCATCGTATTAAATAGATAAGAATGATTATATGTATTGTAGAAATGTCTCCTATCATGTTCCCTAATTTTTTATTATGTCCACATCCTGGTCCCCATCTTGGACATCATAACAAACATGCACTTTTTTGTTTAATTTACACATTGGACCATAGGAAAAATGACACTACAGCTACAGAGGTGACCGTCTGATAGCCCAGCTCGACTATCCATCTCTACTGAAGACCCTTTCAGCTTTTTGAGAGTTGGGTGGAGAACATCATCTCTGAAAATAGGGTCCCACAGCTGCACCCCATCAGTGTGAGCAGGACTCTTAGGACTCTTAGAAGAGTCAATGCTCTGAGACCATGGGGGGCGCTTAGCCCCCTCTCCTCGTCACTGAGGATGATTTCACTTTTCAGGGAATAGAGAGGGTGGTCCTTGTGGTGGACTGCAGGTATGGAGAGCTGTTGTCATCGTATTAGATAGATAAGAATGATTATATGTATTGTAGAAATGTCTCCTATCATGTTCCCTATTTTTTTATTATGTCCACATCCTGGTCCCCATCTTGGAAATCATAACAAACGTGCACTTTTTTGTTTAATTTACAAATTGGACCATAGGAAAAATGACACTACAGCTACAGAGGTGACCGTCTGATAGCCCAGCTCGACTATCCATCTCTACTGAAGACCCTTTCAGCTTTTTGAGAGTTGGGTGGAGGACATCATCTCTGAAAATAGGGTCCCACAGCTGCACCCCATCAGTGTGAGCAGGAATCTTAGGACTCTTAGAAGAGTCAATGCTCTGAGACCATGGGGGGCGCTTAGCCCCCTCTCTTCGTCACTGAGGATGATTTCATTTTTCAGGGATTAGAGAGAGTGGTCCTTGTGGTGGACTGCAGGTATGGAGAGCTGTTGTGATCGTATTAGATAGATAAGAATGATTATATGTATTGTAGAAATGTCTCCTATCATGTTCCCTAATTTTTTATTATGTCCACATCCTGGTCCCCATCTTGAACATCATAACAAACGTGCACTTTTTTGTTTAATTTACACATTGGACCATAGGAAAAATGACACTACAGCTACAGAGGTGACCGTCTGATAGCCCAGCTCGACTATCCATCTCTACTGAAGACCCTTTCAGCTTTTTGAGAGTTGGGTGGAGGACATCATCTCTGAAAATAGGGTCCCACAGCTTCACCCCATCAGTGTGAGCAGGACTCTTAGGACTCTTAGAAGAGTCAATGCTCTGGTACCATGGGGGGCGCTTGGCCCCCTCTCTTCGTCACTGAGGATGATTTCATTTTTCAGGGATTAGAGAGGGTGGTCCTTGTGGTGGACTGCAGGTATGGAGAGCTGTTGTCATCGTATTAGATAGATAAGAATGATTATATGTATTGTAGAAATGTCTCCTATCATGTTCCCTAATTTTTTATTATGTCCACATCCTGGTCCCCATCTTGGACATCATAACAAACGTGCACTTTTTTGTTTAATTTACACATTGGACCATAGGAAAAATGACACTACAGCTACAGAGGTGACCGTCTGATAGCCCAGCTCGACTATCCATCTCTACTGAAGACCCTTTCAGCTTTTTGAGAGTTGGGTGGAGGACATCATCTCTGAAAATAGGGTCCCACAGCTGCACCCCATCAGTGTGAGCAGGACTCTTAGGACTCTTAGAAGAGTTAATGCTCTGAGACCATGGGGGCGCTTAGCCCCCTCTCTTCGTCACTGAGGATGATTTCATTTTTCAGGGATTAGAGAGGGTGGTCCTTGTGGTGGACTGCAGGTATGGAGAGCTGTTGTCATCGTATTAGATAGATAAGAATGATTATATGTATTGTAGAAATGTCTCCTATCATGTTCCCTAATTTTTTATTATGTCCACATCCTGGTCCCCATCTTGGACATCATAACAAACGTGCACTTTTTTGTTTAATTTACACATTGGACCATAGGAAAAATGACACTACAGCTACAGAGGTGACCGTCTGATAGCCCAGCTCGACTATCCATCTCTACTGAAGACCCTTTCAGCATTTTGAGAGTTGGGTGGAGGACATCATCTCTGAAAATAGGGTCCCATAGCTGCACCCCATCAGTGTGAGCAGGACTCTTAGGACTCTTAGAAGAGTCAATGCTCTGAGACCATTGGGGGCACTTAGCCCCCTCTCTTCGTCACTGAGGATGATTTCATTTTTCAGGGATTAGAGAGGGTGGTCCTTGTGGTGGACTGCAGGTATGGAGAGCTGTTATCATCGTATTAGATAGATAAGAATGATTATATGTATTGTAGAAATGTCTCCTATCATGTTCCCTAATTTTTTATTATGTCCACATCCTGGTCCCCATCTTGGACATCATAACAAACGTGCACTTGTTTGTTTAATTTACACATTGGACCATAGGAAAAATGACACTACAGCTACAGAGGTGACCGTCTGATAGCCCAGCTCGACTATCCATCTCTACTGAAGACCCTTTCAGCTTTTTGAGAGTTGGGTGGAGGACATCATCTCTGAAAATAGGGTCCCACAGCTTCACCCCATCAGTGTGAGCAGGACTCTTAGGACTCTTAGAAGAGTCAATGCTCTGGTACCATGGGGGGCGCTTGGCCCCCTCTCTTCGTCACTGAGGATGATTTCATTTTTCAGGGATTAGAGAGGGTGGTCCTTGTGGTGGACTGCAGGTATGGAGAGCTGTTGTCATCGTATTAGATAGATAAGAATGATTATATGTATTGTAGAAATGTCTCCTATCATGTTCCCTAATTTTTTATTATGTCCACATCCTGGTCCCCATCTTGGACATCATAACAAACGTGCACTTTTTTGTTTAATTTACACATTGGACCATAGGAAAAATGACACTACAGCTACAGAGGTGACCGTCTGATAGCCCAGCTCGACTATCCATCTCTACTGAAGACCCTTTCAGCTTTTTGAGAGTTGGGTGGAGGACATCATCTCTGAAAATAGGGTCCCACAGCTGCACCCCATCAGTGTGAGCAGGACTCTTAGGACTCTTAGAAGAGTCAATGCTCTGAGACCATTGGGGGCACTTAGCCCCCTCTCTTCGTCACTGAGGATGATTTCATTTTTCAGGGATTAGAGAGGGTGGTCCTTGTGGTGGACTGCAGGTATGGAGAGCTGTTATCATCGTATTAGATAGCTAAGAATGATTATATGTATTGTAGAAATGTCTCCTATCATGTTCCCTAATTTTTTATTATGTCCACATCCTGGTCCCCATCTTGGACATCATAACAAACGTGCACTTTTTTGTTTAATTTACACATTGGACCATAGGAAAAATGACACTACAGCTACAGAGGTGACCGTCTGATAGCCCAGCTCGACTATCCATCTCTACTGAAGACCCTTTCAGCTTTTTGAGAGTTGGGTGGAGGACATCATCTCTGAAAATAGGGTCCCACAGCTTCACCCCATCAGTGTGAGCAGGACTCTTAGGACTCTTAGAAGAGTCAATGCTCTGGTACCATGGGGGGCGCTTGGCCCCCTCTCTTCGTCACTGAGGATGATTTCATTTTTCAGGGATTAGAGAGGGTGGTCCTTGTGGTGGACTGCAGGTATGGAGAGCTGTTGTCATCGTATTAGATAGATAAGAATGATTATATGTATTGTAGAAATGTCTCCTATCATGTTCCCTAATTTTTTATTATGTCCACATCCTGGTCCCCATCTTGGACATCATAACAAACGTGCACTTTTTTGTTTAATTTACACATTGGACCATAGGAAAAATGACACTACAGCTACAGAGGTGACCGTCTGATAGCCCAGCTCGACTATCCATCTCTACTGAAGACCCTTTCAGCTTTTTGAGAGTTGGGTGGAGGACATCATCTCTGAAAATAGGGTCCCACAGCTGCACCCCATCAGTGTGAGCAGGACTCTTAGGACTCTTAGAAGAGTCAATGCTCTGAGACCATTGGGGGCACTTAGCCCCCTCTCTTCATCACTGAGGATGATTTCATTTTTCAGGGATTAGAGAGGGTGGTCCTTGTGGTGGACTGCAGATATGGAGAGCTGTTATCATCGTATTAGATAGATAAGTATGATTACATGTACTGTAGAATTGTCTCCTATCATGTTCCCTAATTTTTTATTATGTCCACATCCTGGTCCCCATCTTGGACATCATAACAAACGTGCACTTTTTTGTTTAATTTACACATTGGACCATAGGAAAAATGACACTACAGCTACAGAGTTGACCGTCTGATAGCCCAGCTCGACTATCCATCTCTACTGAAGACCCTTTCAGCTTTTTGAGAGTTGGGTGGAGGACATCATCTCTGAAAATAGGGTCCCACAGCTGCACCCCATCAGTGTGAGCAGGACTCTTAGGACTCTTAGAAGAGTCAATGCTCTGAGACCATGGGGGCGCTTAGCCCCCTCATTTCGTCACTGAGGATGATTTCATTTTTCAGGGATTAGAGAGGGTGGTCCTTGTAGTGGACTGCAGGTATGGAGAGCTGTTGTCATCGTATTAAATAGATAAGAATGATTATATGTATTGTAGAAATGTCTCCTATCATGTTCCCTAATTTTTTATTATGTCCACATCCTGGTCCCCATCTTGGACATCATAACAAACGTGCACTTTTTTGTTTAATTTACACATTGGACCATAGGAAAAATGACACTACAGCTACAGAGGTGACCGTCTGATAGCCCAGCTCGACTATCCATCTCTACTGAAGACCCTTTCAGCTTTTTGAGAGTTGGGTGGAGAACATCATCTCTGAAAATAGGATCCCACAGCTGCACCTTATCAGTGTGAGCAGGACTCTTAGGACTCTTAGAAGAGTCAATGCTCTGAGACCATGGGGGGCGCTTAGCCCCCTCTCCTCGTCACTGAGGATGATTTCACTTTTCAGGGAATAGAGAGGGTGGTCCTTGTGGTGGACTGCAGGTATGGAGAGCTGTTGTCATCGTATTAGATAGATAAGAATGATTATATGTATTGTAGAAATGTCTCCTATCATGTTCCCTATTTTTTTATTATGTCCACATCCTGGTCCCCATCTTGGAAATCATAACAAACGTGCACTTTTTTGTTTAATTTACAAATTGGACCATAGGAAAAATGACACTACAGCTACAGAGGTGACCGTCTGATAGCCCAGCTCGACTATCCATCTCTACTGAAGACCCTTTCAGCTTTTTGAGAGTTGGGTGGAGGACATCATCTCTGAAAATAGGGTCCCACAGCTGCACCCCATCAGTGTGAGCAGGAATCTTAGGACTCTTAGAAGAGTCAATGCTCTGAGACCATGGGGGGCGCTTAGCCCCCTCTCTTCGTCACTGAGGATGATTTCATTTTTCAGGGATTAGAGAGAGTGGTCCTTGTGGTGGACTGCAGGTATGGAGAGCTGTTGTGATCGTATTAGATAGATAAGAATGATTATATGTATTGTAGAAATGTCTCCTATCATGTTCCCTAATTTTTTATTATGTCCACATCCTGGTCCCCATCTTGAACATCATAACAAACGTGCACTTTTTTGTTTAATTTACACATTGGACCATAGGAAAAATGACACTACAGCTACAGAGGTGACCGTCTGATAGCCCAGCTCGACTATCCATCTCTACTGAAGACCCTTTCAGCTTTTTGAGAGTTGGGTGGAGGACATCATCTCTGAAAATAGTGTCCCACAGCTTCACCCCATCAGTGTGAGCAGGACTCTTAGGACTCTTAGAAGAGTCAATGCTCTGGTACCATGGGGGGTGCTTGGCCCCCTCTCTTCGTCACTGAGGATGATTTCATTTATCAGGGATTAGAGAGGGTGGTCCTTGTGGTGGACTGCAGGTATGGAGAGCTGTTGTCATCGTATTAGATAGATAAGAATGATTATATGTATTGTAGAAATGTCTCCTATCATGTTCCCTAATTTTTTATTATGTCCACATCCTGGTCCCCATCTTGGACATCATAACAAACGTGCACTTTTTTGTTTAATTTACACATTGGACCATAGGAAAAATGACACTACAGCTACAGAGGTGACCGTCTGATAGCCCAGCTCGACTATCCATCTCTACTGAAGACCCTTTCAGCTTTTTGAGAGTTGGGTGGAGGACATCATCTCTGAAAATAGGGTCCCACAGCTGCACCCCATCAGTGTGAGCAGGACTCTTAGGACTCTTAGAAGAGTTAATGCTCTGAGACCATTGGGGGCACTTAGCCCCCTCTCTTCGTCACTGAGGATGATTTCATTTTTCAGGGATTAGAGAGGGTGGTCCTTGTGGTGGACTGCAGGTATGGAGAGCTGTTATCATCGTATTAGATAGATAAGAATGATTATATGTATTGTAGAAATGTCTCCTATCATGTTCCCTAATTTTTTATTATGTCCACATCCTGGTCCCCATCTTGGACATCATAACAAACGTGCACTTTTTTGTTTAATTTACACATTGGACCATAGGAAAAATGACACTACAGCTACAGAGGTGACCGTCTGATAGCCCAGCTCGACTATCCATCTCTACTGAAGACCCTTTCAGCTTTTTGAGAGTTGGGTGGAGGACATCATCTCTGAAAATAGGGTCCCACAGCTGCACCCCATCAGTGTGAGCAGGACTCTTAGGACTCTTAGAAGAGTTAATGCTCTGAGACCATTGGGGGCACTTAGCCCCCTCTCTTCGTCACTGAGGATGATTTCATTTTTCAGGGATTAGAGAGGGTGGTCCTTGTGGTGGACTGCAGGTATGGAGAGCTGTTATCATCGTATTAGATAGATAAGAATGATTATATGTATTGTAGAAATGTCTCCTATCATGTTCCCTAATTTTTTATTATGTCCACATCCTGGTCCCCATCTTGGACATCATAACAAACGTGCACTTTTTTGTTTAATTTACACATTGGACCATAGGAAAAATGACACTACAGCTACAGAGGTGACCGTCTGATAGCCCAGCTCGACTATCCATCTCTACTGAAGACCCTTTCAGCTTTTTGAGAGTTGGGTGGAGGACATCATCTCTGAAAATAGGGTCCCACAGCTTCACCCCATCAGTGTGAGCAGGACTCTTAGGACTCTTAGAAGAGTCAATGCTCTGGTACCATGGGGGGCGCTTGGCCCCCTCTCTTCGTCACTGAGGATGATTTCATTTTTCAGGGATTAGAGAGGGTGGTCCTTGTGGTGGACTGCAGGTATGGAGAGCTGTTGTCATCGTATTAGATAGATAAGAATGATTATATGTATTGTAGAAATGTCTCCTATCATGTTCCCTAATTTTTTATTATGTCCACATCCTGGTCCCCATCTTGGACATCATAACAAACGTGCACTTTTTTGTTTAATTTACACATTGGACCATAGGAAAAATGACACTACAGCTACAGAGGTGACCGTCTGATAGCCCAGCTCGACTATCCATCTCTACTGAAGACCCTTTCAGCTTTTTGAGAGTTGGGTGGAGGACATCATCTCTGAAAATAGGGTCCCACAGCTGCACCCCATCAGTGTGAGCAGGACTCTTAGGACTCTTAGAAGAGTTAATGCTCTGAGACCATGGGGGCGCTTAGCCCCCTCTCTTCGTCACTGAGGATGATTTCATTTTTCAGGGATTAGAGAGGGTGGTCCTTGTGGTGGACTGCAGGTATGGAGAGCTGTTGTCATCGTATTAGATAGATAAGAATGATTATATGTATTGTAGAAATGTCTCCTATCATGTTCCCTAATTTTTTATTATGTCCACATCCTGGTCCCCATCTTGGACATCATAACAAACGTGCACTTTTTTGTTTAATTTACACATTGGACCATAGGAAAAATGACACTACAGCTACAGAGGTGACCGTCTGATAGCCCAGCTCGACTATCCATCTCTACTGAAGACCCTTTCAGCTTTTTGAGAGTTGGGTGGAGGACATCATCTCTGAAAATAGGGTCCCACAGCTGCTCCCCATCAGTGTGAGCAGGACTCTTAGGACTCTTAGAAGAGTCAATGCTCTGAGACCATTGGGGGCACTTAGCCCCCTCTCTTCGTCACTGAGGATGATTTCATTTTTCAGGGATTAGAGAGGGTGGTCCTTGTGGTGGACTGCAGGTATGGAGAGCTGTTATCATCGTATTAGATAGATAAGAATGATTATATGTATTGTAGAAATGTCTCCTATCATGTTCCCTAATTTTTTATTATGTCCACATCCTGGTCCCCATCTTGGACATCATAACAAACGTGCACTTTTTTGTTTAATTTACACATTGGACCATAGGAAAAATGACACTACAGCTACAGAGGTGACCGTCCGATAGCCCAGCTCGACAATCCATCTCTACTGAAGACCCTTTCAGCTTTTTGAGAGTTGGGTGGAGGACATCATCTCTGAAAATAGGGTCCCACAGCTGCACTTCATCAGTGTGAGCAGGACTCTTAGGACTCTTAGAAGAGTCAATGCTCTGAGACCATGGGGGGCGCTTAGCCCCCTCTCTTCGTCACTGAGGATGATTTCATTTTTCAGGGATTAGAGAGGGTGGTCCTTGTGGTGGACTGCAGGTATGGAGAGCTGTTGTCATCGTATTAAATAGATAAGAAAGATTATATGTATTGTAGAAATGTCTCCCATCATGTTCCCTAATTTTTTATTATGTCCACATCCTGGTCCCCATCTTGGACATCATAACAAACGTGCACTTTTTTGTTTAATTTACACATTGGACCATAGGAAAAATGACACTACAGCTACAGAGGTGACCGTCTGATAGCCCAGCTCGACTATCCATCTCTACTGAAGACCCTTTCAGCTTTTTGAGAGTTGGGTGGAGAACATCATCTCTGAAAATAGGGTCCCACAGCTGCACCCCATCAGTGTGAGCAGGACTCTTAGGACTCTTAGAAGAGTCAATGCTCTGAGACCATGGGGGGCGCTTAGCCCCCTCTCTTCGTCACTGAGGATGATTTCACTTTTCAGGGAATAGAGAGGGTGGTCCTTGTGGTGGACTGCAGGTATGGAGAGCTGTTGTCATCGTATTAGATAGATAAGAATGATTATATGTATTGTAGAAATGTCTCCTATCATGTTCCCTATTTTTTTATTATGTCCACATCCTGGTCCCCATCGTGGAAATCATAACAAACGTGCACTTTTTTGTTTAATTTACACATTGGACCATAGGAAAAATGACACTACAGCTACAGAGGTGACCGTCTGGTAGCCCAGCTCGACTATCCATCTCTACTGAAGACCCTTTCAGCTTTTTGAGAGTTGGGTGGAGGACATCATCTCTGAAAATAGGGTCCCACAGCTGCACCCCATCAGTGTGAGCAGGACTCTTAGGACTCTTAGAAGAGTTAATGCTCTGAGACCATGGGGGCGCTTAGCCCCCTCTCTTCGTCACTGAGGATGATTTCATTTTTCAGGGATTAGAGAGGGTGGTCCTTGTGGTGGACTGCAGGTATGGAGAGCTGTTGTCATCGTATTAGATAGATAAGAATGATTATATGTATTGTAGAAATGTCTCCTATCATGTTCCCTAATTTTTTATTATGTCCACATCCTGGTCCCCATCTTGGACATCATAACAAACGTGCACTTTTTTGTTTAATTTACACATTGGACCATAGGAAAAATGACACTACAGCTACAGAGGTGACCGTCTGATAGCCCAGCTCGACTATCCATCTCTACTGAAGACCCTTTCAGCTTTTTGAGAGTTGGGTGGAGGACATCATCTCTTAAAATAGGGTCCCACAGCTGCACCCCATCAGTGTAAGCAGGACTCTTAGGACTCTTAGAAGAGTCAATGCTCTAAAACCATGGGGGGCGCTTAGCCCCCTCTCTTCGTCACTGAGGATGATTTCATTTTTCAGGGATTAGAGAGAGTGGTCCTTGTGGTGGACTGCAGGTATGGAGAGCTGTTGTGATCGTATTAGATAGATAAGAATGATTATATGTATTGTAGAAATGTCTCCTATCATGTTCCCTAATTTTTTATTATGTCCACATCCTGGTCCCCATCTTGGACATCATAACAAACGTGCACTTTTTTGTTTAATTTACACATTGGACCATAGGAAAAATGACACTACAGCTACAGAGGTGACCGTCTGATAGCCCAGCTCGACTATCCATCTCTACTGAAGACCCTTTCAGCTTTTTGAGAGTTGGGTGGAGGACATCATCTCTGAAAATAGGGTCCCACAGCTGCACCCCATCAGTGTGAGCAGGACTCTTAGGACTCTTAGAAGAGTCAATGCTCTGAGACCATTGGGGGCACTTAGCCCCCTCTCTTCATCACTGAGGATGATTTCATTTTTCAGGGATTAGAGAGGGTGGTCCTTGTGGTGGACTGCAGATATGGAGAGCTGTTATCATCGTATTAGATAGATAAGAATGATTATATGTATTGTAGAAATGTCTCCTATCATGTTCCCTAATTTTTTATTATGTCCACATCCTGGTCCCCATCTTGGACATCATAACAAACGTGCACTTTTTTGTTTAATTTACACATTGGACCATAGGAAAAATGACACTACAGCTACAGAGGTGACCGTCTGATAGCCCAGCTCGACTATCCATCTCTACTGAAGACCCTTTCAGCTTTTTGAGAGTTGGGTGGAGGACATCATCTCTGAAAATAGGGTCCCACAGCTGCACCCCATCAGTGTAAGCAGGACTCTTAGGACTCTTAGAAGAGTCAATGCTCTGAGACCATGGGGGGCGCTTAGCCCCCTCTCTTCGTCACTGAGGATGATTTCATTTTTCAGGGATTAGAGAGGGTGGTCCTTGTGGTGGACTGCAGGTATGGAGAGCTGTTGTCATCGTATTAGATAGATAAGAATGATTATATGTATTGTAGAAATGTCTCCTATCATGTTCCCTAATTTTTTATTATGTCCACATCCTGGTCCCCATCTTGGACATCATAACAAACGTGCACTTTTTTGTTTAATTTACACATTGGACCATAGGAAAAATGACACTACAGCTACAGAGGTGACCGTCTGATAGCCCAGCTCGACTATCCATCTCTACTGAAGACCCTTTCAGCTTTTTGAGAGTTGGGTAGAGAACATCATCTCTGAAAATAGGGTCCCACAGCTGCACCCCATCAGTGTGAGCAGGACTCTTAGGACTCTTAGAAGAGTCAATGCTCTGAGACCATGGAGGGCGCTTAGCCCCCTCTCTTCGTCACTGAGGATGATTTCACTTTTCAGGGATTAGAGAGAGTGGTCCTTGTGGTGGACTGCAGGTATGGAGAGCTGTTGTGATCGTATTAGATAGATAAGAATGATTATATGTATTGTAGAAATGTCTCCTATCATGTTCCCTAATTTTTTATTATGTCCACATCCTGGTCCCCATCTTGAACATCATAACAAACGTGCACTTTTTTGTTTAATTTACACATTGGACCATAGGAAAAATGACACTACAGCTACAGAGGTGACCGTCTGATAGCCCAGCTCGACTATCCATCTCTACTGAAGACCCTTTCAGCTTTTTGAGAGTTGGGTGGAGGACATCATCTCTGAAAATAGGGTCCCACAGCTGCACCCCATCAGTGTGAGCAGGACTCTTAGGACTCTTAGAAGAGTTAATGCTCTGAGACCATGGGGGCGCTTAGCCCCCTCTCTTCGTCACTGAGGATGATTTCATTTTTCAGGGATTAGAGAGGGTGGTCCTTGTGGTGGACTGCAGGTATGGAGAGCTGTTGTCATCGTATTAGATAGATAAGAATGATTATATGTATTGTAGAAATGTCTCCTATCATGTTCCCTAATTTTTTATTATGTCCACATCCTGGTCCCCATCTTGGACATCATAACAAACGTGCACTTTTTTGTTTAATTTACACATTGGACCATAGGAAAAATGACACTACAGCTACAGAGGTGACCGTCTGATAGCCCAGCTCGACTATCCATCTCTACTGAAGACCCTTTCAGCTTTTTGAGAGTTGGGTGGAGGACATCATCTCTGAAAATAGGGTCCCACAGCTGCACCCCATCAGTGTAAGCAGGACTCTTAGGACTCTTAGAAGAGTCAATGCTCTAAAACCATGGGGGGCGCTTAGCCCCCTCTCTTCGTCCCTGAGGATGATTTCATTTTTCAGGGATTAGAGAGGGTGGTCCTTGTGGTGGACTGCAGGTATGGAGAGCTGTTGTCATCGTATTAGATAGATAAGAATGATTATATGTATTGTAGAAATGTCTCCTATCATGTTCCCTAATTTCTTATTATGTCCACATCCTGGTCCCCATCTTGGACATCATAACAAACGTGCACTTTTTTGTTTAATTTACACATTGGACCATAGGAAAAATGACACTACAGCTACAGAGGTGACCGTCTGATAGCCCAGCTCGACTATCCATCTCTACTGAAGACCCTTTCAGCTTTTTGAGAGTTGGGTGGAGGACATCATCTCTGAAAATAGGGTCCCACAGCTTCACCCCATCAGTGTGAGCAGGACTCTTAGGACTCTTAGAAGAGTGAATGCTCTGGTACCATGGGGGGCGCTTGGCCCCCTCTCTTCGTCACTGAGGATGATTTCATTTTTCAGGGATTAGAGAGGGTGGTCCTTGTGGTGGACTGCAGGTATGGAGAGCTGTTGTCATCGTATTAGATAGATAAGAATGATTATATGTATTGTAGAAATGTCTCCTATCATGTTCCCTAATTTTTTATTATGTCCACATCCTGGTCCCCATCTTGGACATCATAACAAACGTGCACTTTTTTGTTTAATTTACACATTGGGCCATAGGAAAAATGACACTACAGCTACAGAGGTGACCGTCTGATAGCCCAGCTCGACTATCCATCTCTACTGAAGACCCTTTCAGCTTTTTGAGAGTTGGGTGGAGGACATCATCTCTGAAAATAGGGTCCCACAGCTGCACCCATCAGTGTGAGCAGGACTCTTAGGACTCTTAGAAGAGTTAATGCTCTGAGACCATGGGGGCGCTTAGCCCCCTCTCTTCGTCACTGAGGATGATTTCATTTTTCAGGGATTAGAGAGGGTGGTCCTTGTGGTGGACTACAGGTATGGAGAGCTGTTGTCATCGTATTAGATAGATAAGAATGATTATATGTATTGTAGAAATGTCTCCTATCATGTTCCCTAATTTTTTATTATGTCCACATCCTGGTCCCCATCTTGGACATCATAACAAACGTGCACTTTTTTGTTTAATTTACACATTGGACCATAGGAAAAATGACACTACAGCTACAGAGGTGACCGTCTGATAGCCCAGCTTGACTATCCATCTCTACTGAAGACCCTTTCAGCTTTTTGAGAGTTGGGTGGAGGACATCATCTCTGAAAATAGGGTCCCACAGCTGCACCCCATCAGTGTGAGCAGGACTCTTAGGACTCTTAGAAGAGTCAATGCTCTGAGACCATGGGGGGCGCTTAGCCCCCTCTCTTCGTCACTGAGGATGATTTCATTTTTCAGGGATTAGAGAGGGTGGTCCTTGTGGTGGACTGCAGGTATGGAGAGCTGTTGTCATCGTATTAGATAGATAAGAATGATTATATGTATTGTAGAAATGTCTCCTATCATGTTCCCTAATTTTTTATTATGTCCACATCCTGGTCCCCATCTTGGACATCATAACAAACGTGCACTTTTTTGTTTAATTTACACATTGGACCATAGGAAAAATGACACTACAGCTACAGAGGTGACCGTCTGATAGCCCAGCTCGACTATCCATCTCTACTGAAGACCCTTTCAGCTTTTTGAGAGTTGGGTGGAGAACATCATCTCTGAAAATAGGGTCCCGCAGCTGCACCCCATCAGTGTGAGCAGGACTCTTAGGACTCTTAGAAGAGTCAATGCTCTGAGACCATGGGGGGCGCTTAGCCCCCTCTCCTCGTCACTGAGGATGATTTCACTTTTCAGGGAATAGAGAGGGTGGTCCTTGTGGTGGACTGCAGGTATGGAGAGCTGTTGTCATCGTATTAGATAGATAAGAATGATTATATGTATTGTAGAAATGTCTCCTATCATGTTCCCTATTTTTTTATTATGTCCACATCCTGGTCCCCATCTTGGAAATCATAACAAACGTGCACTTTTTTGTTTAATTTACACATTGGACAATAGGAAAAATGACACTACAGCTACAGAGGTGACCGTCTGATAGCCCAGCTCGACTATCCATCTCTACTGAAGACCCTTTCAGCTTTTTGAGAGTTGGGTGGAGGACATCATCTCTGAAAATAGGGTCCCACAGCTGCACCCCATCAGTGTGAGCAGGAATCTTAGGACTCTTAGAAGAGTCAATGCTCTGAGACCATGGGGGGCGCTTAGCCCCCTCTCTTCGTCACTGAGGATGATTTCATTTTTCAGGGATTAGAGAGAGTGGTCCTTGTGGTGGACTGCAGGTATGGAGAGCTGTTGTGATCGTATTAGATAGATAAGAATGATTATATGTATTGTAGAAATGTCTCCTATCATGTTCCCTAATTTTTTATTATGTCCACATCCTGGTCCGCATCTTGAACATCATAACAAACGTGCACTTTTTTGTTTAATTTACACATTGGACCATAGGAAAAATGACACTACAGCTACAGAGGTGACCGTCTGATAGCCCAGCTCGACTATCCATCTCTACTGAAGACCCTTTCAGCTTTTTGAGAGTTGGGTGGAGGACATCATCTCTGAAAATAGGGTCCCACAGCTTCACCCCATCAGTGTGAGCAGGACTCTTAGGACTCTTAGAAGAGTCAATGCTCTGGTACCATGGGGGGCGCTTGGCCCCCTCTCTTTGTCACTGAGGATGATTTCATTTTTCAGGGATTAGAGAGGGTGGTCCTTGTGGTGGACTGCAGGTATGGAGAGCTGTTGTCATCGTATTAGATAGATAAGAATGATTATATGTATTGTAGAAATGTCTCCTATCATGTTCCCTAATTTTTTATTATGTCCACATCCTGGTCCCCATCTTGGACATCATAACAAACGTGCACTTTTTTGTTTAATTTACACATTGGACCATAGGAAAAATGACACTACAGCTACAGAGGTGACCGTCTGATAGCCCAGCTCGACTATCCATCTCTACTGAAGACCCTTTCAGCTTTTTGAGAGTTGGGTGGAGGACATCATCTCTGAAAATAGGGTCCCACAGCTGCACCCCATCAGTGTGAGCAGGACTCTTAGGACTCTTAGAAGAGTTAATGCTCTGAGACCATGGGGGCGCTTAGCCCCCTCTCTTCGTCACTGAGAATGATTTCATTTTTCAGGGATTAGAGAGGGTGGTCCTTGTGGTGAACTGCAGGTATGGAGAGCTGTTGTCATCGTATTAGATAGATAAGAATGATTATATGTATTGTAGAAATGTCTCCTATCATGTTCCCTAATTTTTTATTATGTCCACATCCTGGTCCCCATCTTGGACATCATAACAAACGTGCACTTTTTTGTTTAATTTACACATTGGACCATAGGAAAAATGACACTACAGCTACAGAGGTGACCGTCTGATAGCCCAGCTCGACTATCCATCTCTACTGAAGACCCTTTCAGCATTTTGAGAGTTGGGTGGAGGACATCATCTCTGAAAATAGGGTCCCACAGCTGCACCCCATCAGTGTGAGCAGGACTCTTAGGACTCTTAGAAGAGTCAATGCTCTGAGACCATTGGGGGCACTGAGCCCCCTCTCTTCGTCACTGAGGATGATTTCATTTTTCAGGGATTAGAGAGGGTGGTCCTTGTGGTGGACTGCAGGTATGGAGAGCTGTTATCATCGTATTAGATAGATAAGAATGATTATATGTATTGTAGAAATGTCTCCTATCATGTTCCCTAATTTTTTATTATGTCCACATCCTGGTCCCCATCTTGGACATCATAACAAACGTGCACTTTTTTGTTTAATTTACACATTGGACCATAGGAAAAATGACACTACAGCTACAGAGGTGACCGTCTGATAGCCCAGCTCGACTATCCATCTCTACTGAAGACCCTTTCAGCTTTTTGAGAGTTGGGTGGAGGACATCATCTCTGAAAATAGGGTCCCACAGCTTCACCCCATCAGTGTGAGCAGGACTCTTAGGACTCTTAGAAGAGTCAATGCTCTGGTACCATGGGGGGCGCTTGGCCCCCTCTCTTCGTCACTGAGGATGATTTCATTTTTCAGGGATTAGAGAGGGTGGTCCTTGTGGTGGACTGCAGGTATGGAGAGCTGTTGTCATCGTATTAGATAGATAAGAATGATTATATGTATTGTAGAAATGTCTCCTATCATGTTCCCTAATTTTTTATTCTGTCCACATCCTGGTCCCCATCTTGGACATCATAACAAACGTGCACTTTTTTGTTTAATTTACACATTGGACCATAGGAAAAATGACACTACAGCTACAGAGGTGACCGTCTGATAGCCCAGCTCGACTATCCATCTCTACTGAAGACCCTTTCAGCTTTTTGAGAGTTGGGTGGAGGACATCATCTCTGAAAATAGGGTCCCACAGCTGCACCCCATCAGTGTGAGCAGGACTCTTAGGACTCTTAGAAGAGTTAATGCTCTGAGACCATGGGGGCGCTTAGCCCCCTCTCTTCGTCACTGAGGATGATTTCATTTTTCAGGGATTAGAGAGGGTGGTCCTTGTGGTGGACTGCAGGTATGGAGAGCTGTTGTCATCGTATTAGATAGATAAGAATGATTATATGTATTGTAGAAATGTCTCCTATCATGTTCCCTAATTTTTTATTATGTCCACATCCTGGTCCCCATCTTGGACATCATAACAAACGTGCACTTTTTTGTTTAATTTACACATTGGACCATAGGAAAAATGACACTACAGCTACAGAGGTGACCGTCTGATAGCCCAGCTCGACTATCCATCTCTACTGAAGACCCTTTCAGCTTTTTGAGAGTTGGGTGGAGGACATCATCTCTGAAAATAGGGTCCCACAGCTGCACCCCATCAGTGTGAGCAGGACTCTTAGGACTCTTAGAAGAGTCAATGCTCTGAGACCATTGGGGGCACTTAGCCCCCTCTCTTCGTCACTGAGGATGATTTCATTTTTCAGGGATTAGAGAGGGTGGTCCTTGTGGTGGACTGCAGGTATGGAGAGCTGTTATCATCGTATTAGATAGATAAGAATGATTATATGTATTGTAGAAATGTCTCCTATCATGTTCCCTAATTTTTTATTATGTCCACATCCTGGTCCCCATCTTGGACATCATAACAAACGTTCACTTTTTTGTTTAATTTACACATTGGACCAGAGGAAAAATGACACTACAGCTACAGAGGTGACCGTCTGATAGCCCAGCTCGACAATCCATCTCTACTGAAGACCCTTTCAGCTTTTTGAGAGTTGGGTGGAGGACATCATCTCTGAAAATAGGGTCCCACAGCTGCACCCCATCAGTGTGAGCAGGACTCTTAGGACTCTTAGAAGAGTCAATGCTCTGAGACCATGGGGGGCGCTTAGCCCCCTCTCTTCGTCACTGAGGATGATTTCATTTTTCAGGGATTAGAGAGGGTGGTCCTTGGGGTGGACTGCAGGTATGGAGAGCTGTTGTCATCGTATTAAATAGATAAGAATGATTATATGTATTGTAGAAATGTCTCCTATCATGTTCCCTAATTTTTTATTATGTCCACATCCTGGTCCCCATCTTGGACATCATAACAAACGTGCACTTTTTTGTTTAATTTACACATTGGACCATAGGAAAAATGACACTACAGCTACAGAGGTGACCGTCTGATAGCCCAGCTCGACAATCCATCTCTACTGAAGACCCTTTCAGCTTTTTGAGAGTTGGGTGGAGAACATCATCTCTGAAAATAGGGTCCCACAGCTGCACCCCATCAGTGTGAGCAGGACTCTTAGGACTCTTAGAAGAGTCAATGTTTTGAGACCATGGGGGGCGCTTAGCCCCCTCTCTTCGTCACTGAGGATGATTTCACTTTTCAGGGAATAGAGAGGGTGGTCCTTGTGGTGGACTGCAGGTATGGAGAGCTGTTGTCATCGTATTAGATAGATAAGAATGATTATATGTATTGTAGAAATGTCTCCTATCATGTTCCCTATTTTTTTATTATGTCCACATCCTGGTCCCCATCTTGGAAATCATAACAAACGTGCACTTTTTTGTTTAATTTACACATTGGACCATAGGAAAAATGACACTACAGCTACAGAGGTGACCGTCTGGTAGCCCAGCTCGACTATCCATCTCTACTGAAGACCCTTTCAGCTTTTTGAGAGTTGGGTGGAGGACATCATCTCTGAAAATAGGGTCCCACAGCTGCACCCCATCAGTGTGAGCAGGACTCTTAGGACTCTTAGAAGAGTCAATGTTTTGAGACCATGGGGGGCGCTTAGCCCCCTCTCTTCGTCACTGAGGATGATTTCATTTTTCAGGGATTAGAGAGAGTGGTCCTTGTGGTGGACTGCAGGTATGGAGAGCTGTTGTCATCGTATTAGATAGATAAGAATGATTATATGTATTGTAGAAATGTCTCCTATTATGTTCCCTAATTTTTTATTATGTCCACATCCTGGTCCCCATCTTGGACATCATAACAAACGTGCACTTTTTTGTTTAATTTACACATTGGACCATAGGAAAAATGACACTACAGCTACAGAGGTGACCGTCTGATAGCCCAGCTCGACTATCCATCTCTACTGAAGACCCTTTCAGCTTTTTGAGAGTTGGGTGGAGGACATCATCTCTTAAAATAGGGTCCCACAGCTGCACCCCATCAGTGTAAGCAGGACTCTTAGGACTCTTAGAAGAGTCAATGCTCTAAAACCATGGGGGGCGCTTAGCCCCCTCTCTTCGTCCCTGAGGATGATTTCATTTTTCAGGGATTAGAGAGGGTGGTCCTTGTGGTGGACTGCAGGTATGGAGAGCTGTTGTCATCGTATTAGATAGATAAGAATGATTATATATATTGTAGAAATGTCTCCTATCATGTTCCCTAATTTTTTATTATGTCCACATCCTGGTCCCCATCTTGGACATCATAACAAACGTGCACTTTTTTGTTTAATTTACACATTGGACCATAGGAAAAATGACACTACAGCTACAGAGGTGACCGTCTGATAGCCCAGCTCGACTATCCATCTCTACTGAAGACCCTTTCAGCTTTTTGAGAGTTGGGTGGAGGACATCATCTCTGAAAATAGGGTCCCACAGCTGCACCCCATCAGTGTGAGCAGGACTCTTAGGACTCTTAGAAGCGTTAATGCTCTGAGACCATGGGGGCGCTTAGCCCCCTCTCTTCGTCACTGAGGATGATTTCATTTTTCAGGGATTAGAGAGGGTGGTCCTTGTGGTGGACTGCAGGTATGGAGAGCTGTTGTCATCGTATTAGATAGATAAGAATGATTATATGTATTGTAGAAATGTCTCCTATCATGTTCCCTAATTTTTTATTATGTCCACATCCAGGTCCCCATCTTGGACATCATAACAAACGTGCACTTTTTTTAATTAATTTACACATTGGACCATAGGAAAAATGACACTACAGCTACAGAGGTGACCGTCTGATAGCCCAGCTCGACTATCCATCTCTACTGAAGACCCTTTCAGCTTTTTGAGAGTTGGGTGGAGGACATCATCTCTGAAAATAGGGTCCCACAGCTGCACCCCATCAGTGTGAGCAGGACTCTTAGGACTCTTAGAAGAGTTAATGCTCTGAGACCATGGGGGCGCTTAGCCCCCTCTCTTCGTCACTGAGGATGATTTCATTTTTCAGGGATTAGAGAGGGTGGTCCTTGTGGTGGACTGCAGGTATGGAGAGCTGTTGTCATCGTATTAGATAGATAAGAATGATTATATGTATTGTAGAAATGTCTCCTATCATGTTCCCTAATTTTTTATTATGTCCACATCCTGGTCCCCATCTTGGACATCATAACAAACGTGCACTTTTTTGTTTCATTTACACATTGGACCATAGGAAAAATAACACTACAGCTACAGAGGTGACCGTCTGATAGCCCAGCTCGAGTATCCATCTCTACTGAAGACCCTTTCAGCTTTTTGAGAGTTGGCTGGAGGACATCATCTCTGAAAATAGGGTCCCACAGCTGCACCCCATCAGTGTGAGCAGGACTCTTAGGACTCTTAGACCCTTTCAGCTTTTTGAGAGTTGGGTGGAGGACATCATCTCTGAAAATAGGGTCCCACAGCTGCACCCCATCAGTGTGAGCAGGACTCTTAGGACTCTTAGAAGAGTCAATGCTCTGAGACCATTGGGGGCACTTAGCCCCCTCTCTTCATCACTGAGGATGATTTCATTTTTCAGGGATTAGAGAGGGTGGTCCTTGTGGTGGACTGCAGATATGGAGAGCTGTTATCATCGTATTAGATAGATAAGAATGATTATATGTATTGTAGAAATGTCTCCTATCATGTTCCCTAATTTTTTATTATGTCCACATCCTGGTCCCCATCTTGGACATCATAACAAACGTGCACTTTTTTGTTTAATTTACACATTGGACCATAGGAAAAATGACACTACAGCTACAGAGGTGACCGTCTGATAGCCCAGCTCGACTATCCATCTCTACTGAAGACCCTTTCAGCTTTTTGAGAGTTGGGTGGAGGACATCATCTCTGAAAATAGGGTCCCACAGCTGCACCCCATCAGTGTGAGCAGGACTCTTAGGACTCTTAGAAGAGTTAATGCTCTGAGACCATGGGGGCGCTTAGCCCCCTCTCTTCGTCACTGAGGATGATTTCATTTTTCAGGGATTAGAGAGGGTGGTCCTTGTGGTGGACTGCAGGTATGGAGAGCTGTTGTCATCGTATTAGATAGATAAGAATGATTATATGTATTGTAGAAATGTCTCCTATCATGTTCCCTAATTTTTTATTATGTCCACATCCTGGTCCCCATCTTGGACATCATAACAAACGTGCACTTTTTTGTTTCATTTACACATTGGACCATAGGAAAAATAACACTACAGCTACAGAGGTGACCGTCTGATAGCCCAGCTCGAGTATCCATCTCTACTGAAGACCCTTTCAGCTTTTTGAGAGTTGGCTGGAGGACATCATCTCTGAAAATAGGGTCCCACAGCTGCACCCCATCAGTGTGAGCAGGACTCTTAGGACTCTTAGACCCTTTCAGCTTTTTGAGAGTTGGGTGGAGGACATCATCTCTGAAAATAGGGTCCCACAGCTGCACCCCATCAGTGTGAGCAGGACTCTTAGGACTCTTAGAAGAGTCAATGCTCTGAGACCATTGGGGGCACTTAGCCCCCTCTCTTCATCACTGAGGATGATTTCATTTTTCAGGGATTAGAGAGGGTGGTCCTTGTGGTGGACTGCAGATATGGAGAGCTGTTATCATCGTATTAGATAGATAAGAATGATTATATGTATTGTAGAAATGTCTCCTATCATGTTCCCTAATTTTTTATTATGTCCACATCCTGGTCCCCATCTTGGACATCATAACAAACGTGCACTTTTTTGTTTAATTTACACATTGGACCATAGGAAAAATGACACTACAGCTACAGAGGTGACCGTCTGATAGCCCAGCTCGACTATCCATCTCTACTGAAGACCCTTTCAGCTTTTTGAGAGTTGGGTGGAGGACATCATCTCTGAAAATAGGGTCCCACAGCTGCACCCCATCAGTGTGAGCAGGACTCTTAGGACTCTTAGAAGAGTCAATGCTCTGAGACCATGGGGGGCGCTTAGCCCCCTCTCTTCGTCACTGAGGATGATTTCATTTTTCAGGGATTAGAGAGGGTGGTCCTTGTAGTGGACTGCAGGTATGGAGAGCTGTTGTCATCGTATTAAATAGATAAGAATGATTATATGTATTGTAGAAATGTCTCCTATCATGTTCCCTAATTTTTTATTATGTCCACATCCTGGTCCCCATCTTGGACATCATAACAAACGTGCACTTTTTTGTTTAATTTACACATTGGACCATAGGAAAAATGACAATACAGCTACAGAGGTCACCGTCTGATAGCCCAGCTCGACTATCCATCTCTACTGAAGACCCTTTCAGCTTTTTGAGAGTTGGGTGGAGAACATCATCTCTGAAAATAGGGTCCCACAGCTGCACCCCATCAGTGTGAGCAGGACTCTTAGGACTCTTAGAAGAGTCAATGCTCTGAGACCATGGGGGGCGCTTAGCCCCCTCTCCTCGTCACTGAGGATGATTTCACTTTTTAGGGAATAGAGAGGGTGGTCCTTGTGGTGGACTGCAGGTATGGAGAGCTGTTGTCATCGTATTAGATAGATAAGAATGATTATATGTATTGTAGAAATGTCTCCTATCATGTTCCCTATTTTTTTATTATGTCCACATCCTGGTCCCCATCTTGGAAATCATAACAAACGTGCACTTTTTTGTTTAATTTACAAATTGGACCATAGGAAAAATGACACTACAGCTACAGAGGTGACCGTCTGATAGCCCAGCTCGACTATCCATCTCTACTGAAGACCCTTTCAGCTTTTTGAGAGTTGGGTGGAGGACATCATCTCTGAAAATAGGGTCCCACAGCTGCACCCCATCAGAGTGAGCAGGAATCTTAGGACTCTTAGAAGAGTCAATGCTCTGAGACCATGGGGGGCGCTTAGCCCCCTCTCTTCGTCACTGAGGATGATTTCATTTTTCAGGGATTAGAGAAAGTGGTCCTTGTGGTGGACTGCAGGTATGGAGAGCTGTTGTGATCGTATTAGATAGATAAGAATGATTATATGTATTGTAGAAATGTCTTCAGTAGAGATGGATAGTCGAGCTGGGCTATCAGACGGTCACCTCTGTAGCTGTAGTGTCATTTTTCCTATGGTCCAATGTGTAAATTAAACAAAAAAGTGCACGTTTGTTATGATGTCCAAGATGGGGACCAGGATGTGGACATAATAAAAAATTAGGGAACATGATAGGAGACATTTCTACAATACATATAATCATTCTTATCTATCTAATATGATGACAACAGCTCTCCATACCTGCAGTCCACCACAAGGACCACCCTCTCTAATCCCTGAAAAATGAAATCATCCTCAGTGACGTAGAGAGGGGGCTAAGCGCCCCCATGGTCTCAGAGCATTAACTCTTCTAAGAGTCCTAAGAGTCCTGCTCACACTGATGGGGTGCAGCTGTGGGACCCTATTTTCAGAGATGATGTCCTCCACCCAACTCTCAAAAAGCTGAAAGGGTCTTCAGTAGAGATGGATAGTCGAGCTGGGCTATCAGACGGTCACCTCTGTAGCTGTAGTGTCATTTTTCCTATGGTCCAATGTGTAAATTAAACAAAAAAGTGCACGTTTGTTATGATGTCCAAGATGGGGACCAGGATGTGGACATAATAAAAAATTAGGGAACATGATAGGAGACATTTCTACAATACATATAATCATTCTTATCTATCTAATACGATGACAACAGCTCTCCATACCTGCAGTCCACCACAAGGACCACCCTCTCTAATCCCTGAAAAATGAAATCATCCTCAGTGACGAAGAGAGGGGGCCAAGCGCCCCCCATGGTATCAGAGCATTGACTCTTCTAAGAGTCCTAAGAGTCCTGCTCACACTGATGGGGTGAAGCTGTGGGACCCTATTTTCAGAGATGATGTCCTCCACCCAACTCTCAAAAAGCTGAAAGGGTCTTCAGTAGAGATGGATAGTCTAACTGGGCTATCAGACGGTCACCTCTGTAGCTGTAGTGTCATTTTTCCTATGGTCCAATGTGTAAATTAAACAAAAAAGTGCACGTTTGTTATGATGTCCAAGATGGGGACCAGGATGTGGACATAATAAGAAATTAGGGAACATGATAGGAGACATTTCTACAATACATATAATCATTCTTATCTATCTAATACGATGACAACAGCTCTCCATACCTGCAGTCCACCACAAGGACCACCCTCTCTAATCCCTGAAAAATGAAATCATCCTCAGTGACGAAGAGAGGGGGCTAAGTGCCCCCAATGGTCTCAGAGCATTGACTCTTCTAAGAGTCCTAAGAGTCCTGCTCACACTGATGGGGTGCAGCTGTGGGACCCTATTTTCAGAGATGATGTCCTCCACCCAACTCTCAAAAAGCTGAAAGGGTCTTCAGTAGAGATGGATAGTCGAGCTGGGCTATCAGACGGTCACCTCTGTAGCTGTAGTGTCATTTTTCCTATGGTCCAATGTGTAAATTAAACAAAAAAGTGCACGTTTGTTATGATGTCCAAGATGGGGACCAGGATGTGGACATAATAAAAAATTAGGGAACATGATAGGAGACATTTCTACAATACATATAATCATTCTTATCTATCTAATACGATGACAACAGCTCTCCATACCTGCAGTCCACCACAAGGACCACCCTCTCTAATCCCTGAAAAATGAAATCATCCTCAGTGACGAAGAGAGGGGGCTAAGCGCCCCCATGGTCTCAGAGCATTAACTCTTCTAAGAGTCCTAAGAGTCCTGCTCACACTGATGGGGTGCAGCTGTGGGACCCTATTTTCAGAGATGATGTCCTCCACCCAACTCTCAAAAAGCTGAAAGGGTCTTCAGTAGAGATGGATAGTCGAGCTGGGCTATCAGACGGTCACCTCTGTAGCTGTAGTGTCATTTTTCCTATGGTCCAATGTGTAAATTAAACAAAAAAGTGCACGTTTGTTATGATGTCCAAGATGGGGACCAGGATGTGGACATAATAAAAAATTAGGGAACATGATAGGAGACATTTCTACAATACATATAATCATTCTTATCTATCTAATACGATGACAACAGCTCTCCATACCTGCAGTCCACCACAAGGACCACCCTCTCTAATCCCTGAAAAATGAAATCATCCTCAGTGACGAAGAGAGGGGGCCAAGCGCCCCCCATGGTACCAGAGCATTGACTCTTCTAAGAGTCCTAAGAGTCCTGCTCACACTGATGGGGTGAAGCTGTGGGACCCTATTTTCAGAGATGATGTCCTCCACCCAACTCTCAAAAAGCTGAAAGGGTCTTCAGTAGAGATGGATAGTCGAGCTGGGCTATCAGACGGTCACCTCTGTAGCTGTAGTGTCATTTTTCCTATGGTCCAATGTGTAAATTAAACAAAAAAGTGCACGTTTGTTATGATGTCCAAGATGGGGACCAGGATGTGGACATAATAAGAAATTAGGGAACATGATAGGAGACATTTCTACAATACATATAATCATTCTTATCTATCTAATACGATGACAACAGCTCTCCATACCTGCAGTCCACCACAAGGACCACCCTCTCTAATCCCTGAAAAATGAAATCATCCTCAGGGACGAAGAGAGGGGGCTAAGCGCCCCCCATGGTTTTAGAGCATTGACTCTTCTAAGAGTCCTAAGAGTCCTGCTTACACTGATGGGGTGCAGCTGTGGGACCCTATTTTCAGAGATGATGTCCTCCAGCCAACTCTCAAAAAGCTGAAAGGGTCTTCAGTAGAGATGGATAGTCGAGCTGGGCTATCAGACGGTCACCTCTGTAGCTGTAGTGTCATTTTTCCTATGGTCCAATGTGTAAATTAAACAAAAAAGTGCACGTTTGTTATGATGTTCAAGATGGGGACCAGGATGTGGACATAATAAAAAATTAGGGAACATGATAGGAGACATTTCTACAATACATATAATCATTCTTATCTATCTAATACGATCACAACAGCTCTCCATACCTGCAGTCCACCACAAGGACCACTCTCTCTAATCCCTGAAAAATTAAATCATCCTCAGTGACGAAGAGAGGGGGCTAAGCGCCCCCCATGGTCTCAGAGCATTGACTCTTCTAAGAGTCCTAAGAGTCCTGCTCACACTGATGGGGTGCAGCTGTGGGACCCTATTTTCAGAGATGATGTTCTCTACCCAACTCTCAAAAAGCTGAAAGGGTCTTCAGTAGAGATGGATAGTCGAGCTGGGCTATCAGACGGTCACCTCTGTAGCTGTAGTGTCATTTTTCCTATGGTCCAATGTGTAAATTAAACAAAAAAGTGCACGTTTGTTATGATGTCCAAGATGGGGACCAGGATGTGGACATAATAAAAAATTAGGGAACATGATAGGAGACATTTCTACAATACATATAATCATTCTTATCTATTTAATACGATGACAACAGCTCTCCATACCTGCAGTCCACCACAAGGACCACCCTCTCTAATCCCTGAAAAATGAAATCATCCTCAGTGACGAAGAGAGGGGGCTAAGCGCCCCCCATGGTCTCAGAGCATTGACTCTTCTAAGAGTCCTAAGAGTCCTGCTCACACTGATGGGGTGCAGCTGTGGGACCCTATTTTCAGAGATGATGTCCTCCACCCAACTCTCAAAAAGCTGAAAGGGTCTTCAGTAGAGATGGATAGTCGAGCTGGGCTATCAGACGGTCACCTCTGTAGCTGTAGTGTCATTTTTCCTATGGTCCAATGTGTAAATTAAACAAAAAAGTGCACGTTTGTTATGATGTCCAAGATGGGGACCAGGATGTGGACATAATAAAAAATTAGGGAACATGATAGGAGACATTTCTACAATACATATAATCATTCTTATCTATCTAATACGATGACAACAGCTCTCCATACCTGCAGTCCACCACAAGGACCACCCTCTCTAATCCCTGAAAAATGAAATCATCCTCAGTGACGAAGAGAGGGGGCTAAGCGCCCCCATGGTCTCAGAGCATTAACTCTTCTAAGAGTCCTAAGAGTCCTGCTCACACTGATGGGGTGCAGCTGTGGGACCCTATTTTCAGAGATGATGTCCTCCACCCAACTCTCAAAAAGCTGAAAGGGTCTTCAGTAGAGATGGATAGTAGTGTCATTTTTCCTATGGTCCAATGTGTAAATTAAACAAAAAAGTGCACGTTTGTTATGATGTCCAAGATAGGGACCAGGATGTGGACATAATAAAAAATTAGGGAACATGATAGGAGACATTTCTACAATACATATAATCATTCTTATCTATCTAATATGATGATAACAGCTCTCCATATCTGCAGT
Source organism: Anomaloglossus baeobatrachus (assembly GCF_048569485.1). NCBI lineage: Eukaryota > Metazoa > Chordata > Amphibia > Anura > Aromobatidae > Anomaloglossus > Anomaloglossus baeobatrachus. The sequence goes on from NW_027441889.1 coordinate 172,301, forward strand.
CCACCACAAGGACCACCCTCTCTAATCCCTGAAAAATGAAATCATCCTCAGTGATGAAGAGAGGGGGCTAAGTGCCCCCAATGGTCTCAGAGCATTGACTCTTCTAAGAGTCCTAAGAGTCCTGCTCACACTGATGGGGTGCAGCTGTGGGACCCTATTTTCAGAGATGATGTCCTCCACCCAACTCTCAAAAAGCTGAAAGGGTCTTCAGTAGAGATGGATAGTCGAGCTGGGCTATCAGACGGTCACCTCTGTAGCTGTAGTGTCATTTTTCCTATGGTCCAATGTGTAAATTAAACAAAAAAGTGCACGTTTGTTATGATGTTCAAGATGGGGACCAGGATGTGGACATAATAAAAAATTAGGGAACATGATAGGAGACATTTCTACAATACATATAATCATTCTTATCTATCTAATACGATCACAACAGCTCTCCATACCTGCAGTCCACCACAAGGACCACTCTCTCTAATCCCTGAAAAATGAAATCATCCTCAGTGACGAAGAGAGGGGGCTAAGCGCCCCCCATGGTCTCAGAGCATTGACTCTTCTAAGAGTCCTAAGATTCCTGCTCACACTGATGGGGTGCAGCTGTGGGACCCTATTTTCAGAGATGATGTCCTCCACCCAACTCTCAAAAAGCTGAAAGGGTCTTCAGTAGAGATGGATAGTCGAGCTGGGCTATCAGACGGTCACCTCTGTAGCTGTAGTGTCATTTTTCCTATGGTCCAATGTGTAAATTAAACAAAAAAGTGCACGTTTGTTATGATTTCCAAGATGGGGACCAGGATGTGGACATAATAAAAAAATAGGGAACATGATAGGAGACATTTCTACAATACATATAATCATTCTTATCTATCTAATAAGATGACAACAGCTCTCCATACCTGCAGTCTACCACAAGGACCACCCTCTCTATTCCCTGAAAAGTGAAATCATCCTCAGTGACGAAGAGAGGGGGCTAAGCGCCCCCCATGGTCTCAGAGCATTGACTCTTCTAAGAGTCCTAAGAGTCCTGCTCACACTGATGGGGTGCAGCTGTGGGACCCTATTTTCAGAGATGCTGTCCTCCACCCAACTCTCAAAAAGCTGAAAGGGTCTTCAGTAGAGATGGATAGTCGAGCTGGGCTATCAGACGGTCACCTCTGTAGCTGTAGTGTCATTTTTCCTATGGTCCAATGTGTAAATTAAACAAAAAAGTGCACGTTTGTTATGATGTCCAAGATGGGGACCAGGATGTGGACATAATAAAAAATTAGGGAACATGATAGGAGACATTTCTACAATACATATAATCATTCTTATCTATCTAATACGATGACAACAGCTCTCCATATCTGCAGTCCACCACAAGGACCACCCTCTCTAATCCCTGAAAAATGAAATCATCCTCAGTGATGAAGAGAGGGGGCTAAGTGCCCCCAATGGTCTCAGAGCATTGACTCTTCTAAGAGTCCTAAGAGTCCTGCTCACACTGATGGGGTGCAGCTGTGGGACCCTATTTTCAGAGATGATGTCCTCCACCCAACTCTCAAAAAGCTGAAAGGGTCTTCAGTAGAGATGGATAGTCGAGCTGGGCTATCAGACGGTCACCTCTGTAGCTGTAGTGTCATTTTTCCTATGGTCCAATGTGTAAATTAAACAAAAAAGTGCACGTTTGTTATGATGTCCAAGATGGGGACCAGGATGTGGACATAATAAAAAATTAGGGAACATGATAGGAGACATTTCTACAATACATATAATCATTCTTATCTATCTAATACGATGACAACAGCTCTCCATACCTGCAGTCCACCACAAGGACCACCCTCTCTAATCCCTGAAAAATGAAATCATCCTCAGTGACGAAGAGAGGGGGCTAAGCGCCCCCATGGTCTCAGAGCATTAACTCTTCTAAGAGTCCTAAGAGTCCTGCTCACACTGATGGGGTGCAGCTGTGGGACCCTATTTTCAGAGATGATGTCCTCCACCCAACTCTCAAAAAGCTGAAAGGGTCTTCAGTAGAGATGGATAGTCGAGCTGGGCTATCAGACGGTCACCTCTGTAGCTGTAGTGTCATTTTTCCTATGGTCCAATGTGTAAATTAAACAAAAAAGTGCACGTTTGTTATGATGTCCAAGATGGGGACCAGGATGTGGACATAATAAAAAATTAGGGAACATGATAGGAGACATTTCTACAATACATATAATCATTCTTATCTATCTAATACGATGACAACAGCTCTCCATACCTGCAGTCCACCACAAGGACCACCCTCTCTAATCCCTGAAAAATGAAATCATCCTCAAGGACGAAGAGAGGGGGCTAAGCGCCCCCCATGGTTTTAGAGCATTGACTCTTCTAAGAGTCCTAAGAGTCCTGCTTACACTGATGGGGTGCAGCTGTGGGACCCTATTTTAAGAGATGATGTCCTCCACCCAACTCTCAAAAAGCTGAAAGGGTCTTCAGTAGAGATGGATAGTCGAGCTGGGCTATCAGACGGTCACCTCTGTAGCTGTAGTGTCATTTTTCCTATGGTCCAATGTGTAAATTAAACAAAAAAGTGCACGTTTGTTATGATGTCCAAGATGGGGACCAGGATGTGGACATAATAAAAAATTAGGGAACATGATAGGAGACATTTCTACAATACATATAATCATTCTTATCTATCTAATACGATGACAACAGCTCTCCATACCTGCAGTCCACCACAAGGACCACCCTCTCTAATCCCTGAAAAATGAAATCATCCTCAGTGACGAAGAGAGGGGGCTAAGCGCCCCCATGGTCTCAGAGCATTAACTCTTCTAAGAGTCCTAAGAGTCCTGCTCACACTGATGGGGTGCAGCTGTGGGACTCTATTTTCAGAGATGATGTCCTCCACCCAACTCTCAAAAAGCTGAAAGGGTCTTCAGTAGAGATGGATAGTCGAGCTGGGCTATCAGACGGTCACCTCTGTAGCTGTAGTGTCATTTTTCCTATGGTCCAATGTGTAAATTAAACAAAAAAGTGCACGTTTGTTATGATGTCCAAGATGGGGACCAGGATGTGGACATAATAAAAAATTAGGGAACATGATAGGAGACATTTCTACAATACATATAATCATTCTTATCTATCTAATACGATGACAACAGCTCTCCATATCTGCAGTCCACCACAAGGACCACCCTCTCTAATCCCTGAAAAATGAAATCATCCTCAGTGATGAAGAGAGGGGGCTAAGTGCCCCCAATGGTCTCAGAGCATTGACTCTTCTAAGAGTCCTAAGAGTCCTGCTCACACTGATGGGGTGCAGCTGTGGGACCCTATTTTCAGAGATGATGTCCTCCACCCAACTCTCAAAAAGCTGAAAGGGTCTTCAGTAGAGATGGATAGTCGAGCTGGGCTATCAGACGGTCACCTCTGTAGCTGTAGTGTCATTTTTCCTATGGTCCAATGTGTAAATTAAACAAAAAAGTGCACGTTTGTTATGATGTTCAAGATGGGGACCAGGATGTGGACATAATAAAAAATTAGGGAACATGATAGGAGACATTTCTACAATACATATAATCATTCTTATCTATCTAATACGATCACAACAGCTCTCCATACCTGCAGTCCACCACAAGGACCACTCTCTCTAATCCCTGAAAAATGAAATCATCCTCAGTGACGAAGAGAGGGGGCTAAGCGCCCCCCATGGTCTCAGAGCATTGACTCTTCTAAGAGTCCTAAGATTCCTGCTCACACTGATGGGGTGCAGCTGTGGGACCCTATTTTCAGAGATGATGTCCTCCACCCAACTCTCAAAAAGCTGAAAGGGTCTTCAGTAGAGATGGATAGTCGAGCTGAGCTATCAGACGGTCACCTCTGTAGCTGTAGTGTCATTTCTCCTATGGTCCAATGTGTAAATTAAACAAAAAAGTGCACGTTTGTTATGATTTCCAAGATGGGGACCAGGATGTGGACATAATAAAAAAATAGGGAACATGATAGGAGACATTTCTACAATACATATAATCATTCTTGTCTATCTAATAAGATGACAACAGCTCTCCATACCTGCAGTCTACCACAAGGACCACCCTCTCTATTCCCTGAAAAGTGAAATCATCCTCAGTGACGAAGAGAGGGGGCTAAGCGCCCCCCATGGTCTCAGAGCATTGACTCTTCTAAGAGTCCTAAGAGTCCTGCTCACACTGATGGGGTGCAGCTGTGGGACCCTATTTTCAGAGATGATGTCCTCCACCCAACTCTCAAAAAGCTGAAAGGGTCTTCAGTAGAGATGGATAGTCGAGCTGGGCTATCAGACGGTCACCTCTGTAGCTGTAGTGTCATTTTTCCTATGGTCCAATGTGTAAATTAAACAAAAAAGTGCACGTTTGTTATGATGTCCAAGATGGGGACCAGGATGTGGACATAATAAAAAATTAGGGAACATGATAGGAGACATTTCTACAATACATATAATCATTCTTATCTATCTAATACGATGACAACAGCTCTCCATATCTGCAGTCCACCACAAGGACCACCCTCTCTAATCCCTGAAAAATGAAATCATCCTCAGTGATGAAGAGAGGGGGCTAAGTGCCCCCAATGGTCTCAGAGCATTGACTCTTCTAAGAGTCCTAAGAGTCCTGCTCACACTGATGGGGTGCAGCTGTGGGACCCTATTTTCAGAGATGATGTCCTCCACCCAACTCTCAAAAAGCTGAAAGGGTCTTCAGTAGAGATGGATAGTCGAGCTGGGCTATCAGACGGTCACCTCTGTAGCTGTAGTGTCATTTTTCCTATGGTCCAATGTGTAAATTAAACAAAAAAGTGCACGTTTGTTATGATGTCCAAGATGGGGACCAGGATGTGGACATAATAAAAAATTAGGGAACATGATAGGAGACATTTCTACAATACATATAATCATTCTTATCTATCTAATACGATGACAACAGCTCTCCATACCTGCAGTCCACCACAAGGACCACCCTCTCTAATCCCTGAAAAATGAAATCATCCTCAGTGACGAAGAGAGGGGGCTAAGCGCCCCCATGGTCTCAGAGCATTAACTCTTCTAAGAGTCCTAAGAGTCCTGCTCACACTGATGGGGTGCAGCTGTGGGACCCTATTTTCAGAGATGATGTCCTCCACCCAACTCTCAAAAAGCTGAAAGGGTCTTCAGTAGAGATGGATAGTCGAGCTGGGCTATCAGACGGTCACCTCTGTAGCTGTAGTGTCATTTTTCCTATGGTCCAATGTGTAAATTAAACAAAAAAGTGCACGTTTGTTATGATGTCCAAGATGGGGACCAGGATGTGGACATAATAAAAAATTAGGGAACATGATAGGAGACATTTCTACAATACATATAATCATTCTTATCTATCTAATACGATGACAACAGCTCTCCATACCTGCAGTCCACCACAAGGACCACCCTCTCTAATCCCTGAAAAATGAAATCATCCTCAAGGACGAAGAGAGGGGGCTAAGCGCCCCCCATGGTTTTAGAGCATTGACTCTTCTAAGAGTCCTAAGAGTCCTGCTTACACTGATGGGGTGCAGCTGTGGGACCCTATTTTAAGAGATGATGTCCTCCACCCAACTCTCAAAAAGCTGAAAGGGTCTTCAGTAGAGATGGATAGTCGAGCTGGGCTATCAGACGGTCACCTCTGTAGCTGTAGTGTCATTTTTCCTATGGTCCAATGTGTAAATTAAACAAAAAAGTGCACGTTTGTTATGATGTCCAAGATGGGGACCAGGATGTGGACATAATAAAAAATTAGGGAACATGATAGGAGACATTTCTACAATACATATAATCATTCTTATCTATCTAATACGATGACAACAGCTCTCCATACCTGCAGTCCACCACAAGGACCACCCTCTCTAATCCCTGAAAAATGAAATCATCCTCAGTGACGAAGAGAGGGGGCTAAGCGCCCCCATGGTCTCAGAGCATTAACTCTTCTAAGAGTCCTAAGAGTCCTGCTCACACTGATGGGGTGCAGCTGTGGGACTCTATTTTCAGAGATGATGTCCTCCACCCAACTCTCAAAAAGCTGAAAGGGTCTTCAGTAGAGATGGATAGTCGAGCTGGGCTATCAGACGGTCACCTCTGTAGCTGTAGTGTCATTTTTCCTATGGTCCAATGTGTAAATTAAACAAAAAAGTGCACGTTTGTTATGATGTCCAAGATGGGGACCAGGATGTGGACATAATAAAAAATTAGGGAACATGATAGGAGACATTTCTACAATACATATAATCATTCTTATCTATCTAATACGATGACAACAGCTCTCCATACCTGCAGTCCACCACAAGGACCACCCTCTCTAATCCCTGAAAAATGAAATCATCCTCAGGGACGAAGAGAGGGGGCTAAGCGCCCCCCATGGTTTTAGAGCATTGACTCTTCTAAGAGTCCTAAGAGTCCTGCTTACACTGATGGGGTGCAGCTGTGGGACCCTATTTTAAGAGATGATGTCCTCCACCCAACTCTCAAAAAGCTGAAAGGGTCTTCAGTAGAGATGGATAGTCGAGCTGGGCTATCAGACGGTCACCTCTGTAGCTGTAGTGTCATTTTTCCTATGGTCCAATGTGTAAATTAAACAAAAAAGTGCACGTTTGTTATGATGTCCAAGATGGGGACCAGGATGTGGACATAATAAAAAATTAGGGAACATGATAGGAGACATTTCTACAATACATATAATCATTCTTATCTATCTAATACGATGACAACAGCTCTCCATACCTGCAGTCCACCACAAGGACCACCCTCTCTAATCCCTGAAAAATGAAATCATCCTCAGTGACGAAGAGAGGGGGCTAAGCGCCCCCATGGTCTCAGAGCATTAACTCTTCTAAGAGTCCTAAGAGTCCTGCTCACACTGATGGGGTGCAGCTGTGGGACCCTATTTTCAGAGATGACGTCCTCCACCCAACTCTCAAAAAGCTGAAAGGGTCTTCAGTAGAGATGGATAGTCGAGCTGGGCTATCAGACGGTCACCTCTGTAGCTGTAGTGTCATTTTTCCTATGGTCCAATGTGTAAATTAAACAAAAAAGTGCACGTTTGTTATGATGTCCAAGATGGGGACCAGGATGTGGACATAATAAAAAATTAGGGAACATGATAGGAGACATTTCTACAATACATATAATCATTCTTATCTATCTAATACGATGACAACAGCTCTCCATACCTGCAGTCCACCACAAGGACCACCCTCTCTAATCCCTGAAAAATGAAATCATCCTCAGGGACGAAGAGAGGGGGCTAAGCGCCCCCCATGGTTTTAGAGCATTGACTCTTCTAAGAGTCCTAAGAGTCCTGCTTACACTGATGGGGTGCAGCTGTGGGACCCTATTTTAAGAGATGATGTCCTCCACCCAACTCTCAAAAAGCTGAAAGGGTCTTCAGTAGAGATGGATAGTCGAGCTGGGCTATCAGACGGTCACCTCTGTAGCTGTAGTGTCATTTTTCCTATGGTCCAATGTGTAAATTAAACAAAAAAGTGCACGTTTGTTATGATGTCCAAGATGGGGACCAGGATGTGGACATAATAAAAAATTAGGGAACATGATAGGAGACATTTCTACAATACATATAATCATTCTTATCTATCTAATACGATGACAACAGCTCTCCATACCTGCAGTCCACCACAAGGACCACCCTCTCTAATCCCTGAAAAATGAAATCATCCTCAGTGACGAAGAGAGGGGGCTAAGCGCCCCCATGGTCTCAGAGCATTAACTCTTCTAAGAGTCCTAAGAGTCCTGCTCACACTGATGGGGTGCAGCTGTGGGACTCTATTTTCAGAGATGATGTCCTCCACCCAACTCTCAAAAAGCTGAAAGGGTCTTCAGTAGAGATGGATAGTCGAGCTGGGCTATCAGACGGTCACCTCTGTAGCTGTAGTGTCATTTTTCCTATGGTCCAATGTGTAAATTAAACAAAAAAGTGCACGTTTGTTATGATGTCCAAGATGGGGACCAGGATGTGGACATAATAAAAAATTAGGGAACATGATAGGAGACATTTCTACAATACATATAATCATTCTTATCTATCTAATACGATGACAACAGCTCTCCATACCTGCAGTCCACCACAAGGACCACCCTCTCTAATCCCTGAAAAATGAAATCATCCTCAGGGACGAAGAGAGGGGGCTAAGCGCCCCCCATGGTTTTAGAGCATTGACTCTTCTAAGAGTCCTAAGAGTCCTGCTTACACTGATGGGGTGCAGCTGTGGGACCCTATTTTAAGAGATGATGTCCTCCACCCAACTCTCAAAAAGCTGAAAGGGTCTTCAGTAGAGATGGATAGTCGAGCTGGGCTATCAGACGGTCACCTCTGTAGCTGTAGTGTCATTTTTCCTATGGTCCAATGTGTAAATTAAACAAAAAAGTGCACGTTTGTTATGATGTCCAAGATGGGGACCAGGATGTGGACATAATAAAAAATTAGGGAACATGATAGGAGACATTTCTACAATACATATAATCATTCTTATCTATATAATACGATCACAACAGCTCTCCATACCTGCAGTCCACCACAAGGACCACTCTCTCTAATCCCTGAAAAATGAAATCATCCTCAGTGACGAAGAGAGGGGGCTAAGCGCCCCCCATGGTCTCAAAACATTGACTCTTCTAAGAGTCCTAAGAGTCCTGCTCACACTGATGGGGTGCAGCTGTGGGACCCTATTTTCAGAGATGATGTCCTCCACCCAACTCTCAAAAAGCTGAAAGGGTCTTCAGTAGAGATGGATAGTCGAGCTGGGCTACCAGACGGTCACCTCTGTAGCTGTAGTGTCATTTTTCCTATGGTCCATTGTGTAAATTAAACAAAAAAGTGCACGTTGGTTATGATTTCCAAGATGGGGACCAGGATGTGGACATAATAAAAAAATAGGGAACATGATAGGAGACATTTCTACAATACATATAATCATTCTTATCTATCTAATACGATGACAACAGCTCTCCATACCTGCAGTCCACCACAAGGACCACCCTCTCTATTCCCTGAAAAGTGAAATCATCCTCAGTGACGAAGAGAGGGGGCTAAGCGCCCCCATGGTCTCAGAGCATTAACTCTTCTAAGAGTCCTAAGAGTCCTGCTCACACTGATGGGGTGCAGCTGTGGGACCCTATTTTCAGAGATGATGTCCTCCACCCAACTCTCAAAAAGCTGAAAGGGTCTTCAGTAGAGATGGATAGTCGAGCTGGGCTATCAGACGGTCACCTCTGTAGCTGTAGTGTCATTTTTCCTATGGTCCAATGTGTAAATTAATCAAAAAAGTGCACGTTTGTTATGATGTCCAAGATGGGGACCAGGATGTGGACATAATAAAAAATTAGGGAACATGATAGGAGACATTTCTACAATACATATAATCATTCTTATCTATCTAATACGATGACAACAGCTCTCCATACCTGCAGTCCACCACAAGGACCACCCTCTCTAATCCCTGAAAAATGAAATCATCCTCAGGGACGAAGAGAGGGGGCTAAGCGCCCCCCATGGTTTTAGAGCATTGACTCTTCTAAGAGTCCTAAGAGTCCTGCTTACACTGATGGGGTGCAGCTGTGGGACCCTATTTTAAGAGATGATGTCCTCCACCCAACTCTCAAAAAGCTGAAAGGGTCTTCAGTAGAGATGGATAGTCGAGCTGGGCTATCAGACGGTCACCTCTGTAGCTGTAGTGTCATTTTTCCTATGGTCCAATGTGTAAATTAAACAAAAAAGTGCACGTTTGTTATGATGTCCAAGATGGGGACCAGGATGTGGACATAATAAAAAATTAGGGAACATGATAGGAGACATTTCTACAATACATATAATCATTCTTATCTATCTAATACGATGACAACAGCTCTCCATACCTGCAGTCCACCACAAGGACCACCCTCTCTAATCCCTGAAAAATGAAATCATCCTCAGTGACGAAGAGAGGGGGCTAAGCGCCCCCATGGTCTCAGAGCATTAACTCTTCTAAGAGTCCTAAGAGTCCTGCTCACACTGATGGGGTGCAGCTGTGGGACCCTATTTTCAGAGATGATGTCCTCCACCCAACTCTCAAAAAGCTGAAAGGGTCTTCAGTAGAGATGGATAGTCGAGCTGGGCTATCAGACGGTCACCTCTGTAGCTGTAGTGTCATTTTTCCTATGGTCCAATGTGTAAATTAAACAAAAAAGTGCACGTTTGTTATGATGTCCAAGATGGGGACCAGGATGTGGACATAATAAAAAATTAGGGAACATGATAGGAGACATTTCTACAATACATATAATCATTCTTATCTATCTAATACGATCACAACAGCTCTCCATACCTGCAGTCCACCACAAGGACCACTCTCTCTAATCCCTGAAAAATGAAATCATCCTCAGTGACGAAGAGAGGGGGCTAAGCGCCCCCCATGGTCTCAAAACATTGACTCTTCTAAGAGTCCTAAGAGTCCTGCTCACACTGATGGGGTGCAGCTGTGGGACCCTATTTTCAGAGATGATGTCCTCCACCCAACTCTCAAAAAGCTGAAAGGGTCTTCAGTAGAGATGGATAGTCGAGCTGGGCTATCAGACGGTCACCTCTGTAGCTGTAGTGTCATTTTTCCTATGGTCCAATGTGTAAATTAAACAAAAAAGTGCACGTTTGTTATGATGTCCAAGATGGGGACCAGGATGTGGACATAATAAAAAATTAGGGAACATGATAGGAGACATTTCTACAATACATATAATCATTCTTATCTATCTAATACGATGACAACAGCTCTCCATACCTGCAGTCCACCACAAGGACCACCCTCTCTAATCCCTGAAAAATGAAATCATCCTCAGTGACGAAGAGAGGGGGCCAAGCGCCCCCCATGGTACCAGAGCATTGACTCTTCTAAGAGTCCTAAGAGTCCTGCTCACACTGATGGGGTGAAGCTGTGGGACCCTATTTTCAGAGATGATGTCCTCCACCCAACTCTCAAAAAGCTGAAAGGGTCTTCAGTAGAGATGGATAGTCGAGCTGGGCTATCAGACGGTCACCTCTGTAGCTGTAGTGTCATTTTTCCTATGGTCCAATGTGTAAATTAAACAAAAAAGTGCACGTTTGTTATGATGTCCAAGATGGGGACCAGGATGTGGACATAATAAAAAATTAGGGAACATGATAGGAGACATTTCTACAATACATATAATCATTCTTATCTATCTAATACGATGATAACAGCTCTCCATACCTGCAGTCCACCACAAGGACCACCCTCTCTAAACCCTGAAAAATGAAATCATCCTCAGTGACGAAGAGAGGGGGCTCAGTGCCCCCAATGGTCTCAGAGCATTGACTCTTCTAAGAGTCTTAAGAGTCCTGCTCACACTGATGGGGTGCAGCTGTGGGACCCTATTTTCAGAGATGATGTCCTCCACCCAACTCTCAAAATGCTGAAAGGGTCTTCAGTAGAGATGGATAGTCGAGCTGGGCTATCAGACGGTCACCTCTGTAGCTGTAGTGTCATTTTTCCTATGGTCCAATGTGTAAATTAAACAAAAAAGTGCACGTTTGTTATGATGTCCAAGATGGGGACCAGGATGTGGACATAATAAAAAATTAGGGAACATGATAGGAGACATTTCTACAATACATATAATCATTCTTATCTATCTAATACGATGACAACAGCTCTCCATACCTGCAGTCCACCACAAGGACCACCCTCTCTAATCCCTGAAAAATGAAATCATCCTCAGTGACGAAGAGAGGGGGCTAAGCGCCCCCATGGTCTCAGAGCATTAACTCTTCTAAGAGTCCTAAGAGTCCTGCTCACACTGATGGGGTGCAGCTGTGGGACCCTATTTTCAGAGATGATGTCCTCCACCCAACTCTCAAAAAGCTGAAAGGGTCTTCAGTAGAGATGGATAGTCGAGCTGGGCTATCAGACGGTCACCTCTGTAGCTGTAGTGTCATTTTTCCTATGGTCCAATGTGGAAATTAAACAAAAAAGTGCACGTTTGTTATGATGTCCAAGATGGGGACCAGGATGTGGACATAATAAAAAATTAGGGAACATGATAGGAGACATTTCTACAATACATATAATCATTCTTATCTATCTAATACGATGACAACAGCTCTCCATACCTGCAGTCCACCACAAGGACCACCCTCTCTAATCCCTGAAAAATGAAATCATCCTCAGTGACGAAGAGAGGGGGCGAAGCGCCCCCCATGGTACCAGAGCATTGACTCTTCTAAGAGTCCTAAGAGTCCTGCTCACACTGATGGGGTGAAGCTGTGGGACCCTATTTTCAGAGATGATGTCCCCCACCCAACTCTCAAAAAGCTGAAAGGGTCTTCAGTAGAGATGGATAGTCGAGCTGGGCTATCAGACGGTCACCTCTGTAGCTGTAGTGTCATTTTTGCTATGGTCCAATGTGTAAATTAAACAAAAAAGTGCACGTTTGTTATGATGTTCAAGATGGGGACCAGGATGTGGACATAATAAAAAGTTAGGGAACATGATAGGAGACATTTCTACAATACATATAATCATTCTTATCTATCTAATACGATCACAACAGCTCTCCATACCTGCAGTCCACCACAAGGACCACTCTCTCTAATCCCTGAAAAATGAAATCATCCTCAGTGACGAAGAGAGGGGGCTAAGCGCCCCCCATGGTCTCAGAGCATTGACTCTTCTAAGAGTCCTAAGATTCCTGCTCACACTGATGGGGTGCAGCTGTGGGACCCTATTTTCAGAGATGATGTCCTCCACCCAACTCTCAAAAAGCTGAAAGGGTCTTCAGTAGAGATGGATAGTCGAGCTGGGCTATCAGACGGTCACCTCTGTAGCTGTAGTGTCATTTTTCCTATTGTCCAATTTGTAAATTAAACAAAAAAGTGCACGTTTGTTATGATTTCCAAGATGGGAACCAGGATGTGGACATAATAAAAAAATAGGGAACATGATAGGAGACATTTCTACAATACATATAATCATTCTTATCTATCTAATACGATGACAACAGCTCTCCATACCTGCAGTCCACCACAAGGACCACCCTCTCTATTCCCTGAAAAGTGAAATCATCCTCAGTGACGAGGAGAGGGGGCTAAGCGCCCCCCATGGTCTCAGAGCATTGACTCTTCTAAGAGTCCTAAGAGTCCTGCTCACACTGATGGGGTGCAGCTGTGGGACCCTATTTTCAGAGATGATGTTCTCCACCCAACTCTCAAAAAGTTGAAAGGGTCTTCAGTAGAGATGGATAGTCGAGCTGGGCTATCAGATGGTCACCTCTGTAGCTGTAGTGTCATTTTTCCTATGGTCCAATGTGTAAATTAAACAAAAAAGTGCACGTTTGTTATGATGTCCAAGATGGGGACCAGGATGTGGACATAATAAAAAATTAGGGAACATGATAGGAGACATTTCTACAATACATATAATTATTCTTATCTATTTAATACGATGACAACAGCTCTCCATACCTGCAGTCCACCACAAGGACCACCCTCTCTAATCCCTGAAAAATGAAATCATCCTCAGTGATGAAGAGAGGGGGCTAAGCGCCCCCCATGGTCTCAGAGCATTGACTCTTCTAAGAGTCCTAAGAGTCCTGCTCACACTGATGGGGTGCAGCTGTGGGACCCTTTTTTCAGAGATGATGTCCTCCACCCAACTCTCAAAAAGCTGAAAGGGTCTTCAGTAGAGATGGATAGTCGAGCTGGGCTATCAGACGGTCACCTCTGTAGCTGTAGTGTCATTTTTCCTATGGTCCAATGTGTAAATTAAACAAAAAAGTGCACGTTTGTTATGATGTCCAAGATGGGGACCAGGATGTGGACATAATAAAAAATTAGGGAACATGATAGGAGACATTTCTACAATACATATAATCATTCTTATCTATCTAATACGATGATAACAGCTCTCCATATCTGCAGTCCACCACAAGGACCACCCTCTCTAATCCCTGAAAAATGAAATCATCCTCAGTGATGAAGAGAGGGGGCTAAGTGCCCCCAATGGTCTCAGAGCATTGACTCTTCTAAGAGTCCTAAGAGTCCTGCTCACACTGTTGGGGTGCAGCTGTGGGACCCTATTTTCAGAGATGATGTCCTCCACCCAACTCTCAAAAAGCTGAAAGGGTCTTCAGTAGAGATGGATAGTCGAGCTGGGCTATCAGACGGTCACCTCAGTAGCTGTAGTGTCATTTTTCCTATGGTCCAATGTGTAAATTAAACAAAAAAGTGCACGTTTGTTATGATGTCCAAGATGGGGACCAGGATGTGGACATAATAAAAAATTAGGGAACATGATAGGAGACATTTCTACAATACATATAATCATTCTTATCTATCTAATACGATGACAACAGCTCTCCATACCTGCAGTCCACCACAAGGACCACCCTCTTTAATCCCTGAAAAATGAAATCATCCTCAGTGACGAAGAGAGGGGGCTAAGCGCCCCCCATGGTTTTAGAGCATTGACTCTTCTAAGAGTCCTAAGAGTCCTGCTTACACTGATGGGGTGCAGCTGTGGGACCCTATTTTAAGAGATGATGTCCTCCACCCAACTCTCAAAAAGCTGAAAGGGTCTTCAGTAGAGATGGATAGTCGAGCTGGGCTATCAGACGGTCACCTCTGTAGCTGTAGTGTCATTTTTCCTATGGTCCAATGTGTAAATTAAACAAAAAAGTGCACGTTTGTTATGATGTCCAAGATGGGGACCAGGATGTGGACATAATAAAAAATTAGGGAACATGATAGGAGACATTTCTACAATACATATAATCATTCTTATCTATTTAATACGATGACAACAGCTCTCCATACCTGCAGTCCACCACAAGGACCACCCTCTCTAATCCCTGAAAAATGAAATCATCCTCAGTGACGAAGAGAGGGGGCTAAGCGCCCCCCATGGTCTCAGAGCATTGACTCTTCTAAGAGTCCTAAGAGTCCTGCTCACACTGATGGGGTGCAGCTGTGGGACCCTATTTTCAGAGATGATGTCCTCCACCCAACTCTCAAAAAGCTGAAAGGGTCTTCAGTAGAGATGGATAGTCGAGCTGGGCTATCAGACGGTCACCTCTGTAGCTGTAGTGTCATTTTTCCTATGGTCCAATGTGTAAATTAAACAAAAAAGTGCACGTTTGTTATGATGTCCAAGATGGGGACCAGGATGTGGACATAATAAAAAATTAGGGAACATGATAGGAGACATTTCTACAATACATATAATCATTCTTATCTATCTAATACGATGATAACAGCTCTCCATATCTGCAGTCCACCACAAGGACCACCCTCTCTAATCCCTGAAAAATGAAATCATCCTCAGTGATGAAGAGAGGGGGCTAAGTGCCCCCAATGGTCTCAGAGCATTGACTCTTCTAAGAGTCCTAAGAGTCCTGCTCACACTGTTGGGGTGCAGCTGTGGGACCCTATTTTCAGAGATGATGTCCTCCACCCAACTCTCAAAAAGCTGAAAGGGTCTTCAGTAGAGATGGATAGTCGAGCTGGGCTATCAGACGGTCACCTCTGTAGCTGTAGTGTCATTTTTCCTATGGTCCAATGTGTAAATTAAACAAAAAAGTGCACGTTTGTTATGATGTCCAAGATGGGGACCAGGATGTGGACATAATAAAAAATTAGGGAACATGATAGGAGACATTTCTACAATACATATAATCATTCTTATCTATCTAATACGATGACAACAGCTCTCCATACCTGCAGTCCACCACAAGGACCACCCTCTTTAATCCCTGAAAAATGAAATCATCCTCAGTGACGAAGAGAGGGGGCTAAGCGCCCCCCATGGTTTTAGAGCATTGACTCTTCTAAGAGTCCTAAGAGTCCTGCTTACACTGATGGGGTGCAGCTGTGGGACCCTATTTTAAGAGATGATGTCCTCCACCCAACTCTCAAAAAGCTGAAAGGGTCTTCAGTAGAGATGGATTGTCGAGCTGGGCTATCAGACGGTCACCTCTGTAGCTGTAGTGTCATTTTTCCTATGGTCCAATGTGTAAATTAAACAAAAAAGTGCACGTTTGTTATGATGTCCAAGATGGGGACCAGGATGTGGACATAATAAAAAATTAGGGAACATGATAGGAGACATTTCTACAATACATATAATCATTCTTATCTACCTAATACGATGATAACAGCTCTCCATACCTGCAGTCCACCACAAGGACCACCCTCTCTAATCCCTGAAAAATGAAATCATCCTCAGTGACGAAGAGAGGGGGCTAAGTGCCCCCAATGGTCTCAGAGCATTGACTCTTCTAAGAGTCCTAAGAGTCCTGCTCACACTGATGGGGTGCAGCTGTGGGACCCTATTTTCAGAGATGATGTCATCCACCCAACTCTCAAAAAGCTGAAAGGGTCTTCAGTAGAGATGGATAGTCGAGCTGGGCTATCAGACGGTCACCTCTGTAGCTGTAGTGTCATTTTTCCTATGGTCCAATGTGTAAATGAAACAAAAAAGTGCACGTTTGTTATGATGTCCAAGATGGGGACCAGGATGTGGACATAATAAAAAATTAGGGAACATGATAGGAGACATTTCTACAATACATATAATCATTCTTATCTATCTAATACGATGATAACAGCTCTCCATATCTGCAGTCCACCACAAGGACCACCCTCTCTAATCCCTGAAAAATGAAATCATCCTCAGTGATGAAGAGAGGGGGCTAAGTGCCCCCAATGGTCTCAGAGCATTGACTCTTCTAAGAGTCCTAAGAGTCCTGCTCACACTGATGGGGTGCAGCTGTGGGACCCTATTTTCAGAGATGATGTCCTCCACCCAACTCTCAAAAAGCTGAAAGGGTCTTCAGTAGAGCTGGATAGTCGAGCTGGGCTATCAGACGGTCACCTCTGTAGCTGTAGTGTCATTTTTCCTATGGTCCAATGTGTAAATTAAACAAAAAAGTGCACGTTTGTTATGATGTCCAAGATGGGGACCAGGATGTGGACATAATAAAAAATTAGGGAACATGATAGGAGACATTTCTACAATACATATAATCATTCTTATCTATCTAATACGATGACAACAGCTCTCCATACCTGCAGTCCACCACAAGGACCACCCTCTCTAATCCCTGAAAAATGAAATCATCCTCAGTGACGAAGAGAGGGGGCTAAGCGCCCCCATGGTCTCAGAGCATTAACTCTTCTAAGAGTCCTAAGAGTCCTGCTCACACTGATGGGGTGCAGCTGTGGGACCCTATTTTCAGAGATGATGTCCTCCACCCAACTCTCAAAAAGCTGAAAGGGTCTTCAGTAGAGATGGATAGTCGAGCTGGGCTATCAGACGGTCACCTCTGTAGCTGTAGTGTCATTTTTCCTATGGTCCAATGTGTAAATTAAACAAAAAAGTGCACGTTTGTTATGATGTCCAAGATGGGGACCAGGATGTGGACATAATAAAAAATTAGGGAACATGATAGGAGACATTTCTACAATACATATAATCATTCTTATCTATCTAATACGATGACAACAGCTCTCCATACCTGCAGTCCACCACAAGGACCACCCTCTCTAATCCCTGAAAAATGAAATCATCCTCAGTGACGAAGAGAGGGGGCCAAGTGCCCCCCATGGTACCAGAGCATTGACTCTTCTAAGAGTCCTAAGAGTCCTGCTCACACTGATGGGGTGAAGCTGTGGGACCCTATTTTCAGAGATGATGTCCTCCACCCAACTCTCAAAAAGCTGAAAGGGTCTTCAGTAGAGATGGATAGTCGAGCTGGGCTATCAGACGGTCACCTCTGTAGCTGTAGTGTCATTTTTCCTATGGTCCAATGTGTAAATTAAACAAAAAAGTGCACGTTTGTTATGATGTCCAAGATGGGGACCAGGATGTGGACATAATAAAAAAATAGGGAACATGATAGGAGACATTTCTACAATACATATAATCATTCTTATCTATCTAATACGATGACAACAGCTCTCCATACCTGCAGTCCACCACAAGGACCACCCTCTCTATTCCCTGAAAAGTGAAATCATCCTCAGTGATGAAGAGAGGGGGCTAAGCGCCCCCCATGGTCTCAGAGCATTGACTCTTCTAAGAGTCCTAAGAGTCCTGCTCACACTGATGGGGTGCAGCTGTGGGACCCTATTTTCAGAGATGATGTTCTCCACCCAACTCTCAAATAGCTGAAAGGGTCTTCAGTAGAGATGGATAGTCGAGCTGGGCTATCAGACGGTCACCTCTGTAGCTGTAGTGTCATTTTTCCTATGGTCCAATGTGTAAATTAAACAAAAAAGTGCACGTTTGTTATGATGTCCAAGATGGGGACCAGGATGTGGACATAATAAAAAATTAGGGAACATGATAGGAGACATTTCTACAATACATATAATCATTCTTATCTATCTAATACGATGACAACAGCTCTCCATACCGTATTTCATGGTCAATCCAGGTTTGTCAGTGATGGCACTGACATAATGTATGGCGTCTTTTTCGGGCGTTATCCTTTGCCTTTTCATTGTGAAAATCCAGTTGCCTATATCAAAGCAAATTCTACTACTTGTAAAGTATGCAGAAAATGAAATGTAGAACATATAACATCAACTGCTTAGGAACGCATCATAGGTTAGTACTTAAAAGGATATAGTCATGTTCTAGTCATAATGCAAGCTGGACATTTTTCATGTTACCCTGTAATCGCCGGCCTGTTCTAATGCTCACAAGCAAAGATATATGCTCAGCTGCTAAGGCTTCCCTCTGCCTTCTGAATGAAAATTGAATATGTCTGGCTCACTGTGTATATAGCAGGTGCTCAGAAAAAATAAGAGTCAATTCAAAAGAAATAGCTCTGGTACACTATAGTGATTAATAACGTAAGAAAAGAACTCTTGGAATGCTGAAAATTCTTTATTTGTGCAAAAGGATAATTCATCCAACGTTTCGACCTTGTTTTTAGGTCTTTATCAAGGATAAAGTTATCTAAGATCATAAAGGGTTACAAAACCATATAAACACGTAATTAGTACATAGTACAACATAACAGTACAATATATTGCTACTTGAGAGTACAATGGGTCATATGACCATGAGGCACATACAAAAAATTTTTCCAAAGCCATAGTGAAAACATTTGTACTGAGGAAAGAAAATTTCCACATGACCTATCTGGAGAAACATTCTGGATCAAACAACCAAAAATAGTCAAGCAGGTAAATACACACCTATATGGATAACAGGATGATATGTGTTCAATTGTATAGCGTCATTGCCATTAAGGTACAAATGGAAAACTTGCAATCCTATATAGTGAAGGAAATGAACACATATCATATCAAAGAACACAGGAACATGGGTGTGAGAAAAACCTCAATGTTTATACTTTGTTCTTTATAATGGTGTGAACATGTATATGTCTCAGTACCTTATGCACTTGAGAATTCTAGTGAGTAGATGATGAAAGCCTATTCCAGAACTGGAATCGGTAAATAATTGTAGGTGGAATCTAAATGAAAAGATGGTACAAGTGTTATCATGACACGTGGGCTATAACACAATGGACCGTGTGACAAAGAAGAAAGGAGAGAAAGAAGAGGAAGAAAATGGAACTACCTGTAACATTACGTGATAGTCACTGGTAAGTATCACTTGACAATTCAGGTGAAAAAGGATTCCTTTATTAAAGGGTTCTCAGTCGCCTCAGGATCATGAAATACTAGGGTAAATGATATGAGAATGGGTAAGAAGCACCACTAAAGGAAATATGAAATGCAGGACATATATCTATAAACCCCTGAACTACATGATAGAAATAAAAAGAAGAAAAAAGAAAAAAAAGAAGAAAGAAGAACACATAGAATGCGGAAAGAGAATGGGTACAACTACCTGAGTTACTGCAGGGAGGCCCCTGGTTGGTATTGTGAGGGTTAGTGGAATTCCTTCACTGAAGGGTTCTCAGTTGCCTCAGGTTCGTGAAAAATGCTATAGACAAATAATGCCCGGAGAAAAGGGGTTCATATACAGCGAATAATGGTAATACAAGGTACATGTGTCACATGTAATAGTATATATATATATATTGTACTAAGCTCTACACCAGAAATAGAAAGTAGTCCCTCTGCCTTCTGTCTAGGTGCCCTGAGTTATGTCCTGTAAACTGTCACAGCGACCCAGACACACATGTGTAGTAGGGGAATATCCCTGCTGAGATGCCAGTGCTAGAGCACTCGTTTGCTGTGGAGTTGAACGCTATGTGAGCAGTTCTTACCTTCAATGAGCAGAAGTCTCTTTTTTCAGATTTCAATATCTCTGTGGGTATCTGGCAGAAATATGGAATACTCTTTACTGCTAAGACCCTGTACACCACTCCCACTAAAGGGGGCTTTACACGCTGCGACATCACTAATGCGGAGTCGTTGGGGTCACGGAATTTGTGACGCACATCCGGCCGCATTAGCGATGTTGCTGCGTGTGACACCGATGAGCGATTTTGCATCGTTGCAAAAACGTGCAAAATCGCTCATCGGTGACATGGGTCTCCATTCTCGATTATCGTTACTGCAGCAGTAACGATGTAGTTCGTCGCTCCTGCGGCAGCACACATCACTCCGTGTGACACCGCAAAAACGAGGAACCTCTCCTTACCTGCCTCCCAGCCGCTATGAGGAAGGAAGGAGGTGGGCGGGATGTTCCGGCCACTCATCTCCGCCCCTCCGCTGCTATTGGGCGGTCGCTCAGTGACGTCACTGTGACGCCGCACGGACCGCCCCCTTAGAAAGGAGGCGGTTCGCCGGTCACAGCGACGTCGCCGGGCAGGTATGTGTGACGGGTCTGGTCGGTGTTGTGCGGCATGGGCAGCGATTTACCCGTGTCGCGCAACAGATGGGGGCGGGTACCCACACTAGCGATATCGGGACCGATATCGCAGTGTGTAAAGTAGCCTTTAGTCACATGACCAAGACTGTATCTGTGTCCCTACAACACACTTGAGACAAATGTGTGTGTGAGCCTGCATTGTGGGGTATATATAATATATTATAGAGCTGGGAAGGATCATTCTAAGCAGTGAGCTGTTCCAGTATTTGTAGGAAAATACCCAGTAGAAGCATCAAACACAGCACCAATACCTCCCATCAGTATCCCACCACAGTGCCATGTAACCCATGCCCTACACTCCCATCTACACCAATACTATACAGGCACAAACTAGTATATCTGACTAAAAGCCCCCAAAATATGAAGAACGGCCTATAGTTGAGTGTGGATATAAAATCTATGTGAGCAGAGCTAGAATAGAAATCACTGATCGCATTGAAGTCATTCTGACCATAAATCACCATGATATCAAGGTGAGGAGTTGTGTGTTACTGCTGGGAGGAAAGGGTTAACAGTGGAAGATTAAGGTGCATTTCTGTGTGCAGTGTTACTAGTCAATGTAACAATTCAGTATGAGCTGCTCTTGGTGCCGGGGGAGGGAGATGCTCTCCTGAGCAAGATAGATGGGGAATGAACATAATATCTATATAGTGTAAGGCAGGGGGTCTCAAACTCGGCTGGGTGTATGGGCCGCACAGAGGAAAAAAATAATTTGGGGGGCTGCATTCTTTGCAAGACAAAGTGACATTTTTATTGGTACCATATATGTATATATTTTTTTCACACACCTTTGGATGACTGATTTTCAACATTTTTCACTTGTTTATTATAACAAATGTGCACATTCTTTGGTTAAATCTAAAAAAAATAAATGTGATGTTAAAAAAAAGTCATGCCTTATTTTGGTTTTTTTTACATTTTATCCCTTTCTTTTAACTAATAGTGTTACAATTATGACGCTAGCGTTTTGTGAAGGGAATGCTTTGCCTACTTCCGTGACTATGGCCTTCCGGAACTGCTGCATTTTGGCTGACCTCTCCGCCTCGGGAATAAGAGACATAAAGTTCTCCTTGTAGCGTGGGTCTAACAGTGTTACCAACCAGTAATGATTGTCGGCCAAGATGTTCTTAACGCGAGGGTCACGAGACAGGCAGCTTACCATAAAGTCATCCATGTGCGCCAGACTCTTAACAGCCATCACTTCAGTATCCAGACCAACACGATGACTGAACATGCTGTCCTCCTCCTTCTCCTCCTCCTCCTCATCTACCCTGTCCTCTGGCCAGCCACGCTGAACTGAGCATATGACTGGTATGCATGTCATATCCTCAATTTGGCCGGAGAGTTGCTCCATGTCTTCATCTTCCTCCTCGTCATAGTCCTCCACTGCACGTTGTGATGAGACGAGGCTGGGCTATGTGTTATCACCCACACCCACTACTGTTTCTTGCTCCAACTCATCGTGTTCCGCCTGCAATGCATCATGTTTGGTTTTGAGCAGAGACCGTTTTAGAAGGCAGAGAAGCGGTATGGTGACGCTAATAATGGCGTCATCGCCGCTCACCATCTTGGTGGAGTCCTCAAAGTTTTGGAGGATGGTACATAGGTCGGACATCCATCTCCACTCCTCAGGTGTTATGTGTGGAGTTTGACCCATTTCCCGACGGCTTAGGTGATGCAGGTACTCAACAACTGCCCTCTTCTGCTCACATATCCTGATCAACATGTGCAGAGTTGAATTCCAACGCGTGGGGACATCACACACCAGTCTGTGAGCCGGAAGATGCAAACGACGCTGAAAGCCGGCAAGGCCGGCTGAAGCAGTAGGTGACTTTCGAAAATGTGCAGACAGGCGGCGAACTTTTACCAGCAGATCAGACAGCTCTGGGTATGACTTTAGAAACCGCTGAACCACGAGGTTGAGCACATGGGCCATGCATGGAACATGTGTCAGCTGGCCTCGCCTCAAAGCCGCCACTAGGTTCCGGCCATTGTCACACACAACCTTTCCTGGCTTTAGGTTCAGAGGTGTGAGCCAGTGATCTGCATGCTGTTTTAGAGCTGTCCACACCTCTTCTGCATTGTGGGATTTGTCACTTATGCAGATTAGCTGCAGCACAGCCTGTTGCCGCTTCGCCGAGGCAGTGCTGCAGTGCTTCCAGCTTGGGACTGGTGTGGAGGGTAAAGTGGATGAGGATGTGGATGAGGATGCGCAGGAGGAGGAGGAGGCTGAAGAGCATGACATTCCGGAGCTGTAGAGTGTGGGTGAAACCCTGACTGAGGTAGGGCCTGCAAACCTTGGTGTGGGAAGGACTTGTTCCGTTCCTCGCTCAAACTGGGTCCCAGCTGGGCTGGGCTGGGTAGGGCGTTGTGGGGGGTTTGTCTATCTCCGTTTGAGGTGAGTTTGTTTAAGTTAGCCTTTTCTTTGGCGTTTTTTGGAGCCCTGCGGGTTGGGGAGTTGGTATCGCCCAGTAAGGCGTTCCCCGGGGGCTTGGATTGGGGTGACATTGTCAGTGGAAAACGGAGTTGAATTTTGGATTAGGAAATCGAAAACTGATCAGAGAGGTGTGGGTAGACTAGTCCGTTTGGGGATGGTTGTGGCATCTGATATGTGCCCGTTCAAGTGTCTCGGGAATTTTCAACAGATCCGTCCGAAGGTGGATGGCCCCTTATTATGTCACGAGGATGGGTCCTTTTTATCGAGATACCAATTTGTGAGTGTTTTTAGGGCATGTTTGAAGTCGTTGGGGTTAGATCCGAAGTCTTTCGGATTGGGGCAGCGACGGAGGCCTCTATATGCGGCCTACCGGAGGAGACAGTTAAGCAGATTGGTAGGTGGAAGTCGCAGCGCTTTAAGTCGTATGTACGTCCCCAGGTGGTTGTTGGCAATTGAGGGGAAAAGGGGGGGGGGGGTATTAGGGTAGCAATGGGGGAGGGGAGAGTGTGTGTTTTTTGTCAATTTGGTTTGGTGAGGCAATAAAATGGTGTCGTCTGTACATTTTGTATTGCAGAAGCACCCCCCCTTCCTTCCCTGGTCTGGATCCTTGGCCACTCTTATGTGTATTGGGGAGCCCGACGAGCGGACGCGAGATGGAACGGGAGACAGCTAGGTTTTGAGAAGGACCTGGCTCTCGTGCGATGGCTCGGTGTTCGGGGGTTAGGGTGGAACAGGGTGTTGCAGGAGGTGCATAGATACGCCCGGTTGGACAGACCTCCTGACATCTTAGTGTTGCATGCCGGGGGGAATGATTTGGGTGGGCGTCCTTTTCGAATCTTGATAAAGGACATCAAACATGATTTGTTACGGTTATGGGTGTCGTTTCCAGGTCTAACGATAGTCTGGTCGGAGATAGTAGCGAGAAAGAGTTGGCAGAAAGCGCGGTCAGTTGACAGGTTGAACAAGGCGCGGGCGAAGGTTAATAGGGCGATCTCGAAGTTTGTTAGTCGGAACGGGGGTATAGCAATACGGCATGTTGAGTTGGAAAGGACGGAAGAGGAATTTTGGTTGGCTGACGGGGTACACCTTAATGCGGTGGGAACTGACTTATGGGCTCTTGGCTTGCAGGGAGGTATTGAGAGGGCCCTTTGGTTGCGGGGGGTCTCAGGCACTTGAAGGGTTTCAAGGTGCCTTCGTTGTGGTGTTGTTTATTGGTGGGTCCTTGAAGTTGGTTTAAAATTGGTTCGGGGATTCATCCGGGTATGGATCCCCTCATTGGCAGAATTGATGGTCCCCTGGTGATTTTGGGGGGGAACCCCGACGGGGTATGTCGGGGCCCCTGGGGGTGTGGTTGGGGTTGACGGAGGATTAACCCTTACCATTTGGTGCTCCTGAGCCAGTGTGGGTAACGGCTGGGAGCAAGTTGAGGTTTTTTATTGCTCGGTTATGGGAATCACCAGGGTTTTGGTAGCTTCAAGGACCTTACCACATTGCAAATTTTATTGGTTATGTATTCTTGTTAATAAAATGGCTGCTATGGCCAAAATTATCCAAAGATAAATTTGTGTCTGTGTAATTACTTTTAAATAAGAAATGGGAATGGAGGTGTGGGGTATGAAAGGAAGACCGGAGTCAACAATTCCAGGGTCAAGCATGTTTATTTGCGTAAGCTTCGTTCCAGGGTAGAAAGGGTAAGAGTGCCTTTCAGAATTCGAAGTGGTCGGACTGTACGGACCACCAAGAACTGCAGGAGAGCTTGAACATCTTCCCATGGATTTGCGACATCCTCCCTCATCAGTTACGTAGGTAAGCAGGTTCTCAGCATTGCAGCCCATTTGTTGTCTTAAGTTAGTTAAGCGGGGTTAACTAACCTGTCAGTTCAGCCTCAGGTCTAAAGCAGAGGCCTGGACTCCACTCCTTACTCCTCACTCCACAACTCTCCTTAAAAACAACTGACTCCTTTTTCCTGCCCCGGGGTCTCCAGACCCCTAGGTGGGCGTTTCTTTCTGTCTGGTCCTGCCCACTGGTGTGCCTGTCTTTCCCTGGGGGAGGTGACTAGGATTTTCTGGTTGGCTTTGTGTGACTTAGGTGAGGGAAGTTGTTATGCGGGGGCCTTTGTGTGACTACCTGCAGTGTCAGGGCGTCACATATGTATGTGTGTATGTCTGCTAAAGGAATCCGCACCGTCATATTTACAAACACAAAATTTTGCAGACACCTCATGTGACTCAGGGAACGTCGTAGACTATGTTTTAACAGGAATATTTAACCCCGCGCTTTACAGTTACTCTCCAAAAAACCTGCCTCCATTAAACTGAATGGAGGTGGGAGCTGCAAGTTATTAATAGCAGCTGTGATTGGTTGCTATAGGAACAAAGGACATTCATAGTATAAGAAGCTTATGTGTGAGATAATATGATGTCAGTGGGGAGACAGATAGAGAGAGACAGACACAGACTGAGAGACAAACAGACAGAGACAGATAGGCATAGACAGACAGGGAAAGAGACAGAGACAAACAGACAAAGGCAGACAGGGAAAGAGACAGACAGAGATAGACAGGGAAAAAAGGCAGACAGACAGAGACAGAGAAAGAGACAGAGGCAGATAGGGAAACAGACAGAGACAAACATACAGAGACAGGCAGGAGAAAAGGCAGACCGACAGGGAAAGAGACAGACAGGGGAAGAGACAGACAGAGAGAGACAGACAGATAGACACAGACAAAGAAATACAGAGATAGACAGGGAAAGAGACAAACGGGGAATGAGTCAGACAGAGAGAGACAAAGAGAGACAGGCAGAGAGAGACAGGGAAAGACACAGACAGGGGAAGAGAAAGACAGAGACAGACAAAGAAATACAGAGACAGACAGGGGAAGAGACAGACAGGGGAAGAGACAGACAGGGGAAGAGACAGACAGACAGGGAAAGAGACAGACCTGGAAAAGAGACAGACCTGGAAAAGAGACAGGCCTGGAAAAGAGACAGACAGACATAGAAACAGACAGCCACAAAGAGAGAGAGAGACAGACAGACACAGAGAGACAGACAGAGATAGAGAGACAGACAGACATGGATAGAGATAGAGACACACAGAGACAGACAGATGACAGAGACTGGGAGAGAGACAGACAGAAGCATAAATCCCTAACTAAAACTTAACATTTAATGATAGTTTTAAAAGGTAAAAAAACACAAATCATGTAAATAGAATGACTCTCTTCTGTGCATAGAGTCAACATTTTGTGTTTGTAAATATGACGGTGCGGATTCCTTTAGCAGACATACACACATACATATGTGACGCCCTGACACTGCAGGTAGTCACACATAGGCCCCCGCATAACAACTTCCCTCACCTAAGTCACACAAAGCCAACCAGAAAACCCTAGTCACCTCCCCCAGGGAAAGACAGGCACACCAGTGGGCAGGACCAGACGGAAGGAAACGCCCACCTAGGGGTCTGGAGACCCCGGGGCAGGAAAAAGGAGTCAGTTGTTTTTAAGGAGAGTTGTGGAGTGAGGAGTAAGGAGTGGAGTCCAGGCCTCTGCTTTAGACCTGAGGCTGAACTGACAGGTTAGTTAACCCCGCTTAACTAACTTAAGATAACAAATGGGCTGCAATGCTGAGAACCTGCTTACCTACGTAACTGATGAGGGAGGATGTCGCAAATCCATGGGAAGATGTTCAAGCTCTCCTGCAGTTCTTGGTGGCCCGTACAGTCCGACCACTTCGAATTCTGAAAGGCACTCTTACCCTTTCTACCCTGGAACGAAGCTTAGGCAAATAAACATGCTTGACCCTGGAATTGTTGACTCCGGTCTTCCTTTCATACCCCACACCTCCATTCCCATTTCTTATTTAAAAGTAATTACACAGACACAAATTTATCTTTGGATAATTTTGGCCATAGCAGCCATTTTATTAACAAGAATACATAACCAATAAAATTTGCAATGTGGTAAGGTCCTTGAAGCTACCAAAACCCTGGTGATTCCCATAACCGAGCAATAAAAAACCTCAACTTGCTCCCAGCCGTTACCCACACTGGCTCAGGAGCACCAAATGGTAAGGGTTAATCCTCCGTCAACCCCAACCACACCCCCAGGGGCCCCGACATACCCCGTCGGGGTTCCCCCCCAAAATCACCAGGGGACCATCAATTCTGCCAATGAGGGGATCCATACCCGGATGAATCCCCGAACCAATTTTAAACCAACTTCAAGGACCCACCAATAAACAACACCACAACGAAGGCACCTTGAAACCCTTCAAGTGCCTGAGACCCCCCGCAACCAAAGGGCCCTCTCAATACCTCCCTGCAAGCCAAGAGCCCATAAGTCAGTTCCCACCGCATTAAGGTGTACCCCGTCAGCCAACCAAAATTCCTCTTCCGTCCTTTCCAACTCAACATGCCGTATTGCTATACCCCCGTTCCGACTAACAAACTTCGAGATCGCCCTATTAACCTTCGCCCGCGCCTTGTTCAACCTGTCAACTGACCGCGCTTTCTGCCAACTCTTTCTCGCTACTATCTCCGACCAGACTATCGTTAGACCTGAAAACGACACCCATAACCATAACAAATCATGTTTGATGTCCTTTATCAAGATTCGAAAAGGACGCCCACCCAAATCATTCCCCCCGGCATGCAACACTAACATGTCAGGAGGTCTGTCCAACCGGGCGTATCTATGCACCTCCTGCAACACCCTGTTCCACCCTAACCCCCGAACACCGAGCCATCGCACGAGAGCCAGGTCCTTCTCAAAACCTAGCTGTCTCCCGTTCCATCTCGCGTCCGCTCGTCGGGCTCCCCAATACACATAAGAGTGGCCAAGGATCCAGACCAGGGAAGGAAGAGGGGGTGCTTCTGCAATACAAAATGTACAGACGACACCATTTTATTGCCTCACCAAACCAAATTGACAAAAAACACACACTCTCACCCCCCCCCATTGCTACCCTAATACCCCCCCTTTTCCCCTCAATTGCCAACAACCACCTGGGGACGTACATACGACTTAAAGCGCTGCGACTTCCACCTACCAATCTGCTTAACTGTCTCCTCCGGTAGGCCGCATATAGAGGCCTCCGTCGCTGCCCCAATCCGAAAGACTTCGGATCTAACCCCAACGACTTCAAACATGCCCTAAAAACACTCACAAATTGGTATCTCGATAAAAAGGACCCATCCTCGTGACATAATAAGGGGCCATCCACCTTCGGACGGATCTGTTGAAAATTCCCGAGACACTTGAACGGGCACATATCAGATGCCACAACCATCCCCAAACGGACTAGTCTACCCACACCTCTCTGATCAGTTTTCGATTTCCTAATCCAAAATTCAACTCCGTTTTCCACTGACATAATGTCACCCCAATCCAAGCCCCCGGGGAACGCCTTACTGGGCGATACCAACTCCCCAACCCGCAGGGCTCCAAAAAACGCCAAAGAAAAGGCTAACTTAAACAAACTCACCTCAAACGGAGATAGACAAACCCCCCACAACGCCCTACCCAGCCGGGTAGGGACCCAGCCCAGCACAGCTGGGACCCAGTTTGAGCGAGGAACGGAACAAGTCCTTCCCACACCAAGGTTTGCAGGCCCTACCTCAGTCAGGGTTTCACCCACACTCTACAGCTCCGGAATGTCATGCTCTTCAGCCTCCTCCTCCTCCTGCGCATCCTCATCCACTTTACCCTCCACACCAGTCCCAAGCTGGAAGCACTGCAGCACTGCCTCGGCGAAGCGGCAACAGACTGTGCTGCAGCTAATCTGCATAGGTGACAAACCCCACAATGCAGAAGAGGTGTGGACAGCTCTAAAACAGCATGCAGATCACTGGCTCACACCTCTGAACCTAAAGCCAGGAAAGGTTGTGTGTGACAATGGCCGGAACCTGGTGGCGGCTTTGAGGCGAGGCCAGCTGACACATGTTCCATGCATGGCCCATGTGCTCAACCTCGTGGTTCAGCGGTTTCTAAAGTCATACCCAGAGCTGTCTGATCTGCTGGTAAAAGTTCGCTGCCTGTCTGCACATTTTCGAAAGTCACCTACTGCTTCAGCCGGCCTTGCCGGCTTTCAGCGTCGTTTGCATCTTCCGGCTCACAGACTGGTGTGTGATGTCCCCACGCGTTGGAATTCAACTCTGCACATGTTGATCAGGATATGTGAGCAGAAGAGGGCAGTTGTTGAGTACCTGCATCACCTAAGCCGTCGGGAAATGGGTCAAACTCCACACATAACACCTGAGGAGTGGAGATGGATGTCCGACCTATGTACCATCCTCCAAAACTTTGAGGACTCCACCAAGATGGTGAGCGGCGATGACGCCATTATTAGCGTCACCATACCGCTTCTCTGCCTTCTAAAACGGTCTCTGCTCAAAACCAAACATGATGCATTGCAGGCGGAACACGATGAGTTGGAGCAAGAAACAGTAGTGGGTGTGGGTGATAACACACAGCCCAGTCTCGTCTCATCACAACGTGCAGTGGAGGACTATGACGAGGAGGAGGATGAAGACATGGAGCAACTCTCCGGCCAAATTGAGGATATGACATGCATACCAGTCATATGCTCAGTTCAGCGTGGCTGGCCAGAGGACAGGGTAGATGATGAGGAGGAGGAGGAGGAGGAGAAGGAGGAGGACAGCATGTTCAGTCATCGTGTTGGTCTGGATACTGAAGTGATGGCTGTTAAGAGTCTGGCGCACATGGATGACTTTATGGTAAGCTGCCTGTCTCGTGACCCTCGCGTTAAGAACATCTTGGCCGACAATCATTACTGGTTGGTAACACTGTTAGACCCACGCTACAAGGAGAACTTTATGTCTCTTATTCCCGAGGCGGAGAGGTCAGCCAAAATGCAGCAGTTCCGGAAGGCCATAGTCACGGAAGTAGGCAAAGCATTCCCTTCACAAAACGCTAGCGTCATAATTGTAACACTATTAGTTAAAAGAAAGGGATAAAATGTAAAAAAAAACAAAATAAGGCATGACTTTTTTTTAACATCACATTTATTTTTTTTAGATTTAACCAAAGAATGTGCACATTTGTTATAATAAACAAGTGAAAAATGTTGAAAATCAGTCATCCAAAGGTGTGTGAAAAAAATATATACATATATGGTACCAATAAAAATGTCACTTTGTCTTGCAAAGAATGCAGCCCCCCAAATTATTTTTTTCCTCTGTGCGGCCCATACACCCAGCCGAGTTTGAGATCCCCTGCCTTACACTATATAGATATTATGTTCATTCCCCATCTATCTTGCTCAGGAGAGCATCTCCCTCCCCCGGCACCAAGAGCAGCTCATACTGAATTGTTACATTGACTAGTAACACTGCACACAGAAATGCACCTTAATATTCCACTGTTAACCCTTTCCTCCCAGCAGTAACACACAACTCCTCACCTTGATATCATGGTGATTTATGGTCAGAATGACTTCAATGCGATCAGTGATTTCTATTCTAGCTCTGCTCACATAGATTTTATATCCACACTCAACTATAGGCCGTTCTTCATATTTTGGGGGCTTTTAGTCAGATATACTAGTTTGTGCCTGTATAGTATTGGTGTAGATGGGAGTGTAGGGCATGGGTTACATGGCACTGTGGTGGGATACTGATGGGAGGTATTGGTGCTGTGTTTGATGCTTCTACTGGGTATTTTCCTACAAATACTGGAACAGCTCACTGCTTAGAATGATCCTTCCCAGCTCTATAATATATTATATATACCCCACAATGCAGGCTCACACACACATTTGTCTCAAGTGTGTTGTAGGGACACAGATACAGTCTTGGTCATGTGACTAAAGGCTACTTTACACACTGCGATATCGGTCCCGATATCGCTAGTGTGGGTACCCGCCCCCATCTGTTGCGCGACACGGGTAAATCGCTGCCCATGCCGCACAACACCGACCAGACCCGTCACACATACCTGCCCGGCGACGTCGCTGTGACCGGCGAACCGCCTCCTTTCTAAGGGGGCGGTCCGTGCGGCGTCACAGTGACGTCACTGAGCGACCGCCCAATAGCAGCGGAGGGGCGGAGATGAGTGGCCGGAACATCCCGCCCACCTCCTTCCTTCCTCATAGCGGCTGGGAGGCAGGTAAGGAGAGGTTCCTCGTTTTTGCGGTGTCACACGGAGTGATGTGTGCTGCCGCAGGAGCGACGAACTACATCGTTACTGCTGCAGTAACGATAATCGAGAATGGAGACCCATGTCACCGATGAGCGATTTTGCACGTTTTTGCAACGATGCAAAATCGCTCATCGGTGTCACACGCAGCAACATCGCTAATGCGGCCGGATGTGCGTCACAAATTCCGTGACCCCAACGACTCCGCATTAGTGATGTCGCAGCGTGTAAAGCCCCCTTTAGTGGGAGTGGTGTACAGGGTCTTAGCAGTAAAGAGTATTCCATATTTCTGCCAGATACCCACAGAGATATTGAAATCTGAAAAAAGAGACTTCTGCTCATTGAAGGTAAGAACTGCTCACATAGCGTTCAACTCCACAGCAAACGAGTGCTCTAGCACTGGCATCTCAGCAGGGATATTCCCCTACTACACATGTGTGTCTGGGTCGCTGTGACAGTTTACAGGACATAACTCAGGGCACCTAGACAGAAGGCAGAGGGACTACTTTCTATTTCTGGTGTAGAGCTTAGTACAATATATATATATATACTATTACATGTGACACATGTACCTTGTATTACCATTATTCGCTGTATATGAACCCCTTTTCTCCGGGCATTATTTGTCTATAGCATTTTTCACGAACCTGAGGCAACTGAGAACCCTTCAGTGAAGGAATTCCACTAACCCTCACAATACCAACCAGGGGCCTCCCTGCAGTAACTCAGGTAGTTGTACCCATTCTCTTTCCGCATTCTATGTGTTCTTCTTCTTTCTTCTTTTTTTTCTTCTTTTTATTTCTATCATGTAGTTCAGGGGTTTATAGATATATGTCCTGCATTTCATATTTCCTTTAGTGGTGCTTCTTACCCATTCTCATATCATTTACCCTAGTATTTCATGATCCTGAGGCGACTGAGAACCCTTTAATAAAGGAATCCTTTTTCACCTGAATTGTCAAGTGATACTTACCAGTGACTATCACGTAATGTTACAGGTAGTTCCATTTTCTTCCT
This sequence comes from Anomaloglossus baeobatrachus, assembly GCF_048569485.1. Lineage (NCBI taxonomy): Eukaryota > Metazoa > Chordata > Amphibia > Anura > Aromobatidae > Anomaloglossus > Anomaloglossus baeobatrachus. The sequence continues at coordinate 204,787 of NW_027441889.1, forward strand.
CTTCTTTCTCTCCTTTCTTCTTTGTCACACGGTCCATTGTGTTATAGCCCATGTGTCATGATAACACTTGTACCATCTTTTCATTTAGATTCCACCTACAATTATTTACCGATTCCAGTTCTGGAATAGGCTTTCATCATCTACTCACTAGAATTCTCAAGTGCATAAGGTACTGAGACATATACATGTTCACACCATTATAAAGAACAAAGTATAAACATTGAGGTTTTTCTCACACCCATGTTCCTGTGTTCTTTGATATGATATGTGTTCATTTCCTTCACTATATAGGATTGCAAGTTTTCCATTTGTACCTTAATGGCAATGACGCTATACAATTGAACACATATCATCCTGTTATCCATATAGGTGTGTATTTACCTGCTTGACTATTTTTGGTTGTTTGATCCAGAATGTTTCTCCAGATAGGTCATGTGGAAATTTTCTTTCCTCAGTACAAATGTTTTCACTATGGCTTTTGAAAAATTTTTTGTATGTGCCTCATGGTCATTTGACCCATTGTACTCTCAAGTAGCAATATATTGTACTGTTATGTTGTACTATGTACTAATTACGTGTTTATATGGTTTTGTAACCCTTTATGATCTTAGATAACTTTATCCTTGATAAAGACCTAAAAACAAGGTCGAAACGTTGGATGAATTATCCTTTTGCACAAATAAAGAATTTTCAGCATTCCAAGAGTTCTTTTCTTACGTTATTAATCACTATAGTGTGCCAGAGCTATTTCTTTTGAATTGACTCTTATTTTTTCTGAGCACCTGCTATATACACAGTGAGCCAGACATATTCAATTTTCATTCAGAAGGCAGAGGGAAGCCTTAGCAGCTGAGCATATATCTTTGCTTGTGAGTAATAGAACAGGCCGGCGATTACAGGGTAACATGAAAAATGTCCAGCTTGCATTATGACTAGAACATGACAATATCCTTTTAAGTACTAACCTATGATGCGTTCCTAAGCAGTTGATGTTATATGTTCTACATTTCATTTTCTGCATACTTTACAAGTAGTAGAATTTGCTTTGATATAGGCAACTGGATTTTCACAATGAAAAGGCAAAGGATAACGCCCGAAAAAGACATATTTACATAGTTACATAGTTACTTAGGTTGAAAAAAGACCTAGGTCCATCTAGTTCAACCTTCCTCCACCAGTTCTACATTTAGTCACTAAGTCATTTATAACCAACAATGTTTTGTGTACTGAGGAAATCATCCAGCCCTTTTTTAAAAGCTGTTATAGTATCTGCCATTACTACCTCTTGTGGTAGTGTATTCCACAGTCTGACCGCTCTAACTGTAAAGAACCCTTTCCTATTTAGGTGTCGGAATCGCTTTTCTTCCACTCGCAGTGAGTGCCCCCTGGTCCTTAGTATTGTTTTTGGAAGAAATAAGTCATGTGCCAGTCCTTTATATTGACCACACATGTATTTATACATATAAATGAGATCTCCTCTGAGACGTCTTTTTTCTAAGCTAAACATATCTAACTTTTTCAACCTGCCATCATATGGAAGGCCTTCCATTCCTTGTAATAGTCTAGTTGCCCGCCTTTGAACTGACTCTAACTTCTGAATGTCCTTTTTAAAATGTGGAGCCCAAAACTGGATCCCGTATTCCAGATGTGGTCTTACAAGTGATTTATAGAGGGGTAACAATACGTTGGGATCACGGGATCTAATCTCTCTTTTTATACACCCTAAAATCTTGTTTGCTTTAGCAGCTGCTGCTTGACATTGAGTGCTGCTGCTCAGCTTATTTGTAATGAGAATACCCAAGTCCTTCTCCTGGTCTGTAGTCCCGAGTTTACTTCCATTTAATGTATACGCAGCTATAGGATTACTCCGTCCTAGGTGCATTACTTTACATTTATCAACATTAAATCTCATTTGCCAAGTATCTGCCCATTCTGACATCTTATCCAGATCTTTTTGTAATATTGTACTATCCAGGTCAGTTTTTAATATCCTACATAGTTTGGTGTCATCGGCAAAGACTGACACTGTACTATCAATCCCATCCACAAGGTCATTAATAAAGAGAGTAAAAAGAATCGGTCCAAGCACAGATCCCTGCGGCACCCCACTGCTGACTATAGCCCATTTAGAGAATGTACCATTTATGACTACTCTTTGTTTCCTATCTCTTAGCCAATTCCTTACCCAGTTGCATATTGTGTCCCCTAGTCCTTGCTTCTGGAGCTTTAGTATAAGGCTATAATGTGGTACAGTATCAAATGCCTTTGCAAAGTCCAAATAAATCACATCAGCTGCATTACCAATATCCAGGTTTGAACTTACCCCCTCATAGAACCCCAACAGGTTGGTTAGACACGACTTATCTTTCATGAATCCATGCTGTTTGTCAGTTATCATATTATTTTCTGCAATATATTTTTGCATGTCATCCCTTAAAATGCCCTCAAAAACTTTGCATACTACTGATGTCAGGCTTACTGGACGGTAGTTGCCTGGATCTACCCTCTTACCTTTCTTAAATATTGGTACCACATCAGCAATCCTCCAATCCTGAGGCACCAACCCCGTTACAAGTGAGTCTAAAAAGATGAGATACAGCGGTCTGTCGATTACGGAGCTCAATTCCCTCAATATTCGTGGATGAATGCCATCTGGCCCTGGGGATTTGTCAATGTTTAATTTACTCAGACGTAGGCGTACTTCATCTTGTGTTAAATTAATTATATCGGGTGGTGGACTTTGATTTTTCACTTGTTGAATGATCCCTGGTACAGTCAGTTCCTTGGTGAATACAGATGAGAAATGCCTATTTAATATCTCAGTCTTTTGTTTGTCCTCTATAACTAACTTGTTATTATATTTTAAGGGTCCGATACTATCCTTTGTTTTCCTTTTGGCATTAATGTATTTATAAAAGATTTTGGGATTTATTTTAATGTCATTGGCGATTTTTGTTTCAGTAGCTAGTTTTGCTTGTTTGATTTCTTTTTTGCATTGCCTATTGATATCTTTATACTCCTGCAATGCTATTTCTGTATTCTCAGCCTTTAAGATTTTAAACGCCCTTTGTTTTTGTTTTATTATACTTTGTACAGTCTTATTTATCCATAGTGGTTTCTTTTTATTCCTGGACATTTTATTACCAGAGGGTATACGTTTTTTACAGGACTCTAGTAGTATATCCTTAAACTTACCCCATTTATGTTCGGTATCCCCAGTTACCATGACTCTGTCCCAATCTACACATTTAAGCTCTTCCCTTAATTTGTTGAAATCAGCTTTCCTAAAATTCCAGGTTTTAGCATTCCCCCTTTGAAATGTTCTATTGAATATTACGTCGAAGCTTACCATATTATGATCGCTGGTGCCCAAGTGCTCCCGGACCTGTAGATCTGAAATTGTATCCGGTCTATTTGACAGGACCAGATCTAGCAAATTATCTCCCCTGGTCGGTTCACCTACCATCTGAGAGAGGAAATGGTCTTGAATGGTAGATAAGAACTTACAGCTTTTAGCAGAACCAGAAGATTCTATGTCCCACTGTATGTCTGGATAGTTGAAATCCCCCATAATAAGAACCCGATTATTATTATTAGCTGCCTTTTTAATTTGTTCCAGCATTTCACCCTCTATTTGTTCAGGTATGTTTGGAGGCTTATAGCAAACTCCAATTAGCATTTTTCCATTATTCCCCTCCCCATGTACATTTACCCATACTGACTCTACATTGTTGCTGTTCCCCTCAATGTCATCATACAACACAGGTTTTAGGTTAGATTTGATAAATATACACACCCCACCACCTTTTTGGCCTTTCCTGTCCTTCCTAAATGTACTATAACCCTGTATGTTTGTCACCCAGTCATGGCTTTCATCCAGCCAGGTTTCCGTAATGCCCACCACATCATAATCCATGGTTGACATAAGAGTCTCCAATTCATTCATTTTGTTTGCAAGACTTCTTGCATTTGCCAGTAGACATTTAATCCTATTAACACCTTTATTACTCCTAGCCTCCCTACGTTCCTTGTATGTCCCATCCCACCCTAATCCTTCATTGACCCCTACCGTTTCCCTGTCTCTATCTGCTCTATCTATCCCCTTATTTGCTCCACTACCCTCCCTCCCCCCCGATCCTAGTTTAAAAGCTCCTCCATCCGTCTGACCATTTTCTCCCCCAGCACAGCTGCACCTTCCCCATTGAGGTACAGCCCGTCCCTACCGTAGAGCCTGTAGCCGACTGAGAAGTCGGCCCAGTTCTCCATGAACCCGAACCCTTCCTTCCTGTACCAATTTCTAAGCCACATATTTATCTCCCTAAGCTCCCGCTGTCTTTCTAGTGACGCTCGTGGCACCGGTAGTATTTCTGAAAACACCACCTTGGAGGTCCTGGACTTCAGCTTCTCTCCTAGTTCCCTGTAATCATTTTTAAGGACCTTCCACCTGCCTCTAACTTTGTCATTAGTACCAATGTGCACCATGACCGCTGGGTTTTCCCCAGCCCCACCCAGCAATCTGTCTATCCGATCCACAATATGCCGAACCCGAGCACCCGGCAGACAACACACTGTTCGGCATTCACGGTCTCGGCGACAGATGACGCCATACATTATGTCAGTGCCATCACTGACAAACCTGGATTGACCATGAAATACGGTATGGAGAGCTGTTGTCATCGTATTAGATAGATAAGAATGATTATATGTATTGTAGAAATGTCTCCTATCATGTTCCCTAATTTTTTATTATGTCCACATCCTGGTCCCCATCTTGGACATCATAACAAACGTGCACTTTTTTGTTTAATTTACACATTGGACCATAGGAAAAATGACACTACAGCTACAGAGGTGACCGTCTGATAGCCCAGCTCGACTATCCATCTCTACTGAAGACCCTTTCAGCTTTTTGAGAGTTGGGTGGAGGACATCATCTCTGAAAATAGGGTCCCACAGCTGCACCCCATCAGTGTGAGCAGGACTCTTAGGACTCTTAGAAGAGTCAATGATCTGAGACCATGGGGGGCGCTTAGCCCCCTCTCTTCGTCACTGAGGATGATTTCATTTTTCAGGGATTAGAGAGGGTGGTCCTTGTGGTGGACTGCAGGTATGGAGAGCTGTTGTCATCGTATTAAATAGATAAGAATGATTATATGTATTGTAGAAATGTCTCCTATCATGTTCCCTAATTTTTTATTATGTCCACATCCTGGTCCCCATCTTGGACATCATAACAAACGTGCACTTTTTTGTTTAATTTACACATTGGACCATAGGAAAAATGACACTACAGCTACAGAGGTGACCGTCTGATAGCCCAGCTCGACTATCCATCTCTACTGAAGACCCTTTCAGCTATTTGAGAGTTGGGTGGAGAACATCATCTCTGAAAATAGGGTCCCACAGCTGCACCCCATCAGTGTGAGCAGGACTCTTAGGACTCTTAGAAGAGTCAATGCTCTGAGACCATGGGGGGCGCTTAGCCCCCTCTCTTCGTCACTGAGGATGATTTCACTTTTCAGGGAATAGAGAGGGTGGTCCTTGTGGTGGACTGCAGGTATGGAGAGCTGTTGTCATCGTATTAGATAGATAAGAATGATTATATGTATTGTAGAAATGTCTCCTATCATGTTCCCTATTTTTTTATTATGTCCACATCCTGGTCCCCATCTTGGACATCATAACAAACGTGCACTTTTTTGTTTAATTTACACATTGGACCATAGGAAAAATGACACTACAGCTACAGAGGTGACCGTCTGATAGCCCAGCTCGACTATCCATCTCTACTGAAGACCCTTTCAGCTTTTTGAGAGTTGGGTGGAGGACATCATCTCTGAAAATAGGGTCCCACAGCTGCACCCCATCAGTGTGAGCAGGAATCTTAGGACTCTTAGAAGAGTCAATGCTCTGAGACCATGGGGGGCGCTTAGCCCCCTCTCTTCGTCACTGAGGATGATTTCATTTTTCAGGGATTAGATGGAGTGGTCCTTGTGGTGGACTGCAGGTATGGAGAGCTGTTGTGATCGTATTAGATAGATAAGAATGATTATATGTATTGTAGAAATGTCTCCTATCATGTTCCCTAATTTTTTATTATGTCCACATCCTGGTCCCCATCTTGGACATCATAACAAACGTGCACTTTTTTGTTTAATTTACACATTGGACCATAGGAAAAATGACACTACAGCTACAGAGGTGACCGTCTGATAGCCCAGCTCGACTATCCATCTCTACTGAAGACCCTTTCAGCTTTTTGAGAGTTGGGTGGAGGACATCATCTCTGAAAATAGGGTCCCACAGCTGCACCCCATCAGTGTAAGCAGGACTCTTAGGACTCTTAGAAGAGTCAATGCTCTAAAACCATGGGGGGCGCTTAGCCCCCTCTCTTCGTCCCTGAGGATGATTTCATTTTTCAGGGATTAGAGAGGGTGGTCCTTGTGGTGGACTGCAGGTATGGAGAGCTGTTGTCATCGTATTAGATAGATAAGAATGATTATATGTATTGTAGAAATGTCTCCTATCATGTTCCCTAATTTCTTATTATGTCCACATCCTGGTCCCCATCTTGGACATCATAACAAACGTGCACTTTTTTGTTTAATTTACACATTGGACCATAGGAAAAATGACACTACAGCTACAGAGGTGACCGTCTGATAGCCCAGCTCGACTATCCATCTCTACTGAAGACCCTTTCAGCTTTTTGAGAGTTGGGTGGAGGACATCATCTCTGAAAATAGGGTCCCACAGCTGCACCCCATCAGTGTGAGCAGGACTCTTAGGACTCTTAGAAGAGTTAATGCTCTGAGACCATGGGGGCGCTTAGCCCCCTCTCTTCGTCACTGAGGATGATTTCATTTTTCAGGGATTAGAGAGGGTGGTCCTTGTGGTGGACTGCAGGTATGGAGAGCTGTTGTCATCGTATTAGATAGATAAGAATGATTATATGTATTGTAGAAATGTCTCCTATCATGTTCCCTAATTTTTTATTATGTCCACATCCTGGTCCCCATCTTGGACATCATAACAAACGTGCACTTTTTTGTTTAATTTACACATTGGACCATAGGGAAAATGACACTACAGCTACAGAGGTGACCGTCTGATAGCCCAGCTCGACTATCCATCTCTACTGAAGACCCTTTCAGCTTTTTGAGAGTTGGGTGGAGGACATCATCTCTGAAAATAGGGTCCCACAGCTGCACCCCATCAGTGTGAGCAGGACTCTTAGGACTCTTAGAAGAGTCAATGCTCTGAGACCATTGGGGGCACTTAGCCCCCTCTCTTCATCACTGAGGATGATTTCATTTTTCAGGGATTAGAGAGGGTGGTCCTTGTGGTGGACTGCAGATATGGAGAGCTGTTATCATCGTATTAGATAGATAAGAATGATTATATGTATTGTAGAAATGTCTCCTATCATGTTCCCTAATTTTTTATTATGTCCACATCCTGGTCCCCATCTTGGACATCATAACAAACGTGCACTTTTTTGTTTAATTTACACATTGGACCATAGGAAAAATGACACTACAGCTACAGAGGTGACCATCTGATAGCCCAGCTCGACTATCCATCTCTACTGAAGACCCTTTCAGCTTTTTGAGAGTTGGGTGGAGGACATCATCTCTGAAAATAGGGTCCCACAGCTGCACCCCATCAGTGTGAGCAGGACTCTTAGGACTCTTAGAAGAGTCAATGCTCTGAGACCATGGGGGGCGCTTAGCCCCCTCTCTTCGTCACTGAGGATGATTTCATTTTTCAGGGATTAGAGAGGGTGGTCCTTGTTGTGGACTGCAGGTATGGAGAGCTGTTGTCATCGTATTAAATAGATAAGAATGATTATATGTATTGTAGAAATGTCTCCTATCATGTTCCCTAATTTTTTATTATGTCCACATCCTGGTCCCCATCTTGGACATCATAACAAACGTGCACTTTTTTGTTTAATTTACACATTGGACCATAGGAAAAATGACACTACAGCTACAGAGGTGACCGTCTGATAGCCCAGCTCGACTATCCATCTCTACTGAAGACCCTTTCAGCTTTTTGAGAGTTGGGTGGAGAACATCATCTCTGAAAATAGGGTCCCACAGCTGCACCCCATCAGTGTGAGCAGGACTCTTAGGACTCTTAGAAGAGTCAATGCTCTGAGACAATGGGGGGCGCTTAGCCCCCTCTCTTCGTCACTGAGGATGATTTCATTTTTCAGGGATTAGAGAGAGTGGTCCTTGTGGTGGACTGCAGGTATGGAGAGCTGTTGTGATCGTATTAGATAGATAAGAATGATTATATGTATTGTAGAAATGTCTCCTATCATGTTCCCTAATTTTTTATTATGTCCACATCCTGGTCCCCATCTTGAACATCATAACAAACGTGCACTTTTTTGTTTAATTTACACATTGGACCATAGGAAAAATGACACTACAGCTACAGAGGTGACCGTCTGATAGCCCAGCTCGACTATCCATCTCTACTGAAGACCCTTTCAGCTTTTTGAGAGTTGGGTGGAGGACATCATCTCTGAAAATAGGGTCCCACAGCTGCACCCCATCAGTGTAAGCAGGACTCTTAGGACTCTTAGAAGAGTCAATGCTCTAAAACCATGGGGGGCGCTTAGCCCCCTCTCTTCGTCCCTGAGGATGATTTCATTTTTCAGGGATTAGAGAGGGTGGTCCTTGTGGTGGACTGCAGGTATGGAGAGCTGTTGTCATCGTATTAGATAGATAAGAATGATTATATGTATTGTAGAAATGTCTCCTATCATGTTCCCTAATTTCTTATTATGTCCACATCCTGGTCCCCATCTTGGACATCATAACAAACGTGCACTTTTTTGTTTAATTTACACATTGGACCATAGGAAAAATGACACTACAGCTACAGAGGTGACCGTCTGATAGCCCAGCTCGACTATCCATCTCTACTGAAGACCCTTTCAGCTTTTTGAGAGTTGGGTGGAGGACATCATCTCTGAAAATAGGGTCCCACAGCTTCACCCCATCAATGTGAGCAGGACTCTTAGGACTCTTAGAAGAGTTAATGCTCTGGTACCATGGGGGGCGCTTGGCCCATTCTCTTCGTCACTGAGGATGATTTCATTTTTCAGGGATTAGAGAGGGTGGTCCTTGTGGTGGACTGCAGGTATGGAGAGCTGTTGTCATCGTATTAGATAGATAAGAATGATTATATGTATTGTAGAAATGTCTCCTATCATGTTCCCTAATTTTTTATTATGTCCACATCCTGGTCCCCATCTTGGACATCATAACAAACGTGCACTTTTTTGTTTAATTTACACATTGGACCATAGGAAAAATGACACTACAGCTACAGAGGTGACCGTCTGATAGCCCAGCTCGACTATCCATCTCTACTGAAGACCCTTTCAGCTTTTTGAGAGTTGGGTGGAGGACATCATCTCTGAAAATAGGGTCCCACAGCTGCACCCCATCAGTGTGAGCAGGACTCTTAGGACTCTTAGAAGAGTTAATGCTCTGAGACCATGGGGGCGCTTAGCCCCCTCTCTTCGTCACTGAGGATGATTTCATTTTTCAGGGATTAGAGAGGGTGGTCCTTGTGGTGGACTGCAGGTATGGAGAGCTGTTGTCATCGTATTAGATAGATAAGAATGATTATATGTATTGTAGAAATATCTCCTATCATGTTCCCTAATTTTTTATTATGTCCACATCCTGGTCCCCATCTTGGACATCATAACAAACGTGCACTTTTTTGTTTAATTTACACATTGGACCATAGGAAAAATGACACTACAGCTACAGAGGTGACCGTCTGATAGCCCAGCTCGACTATCCATCTCTACTGAAGACCCTTTCAGCTTTTTGAGAGTTGGGTGGAGGACATCATCTCTGAAAATAGGGTCCCACAGCTGCACCCCATCAGTGTGAGCAGGACTCTTAGGACTCTAAGAAAAGTCAATGCTCTGAGACCATTGGGGGCACTTAGCCCCCTCTCTTCGTCACTGAGGATGATTTCATTTTTCAGGGATTAGAGAGGGTGGTCCTTGTGGTGGACTGCAGGTATGGAGAGCTGTTATCATCGTATTAGATAGATAAGAATGATTATATGTATTGTAGAAATGTCTCCTATCATGTTCCCTAATTTTTTATTATGTCCACATCCTGGTCCCCATCTTGGACATCATAACAAACGTGCACTTTTTTGTTTAATTTACACATTGGACCATAGGAAAAATGACACTACAGCTACAGAGGTGACCGTCTGATAGCCCAGCTCGACAATCCATCTCTACTGAAGACCCTTTCAGCTTTTTGAGAGTTGGGTGGAGGACATCATCTCTGAAAATAGGGTCCCACAGCTGCACCCCATCAGTGTGAGCAGGACTCTTAGGACTCTTAGAAGAGTCAATGCTCTGAGACCATGGGGGGCGCTTAGCCCCCTCTCTTCGTCACTGAGGATGATTTCATTTTTCAGGGATTAGAGAGGGTGGTCCTTGTGGTGGACTGCAGGTATGGAGAGCTGTTGTCATCGTATTAAATAGATAAGAATGATTATATGTATTGTAGAAATGTCTCCTATCATGTTCCCTAATTTTTTATTATGTCCACATCCTGGTCCCCATCTTGGACATCATAACAAACGTGCACTTTTTTGTTTAATTTACACATTGGACCATAGGAAAAATGACACTACAGCTACAGAGGTGACCGTCTGATAGCCCAGCTCGACTATCCATCTCTACTGAAGACCCTTTCAGCTTTTTGAGAGTTTGGTGGAGAACATCATCTCTGAAAATAGGGTCCCACAGCTGCACCCCATCAGTGTGAGCAGGACTCTTAGGACTCTTAGAAGAGTCAATGCTCTGAGACCATTGGGGGCACTTAGCCCCCTCTCTTCGTCACTGAGGATGATTTCATTTTTCAGGGATTAGAGAGGGTGGTCCTTGTGGTGGACTGCAGGTATGGAGAGCTGTTATCATCGTATTAGATAGATAAGAATGATTATATGTATTGTAGAAATGTCTCCTATCATGTTCCCTAATTTTTTATTATGTCCACATCCTGGTCCCCATCTTGGACATCATAACAAACGTGCACTTTTTTGTTTAATTTACACATTGGACCATAGGAAAAATGACACTACAGCTACAGAGGTGACCGTCTGATAGCCCAGCTCGACAATCCATCTCTACTGAAGACCCTTTCAGCTTTTTGAGAGTTGGGTGGAGGACATCATCTCTGAAAATAGGGTCCCACAGCTGCACCCCATCAGTGTGAGCATGACTCTTAGGACTCTTAGAAGAGTCAATGCTCTGAGACCATGGGGGGCGCTTAGCCCCCTCTCTTCGTCACTGAGGATGATTTCATTTTTCAGGGATTAGAGAGGGTGGTCCTTGTGGTGGACTGCAGGTATGGAGAGCTGTTGTCATCGTATTAAATAGATAAGAATGATTATATGTATTGTAGAAATGTCTCCTATCATGTTCCCTAATTTTTTATTATGTCCACATCCTGGTCCCCATCTTGGACATCATAACAAACGTGCACTTTTTTGTTTAATTTACACATTGGACCATAGGAAAAATGACACTACAGCTACAGAGGTGACCGTCTGATAGCCCAGCTCGACTATCCATCTCTACTGAAGACCCTTTCAGCTTTTTGAGAGTTTGGTGGAGAACATCATCTCTGAAAATAGGGTCCCACAGCTGCACCCCATCAGTGTGAGCAGGACTCTTAGGACTCTTAGAAGAGTCAATGCTCTGAGACCATGGGGGGCGCTTAGCCCCCTCTCTTCGTCACTGAGGATGATTTCACTTTTCAGGGAATAGAGAGGGTGGTCCTTGTGGTGGACTGCAGGTATGGAGAGCTGTTGTCATCGTATTAGATAGATAAGAATGATTATATGTATTGTAGAAATGTCTCCTATCATGTTCCCTATTTTTTTATTATGTCCACATCCTGGTCCCCATCTTGGAAATCATAACAAACGTGCACTTTTTTGTTTAATTTACACATTGGACCATAGGAAAAATGACACTACAGCTACAGAGGTGACCGTCTGATAGCCCAGCTCGACTATCCATCTCTACTGAAGACCCTTTCAGCTTTTTGAGAGTTGGGTGGAGGACATCATCTCTGAAAATAGGGTCCCACAGCTGCACCCCATCAGTGTGAGCAGGACTCTTAGGACTCTTAGAAGAGTCAATGTTTTGAGACCATGGGGGGCGCTTAGCCCCCTCTCTTCGTCACTGAGGATGATTTCATTTTTCAGGGATTAGAGAGAGTGGTCCTTGTGGTGGACTGCAGGTATGGAGAGCTGTTGTCATCGTATTAGATAGATAAGAATGATTATATGTATTGTAGAAATGTCTCCTATCATGTTCCCTAATTTTTTATTATGTCCACATCCTGGTCCCCATCTTGGACATCATAACAAACGTGCACTTTTTTGTTTAATTTACACATTGGACCATAGGAAAAATGACACTACAGCTACAGAGGTGACCGTCTGATAGCCCAGCTCGACTATCCATCTCTACTGAAGACCCTTTCAGCTTTTTGAGAGTTGGGTGGAGGACATCATCTCTGAAAATAGGGTCCCACAGCTGCACCCCATCAGTGTGAGCAGGACTCTTAGGACTCTTAGAAGAGTTAATGCTCTGAGACCATGGGGGCGCTTAGCCCCCTCTCTTCGTCACTGAGGATGATTTCATTTTTCAGGGATTAGAGAGGGTGGTCCTTGTGGTGGACTGCAGGTATGGAGAGCTGTTGTCATCGTATTAGATAGATAAGAATGATTATATGTATTGTAGAAATGTCTCCTATCATGTTCCCTAATTTTTTATTATGTCCACATCCTGGTCCCCATCTTGGACATCATAACAAACGTGCACTTTTTTGTTTAATTTACACATTGGACCATAGGAAAAATGACACTACAGCTACAGAGGTGACCGTCTGATAGCCCAGCTCGACTATCCATCTCTACTGAAGACCCTTTCAGCTTTTTGAGAGTTGGGTGGAGGACATCATCTCTGAAAATAGGGTCCCACAGCTGCACCCCATCAGTGTGAGCAGGACTCTTAGGACTCTTAGAAGAGTCAATGCTCTGAGACCATTGGGGGCACTTAGCCCCCTCTCTTCATCACTGAGGATGATTTCATTTTTCAGGGATTAGAGAGGGTGGTCCTTGTGGTGGACTGCAGATATGGAGAGCTGTTATCATCGTATTAGATAGATAAGAATAATTATATGTATTGTAGAAATGTCTCCTATCATGTTCCCTAATTTTTTATTATGTCCACATCCTGGTCCCCATCTTGGACATCATAACAAACGTGCACTTTTTTGTTTAATTTACACATTGGACCATAGGAAAAATGACACTACAGCTACAGAGGTGACCGTCTGATAGCCCAGCTCGACTATCCATCTCTACTGAAGACCCTTTCAGCTTTTTGAGAGTTGGGTGGAGGACATCATCTCTGAAAATAGGGTCCCACAGCTGCACCCCATCAGTGTGAGCAGGACTCTTAGGACTCTTAGAAAAGTCAATGCTCTGAGACCATTGGGGGCACTTAGCCCCCTCTCTTCGTCACTGAGGATGATTTCATTTTTCAGGGATTAGAGAGGGTGGTCCTTGTGGTGGACTGCAGGTATGGAGAGCTGTTATCATCGTATTAGATAGATAAGAATGATTATATGTATTGTAGAAATGTCTCCTATCATGTTCCCTAATTTTTTATTATGTCCACATCCTGGTCCCCATCTTGGACATCATAACAATCGTGCACTTTTTTGTTTAATTTACACATTGGACCATAGGAAAAATGACACTACAGCTACAGAGGTGACCGTCTGATAGCCCAGCTCGACAATCCATCTCTACTGAAGACCCTTTCAGCTTTTTGAGAGTTGGGTGGAGGACATCATCTCTGAAAATAGGGTCCCACAGCTGCACCCCATCAGTGTGAGCAGGACTCTTAGGACTCTTAGAAGAGTCAATGTTTTGAGACCATGGGGGGCGCTTAGCCCCCTCTCTTCGTCACTGAGGATGATTTCATTTTTCAGGGATTAGAGAGAGTGGTCCTTGTGGTGGACTGCAGGTATGGAGAGCTGTTGTCATCGTATTAGATAGCTAAGAATGATTATATGTATTGTAGAAATGTCTCCTATCATGTTCCCTAATTTTTTATTATGTCCACATCCTGGTCCCCATCTTGGACATCATAACAAACGTGCACTTTTTTGTTTAATTTACACATTGGACCATAGGAAAAATGACACTTCAGCTACAGAGGTGACCGTCTGATAGCCCAGCTCGACTATCCATCTCTACTGAAGACCCTTTCAGCTTTTTGAGAGTTGGGTGGAGGACATCATCTCTGAAAATAGGGTCCCACAGCTGCACCCCATCAGTGTGAGCAGGACTCTTAGGACTCTTAGAAGAGTTAATGCTCTGAGACCATGGGGGCGCTTAGCCCCCTCTCTTCGTCACTGAGGATGATTTCATTTTTCAGGGATTAGAGAGGGTGGTCCTTGTGGAGGACTGCAGGTATGGAGAGCTGTTGTCATCGTATTAGATAGATAAGAATGATTATATGTATTGTAGAAATGTCTCCTATCATGTTCCCTAATTTTTTATTATGTCCACATCCTGGTCCCCATCTTGGACATCATAACAAACGTGCACTTTTTTGTTTAATTTACACATTGGACCATAGGAAAAATGACACTACAGCTACAGAGGTGACCGTCTGAAAGCCCAGCTCGACTATCCATCTCTACTGAAGACCCTTTCAGCTTTTTGAGAGTTGGGTGGAGGACATCATCTCTGAAAATAGGGTCCCACAGCTGCACCCCATCAGTGTGAGCAGGACTCTTAGGACTCTTAGAAGAGTCAATGTTTTGAGACCATGGGGGGCGCTTAGCCCCCTCTCTTCGTCACTGAGGATGATTTCATTTTTCAGGGATTAGAGAGAGTGGTCCTTGTGGTGGACTGCAGGTATGGAGAGCTGTTGTCATCGTATTAGATAGATAAGAATGATTATATGTATTGTAGAAATGTCTCCTATCATGTTCCCTAATTTTTTATTATGTCCACATCCTGGTCCCCATCTTGGACATCATAACAAACGTGCACTTTTTTGTTTAATTTACACATTGGACCATAGGAAAAATGACACTACAGCTACAGAGGTGACCGTCTGATAGCCCAGCTCGACTATCCATCTCTACTGAAGACCCTTTCAGCTTTTTGAGAGTTGGGTGGAGGACATCATCTCTGAAAATAGGGTCCCACAGCTGCACCCCATCAGTGTGAGCAGGACTCTTAGGACTCTTAGAAGAGTTAATGCTCTGAGACCATGGGGGCGCTTAGCCCCCTCTCTTCGTCACTGAGGATGATTTCATTTTTCAGGGATTAGAGAGGGTGGTCCTTGTGGTGGACTGCAGGTATGGAGAGCTGTTGTCATCGTATTAGATAGATAAGAATGATTATATGTATTGTAGAAATGTCTCCTATCATGTTCCCTAATTTTTTATTATGTCCACATCCTGGTCCCCATCTTGGACATCATAACAAACGTGCACTTTTTTGTTTAATTTACACATTGGACCATAGAAAAAATGACACTACAGCTACAGAGGTGACCGTCTGATAGCCCAGCTCGACTATCCATCTCTACTGAAGACCTTTTCAGCTTTTTGAGAGTTGGGTGGAGGACATCATCTCTGAAAATAGGGTCCCACAGCTGCACCCCATCAGTGTGAGCAGGACTCTTAGGACTCTTAGAAGAGTCAATGCTCTGAGACCATTGGGGGCACTTAGCCCCCTCTCTTCATCACTGAGGATGATTTCATTTTTCAGGGATTAGAGAGGGTGGTCCTTGTGGTGGACTGCAGATATGGAGAGCTGTTATCATCGTATTAGATAGATAAGAATGATTATATGTATTGTAGAAATGTCTCCTATCATGTTCCCTAATTTTTTGTTATGTCCACATCCTGGTCCCCATCTTGGACATCATAACAAACGTGCACTTTTTTGTTTAATTTACACATTGGACCATAGGAAAAATGACACTACAGCTACAGAGGTGACCGTCTGATAGCCCAGCTCGACTATCCATCTCTACTGAAGAACCTTTCAGCTTTTTGAGAGTTGGGTGGAGGACATCATCTCTGAAAATAGGGTCCCACAGCTGCACTTCATCAGTGTGAGCAGGACTCTTAGGACTCTTAGAAGAGTCAATGCTCTGAGACCATGGGGGGCGCTTAGCCCCCTCTCTTCGTCACTGAGGATGATTTCATTTTTCAGGGATTAGAGAGGGTGGTCCTTGAAGTGGACTGCAGGTATGGAGAGCTGTTGTCATCGTATTAAATAGATAAGAATGATTATATGTATTGTAGAAATGTCTCCTATCATGTTCCCTAATTTTTTATTATGTCCACATCCTGGTCCCCATCTTGGACATCATAACAAACGTGCACTTTTTTGTTTAATTTACACATTGGACCATAGGAAAAATGACACTACAGCTACAGAGGTGACCGTCTGATAGCCCAGCTCGACTATCCATCTCTACTGAAGACCCTTTCAGCTTTTTGAGAGTTGGGTGGAGAACATCATCTCTGAAAATAGGGTCCCACAGCTGCACCCCATCAGTGTGAGCAGGACTCTTAGGACTCTTAGAAGAGTCAATGCTCTGAGACCATGGGGGGCGCTTAGCCCCCTCTCCTCGTCACTGAGGATGATTTCACTTTTCAGGGAATAGAGAGGGTGGTCCTTGTGGTGGACTGCAGGTATGGAGAGCTGTTGTCATAGTATTAGATAGATAAGAATGATTATATGTATTGTAGAAATGTCTCCTATCATGTTCCCTATTTTTTTATTATGTCCACATCCTGGTCCCCATCTTGGAAATCATAACAAACGTGCACTTTTTTGTTTAATTTACAAATTGGACCATAGGAAAAATGACACTACAGCTACAGAGGTGACCGTCTGATAGCCCAGCTCGAGTATCCATCTCAACTGAAGACCCTTTCAGCTTTTTGAGAGTTGGGTGGAGGACATCATCTCTGAAAATAGGGTCCCACAGCTTCACCCCATCAGTGTGAGCAGGACTCTTAGGACTCTTAGAAGAGTCAATGCTCTGGTACCATGGGGGGCGCTTGGCCCCCTCTCTTCGTCACTGAGGATGATTTCATTTTTCAGGGATTAGAGAGGGTGGTCCTTGTGGTGGACTGCAGGTATGGAGAGCTGTTGTCATCGTATTAGATAGATAAGAATGATTATATGTATTGTAGAAATGTCTCCTATCATGTTCCCTAATTTTTTATTATGTCCACATCCTGGTCCCCATCTTGGACATCATAACAAACGTGCACTTTTTTGTTTAATTTACACATTGGACCTTAGGAAAAATGACACTACAGCTACAGAGGTGGCCGTCTGATAGCCCAGCTCGACTATCCATCTCTACTGAAGACCCTTTCAGCATTTTGAGAGTTGGGTGGAGGACATCATCTCTGAAAATAGGGTCCCACAGCTGCACCCCATCAGTGTGAGCAGGACTCTTAGGACTCTTAGAAGAGTCAATGCTCTGAGACCATTGGGTGCACTTAGCCCCCTCTCTTCGTCACTGAGGATGATTTCAGTTTTCAGGGATTAGAGAGGGTGGTCCTTGTGGTGGACTGCAGGTATGGAGAGCTGTTATCATCGTATTAGATAGATAAGAATGATTATATGTATTGTAGAAATGTCTCCTATCATGTTCCCTAATTTTTTATTATGTCCACATCCTGGTCCCCATCTTGGACATCATAACAAACGTGCACTTTTTTGTTTAATTTACACATTGGACCATAGGAAAAATGACACTACAGCTACAGAGGTGACCGTCTGATAGCCCAGCTCGACTATCCATCTCTACTGAAGACCCTTTCAGCTTTTTGAGATTTGGGTGGAGGACATCATCTCTGAAAATAGGGTCCCACAGCTTCACCCCATCAGTGTGAGCAGGACTCTTAGGACTCTTAGAAGAGTCAATGCTCTGGTACCATGGGGGGCGCTTGGCCCCCTCTCTTCGTCACTGAGGATGATTTCATTTTTCAGGGATTAGAGAGGGTGGTCCTTGTGGTGGACTGCAGGTATGGAGAGCTGTTGTCATCGTATTAGATAGATAAGAATGATTATATGTATTGTAGAAATGTCTCCTATCATGTTCCCTAATTTTTTATTATGTCCACATCCTGGTCCCCATCTTGGACATCATAACAAACGTGCACTTTTTTGTTTAATTTACACATTGGACCATAGGAAAAATGACACTACAGCTACAGAGGTGACCGTCTGATAGCCCAGCTCGACTATCCATCTCTACTGAAGACCCTTTCAGCTTTTTGAGAGTTGGGTGGAGGACATCATCTCTGAAAATAGGGTCCCACAGCTGCACCCCATCAGTCTGAGCAGGACTCTTAGGACTCTTAGAAGAGTCAATGCTCTGAGACCATTGGGGGCACTTAGCCCCCTCTCTTCGTCACTGAGGATGATTTCATTTTTCAGGGATTAGAGAGGGTGGTCCTTGTGGTGGACTGCAGGTATGGAGAGCTGTTGTCATCGTATTAAATAGATAAGAATGATTATATGTATTGTAGAAATGTCTCCTATCATGTTCCCTAATTTTTTATTATGTCCACATCCTGGTCCCCATCTTGGACATCATAACAAACGTGCACTTTTTTGTTTAATTTACACATTGGACCATAGGAAAAATGACACTACAGCTACAGAGGTGACCGTCTGATAGCCCAGCTCGACTATCCATCTCTACTGAAGACCCTTTCAGCTTTTTGAGAGTTGGGTGGAGAACATCATCTCTGAAATAGGGTCCCACAGCTGCACCCCATCAGTGTGAGCAGGACTCTTAGGACTCTTAGAAGAGTCAATGCTCTGGTACCATGGGGGGCGCTTGGCCCCCTCTCTTCGTCACTGAGGATGATTTCATTTTTCAGGGATTAGAGAGGGTGGTCCTTGTGGTGGACTGCAGGTATGGAGAGCTGTTGTCATCGTATTAGATAGATAAGAATGATTATATGTATTGTAGAAATGTCTCCTATCATGTTCCCTAATTTTTTATTATGTCCACATCCTGGTCCCCATCTTGGACATCATAACAAACGTGCACTTTTTTGTTTAATTTACACATTGGACCTTAGGAAAAATGACACTACAGCTACAGAGGTGGCCGTCTGATAGCCCAGCTCGACTATCCATCTCTACTGAAGACCCTTTCAGCATTTTGAGAGTTGGGTGGAGGACATCATCTCTGAAAATAGGGTCCCACAGCTGCACCCCATCAGTGTGAGCAGGACTCTTAGGACTCTTAGAAGAGTCAATGCTCTGAGACCATTGGGTGCACTTAGCCCCCTCTCTTCGTCACTGAGGATGATTTCAGTTTTCAGGGATTAGAGAGGGTGGTCCTTGTGGTGGACTGCAGGTATGGAGAGCTGTTATCATCGTATTAGATAGATAAGAATGATTATATGTATTGTAGAAATGTCTCCTATCATGTTCCCTAATTTTTTATTATGTCCACATCCTGGTCCCCATCTTGGACATCATAACAAACGTGCACTTTTTTGTTTAATTTACACATTGGACCATAGGAAAAATGACACTACAGCTACAGAGGTGACCGTCTGATAGCCCAGCTCGACTATCCATCTCTACTGAAGACCCTTTCAGCTTTTTGAGATTTGGGTGGAGGACATCATCTCTGAAAATAGGGTCCCACAGCTTCACCCCATCAGTGTGAGCAGGACTCTTAGGACTCTTAGAAGAGTCAATGCTCTGGTACCATGGGGGGCGCTTGGCCCCCTCTCTTCGTCACTGAGGATGATTTCATTTTTCAGGGATTAGAGAGGGTGGTCCTTGTGGTGGACTGCAGGTATGGAGAGCTGTTGTCATCGTATTAGATAGATAAGAATGATTCTATGTATTGTAGAAATGTCTCCTATCATGTTCCCTAATTTTTTATTATGTCCACATCCTGGTCCCCATCTTGGACATCATAACAAACGTGCACTTTTTTGTTTAATTTACACATTGGACCATAGGAAAAATGACACTACAGCTACAGAGGTGACCGTCTGATAGCCCAGCTCGACTATCCATCTCTACTGAAGACCCTTTCAGCTTTTTGAGAGTTGGGTGGAGGACATCATCTCTGAAAATAGGGTCCCACAGCTGCACCCCATCAGTCTGAGCAGGACTCTTAGGACTCTTAGAAGAGTCAATGCTCTGAGACCATTGGGGGCACTTAGCCCCCTCTCTTCGTCACTGAGGATGATTTCATTTTTCAGGGATTAGAGAGGGTGGTCCTTGTGGTGGACTGCAGGTATGGAGAGCTGTTATCATCGTATTAGATAGATAAGAATGATTATATGTATTGTAGAAATGTCTCCTATCATGTTCCCTAATTTTTTATTATGTCCACATCCTGGTCCCCATCTTGGACATCATAACAAACGTGCACTTTTTTGTTTAATTTACACATTGGACCATAGGAAAAATGACACTACAGCTACAGAGGTGACCGTCTGATAGCCCAGCTCGACAATCCATCTCTACTGAAGACCCTTTCAGCTTTTTGAGAGTTGGGTGGAGGACATCATCTCTGAAAATAGGGTCCCACAGCTGCACCCCATCAGTGTGAGCAGGACTCTTAGGACTCTTAGAAGAGTCAATGCTCTGAGACCATGGGGGGCGCTTAGCCCCCTCTCTTCGTCACTGAGGATGATTTCATTTTTCAGGGATTAGAGAGGGTGGTCCTTGTGGTGGACTGCAGGTATGGAGAGCTGTTGTCATCGTATTAAATAGATAAGAATGATTATATGTATTGTAGAAATGTCTCCTATCATGTTCCCTAATTTTTTATTATGTCCACATCCTGGTCCCCATCTTGGACATCATAACAAACGTGCACTTTTTTGTTTAATTTACACATTGGACCATAGGAAAAATGACACTACAGCTACAGAGGTGACCGTCTGATAGCCCAGCTCGACTATCCATCTCTACTGAAGACCCTTTCAGCTTTTTGAGAGTTGGGTGGAGAACATCATCTCTGAAATAGGGTCCCACAGCTGCACCCCATCAGTGTGAGCAGGACTCTTAGGACTCTTAGAAGAGTCAATGCTCTGAGACCATGGGGGGCGCTTAGCCCCCTCTCTTCGCCACTGAGGATGATTTCACTTTTCAGGGAATAGAGAGGGTGGTCCTTGTGGTGGACTGCAGGTATGGAGAGCTGTTGTCATCGTATTAGATAGATAAGAATGATTATATGTATTGTAGAAATGTCTCCTATCATGTTCCCTATTTTTTTATTATGTCCACATCCTGGTCCCCATCGTGGAAATCATAACAAACGTGCACTTTTTTGTTTAATTTACACATTGGACCATAGGAAAAATGACACTACAGCTACAGAGGTGACCGTCTGGTAGCCCAGCTCGACTATCCATCTCTACTGAAGACCCTTTCAGCTTTTTGAGAGTTGGGTGGAGGACATCATCTCTGAAAATAGGGTCCCACAGCTGCACCCCATCAGTGTGAGCAGGACTCTTAGGACTCTTAGAAGAGTCAATGTTTTGAGACCATGGGGGGGCGCTTAGCCCCCTCTCTTCGTCACTGAGGATGATTTCATTTTTCAGGGATTAGAGAGAGTGGTCCTTGTGGTGGACTGCAGGTATGGAGAGCTGTTGTGATCGTATTAGATAGATAAGAATGATTATATGTATTGTAGAAATGTCTCCTATCATGTTCCCTAATTTTTTATTATGTCCACATCCTGGTCCCCATCTTGGAAATCATAACAAACGTGCACTTTTTTGTTTAATTTACACATTGGACCATAGGAAAAATGACACTACAGCTACAGAGGTGACCGACTGATAGCCCAGCTCGACTATCCATCTCTACTGAAGACCCTTTCAGCTTTTTGAGAGTTGGGTGGAGGACATCATCTCTGAAAATAGGGTCCCACAGCTGCACCCCATCAGTGTGAGCAGGACTCTTAGGACTCTTAGAAGAGTCAATGTTTTGAGACCATGGGGGGCGCTTAGCCCCCTCTCTTCGTCACTGAGGATGATTTCATTTTTCAGGGATTAGAGAGAGTGGTCCTTGTGGTGGACTGCAGGTATGGAGAGCTGTTGTCATCGTATTAGATAGATAAGAATGATTATATGTATTGTAGAAATGTCTCCTATCATGTTCCCTAATTTTTTATTATGTCCACATCCTGGTCCCCATCTTGGACATCATAACAAACGTGCACTTTTTTGTTTAATTTACACATTGGACCATAGGAAAAATGACACTACAGCTACAGAGGTGACCGTCTGATAGCCCAGCTCGACTATCCATCTCTACTGAAGACCCTTTCAGCTTTTTGAGAGTTGGGTGGAGGACATCATCTCTGAAAATAGGGTCCCACAGCTGCACCCCATCAGTGTGAGCAGGACTCTTAGGACTCTTAGAAGAGTTAATGCTCTGAGACCATGGGGGCGCTTAGCCCCCTCTCTTCGTCACTGAGGATGATTTCATTTTTCAGGGATTAGAGAGGGTGGTCCTTGTGGTGGACTGCAGGTATGGAGAGCTGTTGTCATCGTATTAGATAGATAAGAATGATTATATGTATTGTAGAAATGTCTCCTATCATGTTCCCTAATTTTTTATTATGTCCACATCCTGGTCCCCATCTTGGACATCATAACAAACGTGCACTTTTTTGTTTAATTTACACATTGGACCATAGGAAAAATGACACTACAGCTAGAGAGGTGACCGTCTGATAGCCCAGCTCGACTATCCATCTCTACTGAAGACCCTTTCAGCTTTTTGAGAGTTGGGTGGAGGACATCATCTCTGAAAATAGGGTCCCACAGCTGCACCCCATCAGTGTGAGCAGGACTCTTAGGACTCTTAGAAGAGTCAATGCTCTGAGACCATTGGGGGCACTTAGCCCCCTCTCTTCATCACTGAGGATGATTTCATTTTTCAGGGATTAGAGAGGGTGGTCCTTGTGGTGGACTGCAGATATGGAGAGCTGTTATCATCGTATTAGATAGATAAGAATGATTATATGTATTGTAGAAATGTCTCCTATCATGTTCCCTAATTTTTTATTATGTCCACATCCTGGTCCCCATCTTGGACATCATAACAAACGTGCACTTTTTTGTTTAATTTACAAATTGGACCATAAGAAAAATGACACTACAGCTACAGAGGTGACCGTCTGATAGCCCAGCTCGACTATCCATCTCTACTGAAGACCCTTTCAGCTTTTTGAGAGTTGGGTGGAGGACATCATCTCTGAAAATAGGGTCCCACAGCTGCACCCCATCAGTGTGAGCAGGAATCTTAGGACTCTTAGAAGAGTCAATGCTCTGAGACCATGGGGGGCGCTTAGCCCCCTCTCTTCGTCACTGAGGATGATTTCATTTTTCAGGGATTAGAGAGAGTGGTCCTTGTGGTGGACTGCAGGTATGGAGAGCTGTTGTGATCGTATTAGATAGATAAGAATGATTATATGTATTGTAGAAATGTCTCCTATCATGTTCCCTAATTTTTTATTATGTCCACATCCTGGTCCCCATCTTGAACATCATAACAAACGTGCACTTTTTTGTTTAATTTACACATTGGACCATAGGAAAAATGACACTACAGCTACAGAGGTGACCGTCTGATAGCCCAGCTCGACTATCCATCTCTACTGAAGACCCTTTCAGCTTTTTGAGAGTTGGGTGGAGGACATCATCTCTGAAAATAGGGTCCCACAGCTTCACCCCATCAGTGTGAGCAGGACTCTTAGGACTCTTAGAAGAGTCAATGCTCTGGTACCATGGGGGGCGCTTGGCCCCCTCTCTTCGTCACTGAGGATGATTTCATTTTTCAGGGATTAGAGAGGGTGGTCCTTGTGGTGGACTGCAGATATGGAGAGCTGTTATCATCGTATTAGATAGATAAGAATGATTATATGTATTGTAGAAATGTCTCCTATCATGTTCCCTAATTTTTTATTATGTCCACATCCTGGTCCCCATCTTGGACATCATAACAAACGTGCACTTTTTTGTTTAATTTACACATTGGACCATAGGAAAAATGACACTACAGCTACAGAGGTGACCGTCTGATAGCCCAGCTCGACTATCCATCTCTACTGAAGAACCTTTCAGCTTTTTGAGAGTTGGGTGGAGGACATCATCTCTGAAAATAGGGTCCCACAGCTGCACTTCATCAGTGTGAGCAGGACTCTTAGGACTCTTAGAAGAGTCAATGCTCTGAGACCATGGGGGGCGCTTAGCCCCCTCTCTTCGTCACTGAGGATGATTTCATTTTTCAGGGATTAGAGAGGGTGGTCCTTGAAGTGGACTGCAGGTATGGAGAGCTGTTGTCATCGTATTAAATAGATAAGAATGATTATATGTATTGTAGAAATGTCTCCTATCATGTTCCCTAATTTTTTATTATGTCCACATCCTGGTCCCCATCTTGGACATCATAAAAAACGTGCACTTTTTTGTTTAATTTACACATTGGACCATAGGAAAAATGACACTACAGCTACAGAGGTGACCGTCTGATAGCCCAGCTCGACTATCCATCTCTACTGAAGACCCTTTCAGCTTTTTGAGAGTTGGGTGGAGAACATCATCTCTGAAAATAGGGTCCCACAGCTGCACCCCATCAGTGTGAGCAGGACTCTTAGGACTCTTAGAAGAGTCAATGCTCTGAGACCATGGGGGGCGCTTAGCCCCCTCTCCTCGTCACTGAGGATGATTTCACTTTTCAGGGAATAGAGAGGGTGGTCCTTGTGGTGGACTGCAGGTATGGAGAGCTGTTGTCATAGTATTAGATAGATAAGAATGATTATATGTATTGTAGAAATGTCTCCTATCATGTTCCCTATTTTTTTATTATGTCCACATCCTGGTCCCCATCTTGGAAATCATAACAAACGTGCACTTTTTTGTTTAATTTACAAATTGGACCATAGGAAAAATGACACTACAGCTACAGAGGTGACCGTCTGATAGCCCAGCTCGAGTATCCATCTCAACTGAAGACCCTTTCAGCTTTTTGAGAGTTGGGTGGAGGACATCATCTCTGAAAATAGGGTCCCACAGCTGCACTTCATCAGTGTGAGCAGGACTCTTAGGACTCTTAGAAGAGTCAATGCTCTGAGACCATGGGGGGCGCTTAGCCCCCTCTCTTCGTCACTGAGGATGATTTCATTTTTCAGGGATTAGAGAGGGTGGTCCTTGAAGTGGACTGCAGGTATGGAGAGCTGTTGTCATCGTATTAAATAGATAAGAATGATTATATGTATTGTAGAAATGTCTCCTATCATGTTCCCTAATTTTTTATTATGTCCACATCCTGGTCCCCATCTTGGACATCATAACAAACGTGCACTTTTTTGTTTAATTTACACATTGGACCATAGGAAAAATGACACTACAGCTACAGAGGTGACCGTCTGATAGCCCAGCTCGACTATCCATCTCTACTGAAGACCCTTTCAGCTTTTTGAGAGTTGGGTGGAGAACATCATCTCTGAAAATAGGGTCCCACAGCTGCACCCCATCAGTGTGAGCAGGACTCTTAGGACTCTTAGAAGAGTCAATGCTCTGAGACCATGGGGGGCGCTTAGCCCCCTCTCCTCGTCACTGAGGATGATTTCACTTTTCAGGGAATAGAGAGGGTGGTCCTTGTGGTGGACTGCAGGTATGGAGAGCTGTTGTCATAGTATTAGATAGATAAGAATGATTATATGTATTGTAGAAATGTCTCCTATCATGTTCCCTATTTTTTTATTATGTCCACATCCTGGTCCCCATCTTGGAAATCATAACAAACGTGCACTTTTTTGTTTAATTTACAAATTGGACCATAGGAAAAATGACACTACAGCTACAGAGGTGACCGTCTGATAGCCCAGCTCGAGTATCCATCTCAACTGAAGACCCTTTCAGCTTTTTGAGAGTTGGGTGGAGGACATCATCTCTGAAAATAGGGTCCCACAGCTTCACCCCATCAGTGTGAGCAGGACTCTTAGGACTCTTAGAAGAGTCAATGCTCTGGTACCATGGGGGGCGCTTGGCCCCCTCTCTTCGTCACTGAGGATGATTTCATTTTTCAGGGATTAGAGAGGGTGGTCCTTGTGGTGGACTGCAGGTATGGAGAGCTGTTGTCATCGTATTAGATAGATAAGAATGATTATATGTATTGTAGAAATGTCTCCTATCATGTTCCCTAATTTTTTATTATGTCCACATCCTGGTCCCCATCTTGGACATCATAACAAACGTGCACTTTTTTGTTTAATTTACACATTGGACCTTAGGAAAAATGACACTACAGCTACAGAGGTGGCCGTCTGATAGCCCAGCTCGACTATCCATCTCTACTGAAGACCCTTTCAGCATTTTGAGAGTTGGGTGGAGGACATCATCTCTGAAAATAGGGTCCCACAGCTGCACCCCATCAGTGTGAGCAGGACTCTTAGGACTCTTAGAAGAGTCAATGCTCTGAGACCATTGGGTGCACTTAGCCCCCTCTCTTCGTCACTGAGGATGATTTCAGTTTTCAGGGATTAGAGAGGGTGGTCCTTGTGGTGGACTGCAGGTATGGAGAGCTGTTATCATCGTATTAGATAGATAAGAATGATTATATGTATTGTAGAAATGTCTCCTATCATGTTCCCTAATTTTTTATTATGTCCACATCCTGGTCCCCATCTTGGACATCATAACAAACGTGCACTTTTTTGTTTAATTTACACATTGGACCATAGGAAAAATGACACTACAGCTACAGAGGTGACCGTCTGATAGCCCAGCTCGACTATCCATCTCTACTGAAGACCCTTTCAGCTTTTTGAGAGTTGGGTGGAGGACATCATCTCTGAAAATAGGGTCCCACAGCTTCACCCCATCAGTGTGAGCAGGACTCTTAGGACTCTTAGAAGAGTCAATGCTCTGGTACCATGGGGGGCGCTTGGCCCCCTCTCTTCGTCACTGAGGATGATTTCATTTTTCAGGGATTAGAGAGGGTGGTCCTTGTGGTGGACTGCAGGTATGGAGAGCTGTTGTCATCGTATTAGATAGATAAGAATGATTATATGTATTGTAGAAATGTCTCCTATCATGTTCCCTAATTTTTTATTATGTCCACATCCTGGTCCCCATCTTGGACATCATAACAAACGTGCACTTTTTTGTTTAATTTACACATTGGACCATAGGAAAAATGACACTACAGCTACAGAGGTGACCGTCTGATAGCCCAGCTCGACTATCCATCTCTACTGAAGACCCTTTCAGCTTTTTGAGAGTTGGGTGGAGGACATCATCTCTGAAAATAGGGTCCCACAGCTGCACCCCATCAGTCTGAGCAGGACTCTTAGGACTCTTAGAAGAGTCAATGCTCTGAGACCATTGGGGGCACTTAGCCCCCTCTCTTCGTCACTGAGGATGATTTCATTTTTCAGGGATTAGAGAGGGTGGTCCTTGTGGTGGACTGCAGGTATGGAGAGCTGTTATCATCGTATTAGATAGATAAGAATGATTATATGTATTGTAGAAATGTCTCCTATCATGTTCCCTAATTTTTTATTATGTCCACATCCTGGTCCCCATCTTGGACATCATAACAAACGTGCACTTTTTTGTTTAATTTACACATTGGACCATAGGAAAAATGACACTACAGCTACAGAGGTGACCGTCTGATAGCCCAGCTCGACAATCCATCTCTACTGAAGACCCTTTCAGCTTTTTGAGAGTTGGGTGGAGGACATCATCTCTGAAAATAGGGTCCCACAGCTGCACCCCATCAGTGTGAGCAGGACTCTTAGGACTCTTAGAAGAGTCAATGCTCTGAGACCATGGGGGGCGCTTAGCCCCCTCTCTTCGTCACTGAGGATGATTTCATTTTTCAGGGATTAGAGAGGGTGGTCCTTGTGGTGGACTGCAGGTATGGAGAGCTGTTGTCATCGTATTAAATAGATAAGAATGATTATATGTATTGTAGAAATGTCTCCTATCATGTTCCCTAATTTTTTATTATGTCCACATCCTGGTCCCCATCTTGGACATCATAACAAACGTGCACTTTTTTGTTTAATTTACACATTGGACCATAGGAAAAATGACACTACAGCTACAGAGGTGACCGTCTGATAGCCCAGCTCGACTATCCATCTCTACTGAAGACCCTTTCAGCTATTTGAGAGTTGGGTGGAGAACATCATCTCTGAAATAGGGTCCCACAGCTGCACCCCATCAGTGTGAGCAGGACTCTTAGGACTCTTAGAAGAGTCAATGCTCTGAGACCATGGGGGGCGCTTAGCCCCCTCTCTTCGCCACTGAGGATGATTTCACTTTTCAGGGAATAGAGAGGGTGGTCCTTGTGGTGGACTGCAGGTATGGAGAGCTGTTGTCATCGTATTAGATAGATAAGAATGATTATATGTATTGTAGAAATGTCTCCTATCATGTTCCCTATTTTTTTATTATGTCCACATCCTGGTCCCCATCGTGGAAATCATAACAAACGTGCACTTTTTTGTTTAATTTACACATTGGACCATAGGAAAAATGACACTACAGCTACAGAGGTGACCGTCTGGTAGCCCAGCTCGACTATCCATCTCTACTGAAGACCCTTTCAGCTTTTTGAGAGTTGGGTGGAGGACATCATCTCTGAAAATAGGGTCCCACAGCTGCACCCCATCAGTGTGAGCAGGACTCTTAGGACTCTTAGAAGAGTCAATGTTTTGAGACCATGGGGGGCGCTTAGCCCCCTCTCTTCGTCACTGAGGATGATTTCATTTTTCAGGGATTAGAGAGAGTGGTCCTTGTGGTGGACTGCAGGTATGGAGAGCTGTTGTGATCGTATTAGATAGATAAGAATGATTATATGTATTGTAGAAATGTCTCCTATCATGTTCCCTAATTTTTTATTATGTCCACATCCTGGTCCCCATCTTGGAAATCATAACAAACGTGCACTTTTTTGTTTAATTTACACATTGGACCATAGGAAAAATGACACTACAGCTACAGAGGTGACCGACTGATAGCCCAGCTCGACTATCCATCTCTACTGAAGACCCTTTCAGCTTTTTGAGAGTTGGGTGGAGGACATCATCTCTGAAAATAGGGTCCCACAGCTGCACCCCATCAGTGTGAGCAGGACTCTTAGGACTCTTAGAAGAGTCAATGTTTTGAGACCATGGGGGGCGCTTAGCCCCCTCTCTTCGTCACTGAGGATGATTTCATTTTTCAGGGATTAGAGAGAGTGGTCCTTGTGGTGGACTGCAGGTATGGAGAGCTGTTGTCATCGTATTAGATAGATAAGAATGATTATATGTATTGTAGAAATGTCTCCTATCATGTTCCCTAATTTTTTATTATGTCCACATCCTGGTCCCCATCTTGGACATCATAACAAACGTGCACTTTTTTGTTTAATTTACACATTGGACCATAGGAAAAATGACACTACAGCTACAGAGGTGACCGTCTGATAGCCCAGCTCGACTATCCATCTCTACTGAAGACCCTTTCAGCTTTTTGAGAGTTGGGTGGAGGACATCATCTCTGAAAATAGGGTCCCACAGCTGCACCCCATCAGTGTGAGCAGGACTCTTAGGACTCTTAGAAGAGTTAATGCTCTGAGACCATGGGGGCGCTTAGCCCCCTCTCTTCGTCACTGAGGATGATTTCATTTTTCAGGGATTAGAGAGGGTGGTCCTTGTGGTGGACTGCAGGTATGGAGAGCTGTTGTCATCGTATTAGATAGATAAGAATGATTATATGTATTGTAGAAATGTCTCCTATCATGTTCCCTAATTTTTTATTATGTCCACATCCTGGTCCCCATCTTGGACATCATAACAAACGTGCACTTTTTTGTTTAATTTACACATTGGACCATAGGAAAAATGACACTACAGCTAGAGAGGTGACCGTCTGATAGCCCAGCTCGACTATCCATCTCTACTGAAGACCCTTTCAGCTTTTTGAGAGTTGGGTGGAGGACATCATCTCTGAAAATAGGGTCCCACAGCTGCACCCCATCAGTGTGAGCAGGACTCTTAGGACTCTTAGAAGAGTCAATGCTCTGAGACCATTGGGGGCACTTAGCCCCCTCTCTTCATCACTGAGGATGATTTCATTTTTCAGGGATTAGAGAGGGTGGTCCTTGTGGTGGACTGCAGATATGGAGAGCTGTTATCATCGTATTAGATAGATAAGAATGATTATATGTATTGTAGAAATGTCTCCTATCATGTTCCCTAATTTTTTATTATGTCCACATCCTGGTCCCCATCTTGGACATCATAACAAACGTGCACTTTTTTGTTTAATTTACAAATTGGACCATAGGAAAAATGACACTACAGCTACAGAGGTGACCGTCTGATAGCCCAGCTCGACTATCCATCTCTACTGAAGACCCTTTCAGCTTTTTGAGAGTTGGGTGGAGGACATCATCTCTGAAAATAGGGTCCCACAGCTGCACCCCATCAGTGTGAGCAGGAATCTTAGGACTCTTAGAAGAGTCAATGCTCTGAGACCATGGGGGGCGCTTAGCCCCCTCTCTTCGTCACTGAGGATGATTTCATTTTTCAGGGATTAGAGAGAGTGGTCCTTGTGGTGGACTGCAGGTATGGAGAGCTGTTGTGATCGTATTAGATAGATAAGAATGATTATATGTATTGTAGAAATGTCTCCTATCATGTTCCCTAATTTTTTATTATGTCCACATCCTGGTCCCCATTTTGAACATCATAACAAACGTGCACTTTTTTGTTTAATTTACACATTGGACCATAGGAAAAATGACACTACAGCTACAGAGGTGACCGTCTGATAGCCCAGCTCGACTATCCATCTCTACTGAAGACCCTTTCAGCTTTTTGAGAGTTGGGTGGAGGACATCATCTCTGAAAATAGGGTCCCACAGCTTCACCCCATCAGTGTGAGCAGGACTCTTAGGACTCTTAGAAGAGTCAATGCTCTGGTACCATGGGGGGCGCTTGGCCCCCTCTCTTCGTCACTGAGGATGATTTCATTTTTCAGGGATTAGAGAGGGTGGTCCTTGTGGTGGACTGCAGGTATGGAGAGCTGTTGTCATCGTATTAGATAGATAAGAATGATTATATGTATTGTAGAAATGTCTCCTATCATGTTCCCTAATTTTTTATTATGTCCACATCCTGGTCCCCATCTTGGACATCATAACAAACGTGCACTTTTTTGTTTAATTTACACATTGGACCATAGGAAAAATGACACTACAGCTACAGAGGTGACCGTCTGATAGGCCAGCTCGACAATCCATCTCTACTGAAGACCCTTTCAGCTTTTTGAGAGTTGGGTGGAGGACATCATCTCTGAAAATAGGGTCCCACAGCTGCACCCCATCAGTGTGAGCAGGACTCTTAGGACTCTTAGAAGAGTCAATGCTCTGAGACCATGGGGGGCGCTTAGCCCCCTCTCTTCGTCACTGAGGATGATTTCATTTTTCAGGGATTAGAGAGGGTGGTATCTGTGGTGGACTGCAGGTATGGAGAGCTGTTGTCATCGTATTAAATAGATAAGAATGATTATATGTATTGTAGAAATGTCTCCTATCATGTTCCCTAATTTTTTATTATGTCCACATCCTGGTCCCCATCTTGGACATCATAACAAACGTGCACTTTTTTGTTTAATTTACACATTGGACCATAGGAAAAATGACACTACAGCTACAGAGGTGACCGTCTGATAGCCCAGCTCGACTATCCATCTCTACTGAAGACCCTTTCAGCTTTTTGAGAGTTTGGTGGAGAACATCATCTCTGAAAATAGGGTCCCACAGCTGCACCCCATCAGTGTGAGCAGGACTCTTAGGACTCTTAGAAGAGTCAATGCTCTGAGACCATTGGGGGCACTTAGCCCCCTCTCTTCGTCACTGAGGATGATTTCATTTTTCAGGGATTAGAGAGGGTGGTCCTTGTGGTGGACTGCAGGTATGGAGAGCTGTTATCATCGTATTAGATAGATAAGAATGATTATATGTATTGTAGAAATGTCTCCTATCATGTTCCCTAATTTTTTATTATGTCCACATCCTGGTCCCCATCTTGGACATCATAACAAACGTGCACTTTTTTGTTTAATTTACACATTGGACCATAGGAAAAATGACACTACAGCTACAGAGGTGACCGTCTGATAGCCCAGCTCGACAATCCATCTCTACTGAAGACCCTTTCAGCTTTTTGAGAGTTGGGTGGAGGACATCATCTCTGAAAATAGGGTCCCACAGCTGCACCCCATCAGTGTGAGCAGGACTCTTAGGACTCTTAGAAGAGTCAATGCTCTGAGACCATGGGGGGCGCTTAGCCCCCTCTCTTCGTCACTGAGGATGATTTCATTTTTCAGGGATTAGAGAGGGTGGTCCTTGTGGTGGACTGCAGGTATGGAGAGCTGTTGTCATCGTATTAAATAGATAAGAATGATTATATGTATTGTAGAAATGTCTCCTATCATGTTCCCTAATTTTTTATTATGTCCACATCCTGGTCCCCATCTTGGACATCATAACAAACGTGCACTTTTTTGTTTAATTTACACATTGGACCATAGGAAAAATGACACTACAGCTACAGAGGTGACCGTCTGATAGCCCAGCTCGACTATCCATCTCTACTGAAGACCCTTTCAGCTTTTTGAGAGTTTGGTGGAGAACATCATCTCTGAAAATAGGGTCCCACAGCTGCACCCCATCAGTGTGAGCAGGACTCTTAGGACTCTTAGAAGAGTCAATGCTCTGAGACCATGGGGGGCGCTTAGCCCCCTCTCTTCGTCACTGAGGATGATTTCACTTTTCAGGGAATAGAGAGGGTGGTCCTTGTGGTGGACTGCAGGTATGGAGAGCTGTTGTCATCGTATTAGATAGATAAGAATGATTATATGTATTGTAGAAATGTCTCCTATCATGTTCCCTATTTTTTTATTATGTCCACATCCTGGTCCCCATCTTGGAAATCATAACAAACGTGCACTTTTTTGTTTAATTTACACATTGGACCATAGGAAAAATGACACTACAGCTACAGAGGTGACCGTCTGATAGCCCAGCTCGATTATCCATCTCTACTGAAGACCCTTTCAGCTTTTTGAGAGTTGGGTGGAGGACATCATCTCTGAAAATAGGGTCCCACAGCTGCACCCCATCAGTGTGAGCAGGACTCTTAGGACTCTTAGAAGAGTTAATGCTCTGAGACCATGGGGGCGCTTAGCCCCCTCTCTTCGTCACTGAGGATGATTTCATTTTTCAGGGATTAGAGAGGGTGGTCCTTGTGGTGGACTGCAGGTATGGAGAGCTGTTGTCATCGTATTAGATAGATAAGAATGATTATATGTATTGTAGAAATGTCTCCTATCATGTTCCCTAATTTTTTATTATGTCCACATCCTGGTCCCCATCTTGGACATCATAACAAACGTGCACTTTTTTGTTTAATTTACACATTGGACCATAGGAAAAATGACACTACAGCTACAGAGGTGACCGTCTGATAGCCCAGCTCGACTATCCATCTCTACTGAAGACCCTTTCAGCTTTTTGAGAGTTGGGTGGAGGACATCATCTCTGAAAATAGGGTCCCACAGCTGCACCCCATCAGTGTGAGCAGGACTCTTAGGACTCTTAGAAGAGTCAATGCTCTGAGACCATTGGGGGCACTTAGCCCCCTCTCTTCATCACTGAGGATGATTTCATTTTTCAGGGATTAGAGAGGGTGGTCCTTGTGGTGGACTGCAGATATGGAGAGCTGTTATCATCGTATTAGATAGATAAGAATGATTATATGTATTGTAGAAATGTCTCCTATCATGTTCCCTAATTTTTTATTATGTCCACATCCTGGTCCCCATCTTGGACATCATAACAAACGTGCACTTTTTTGTTTAATTTACACATTGGACCATAGGAAAAATGACACTACAGCTACAGAGGTGACCGTCTGATAGCCCAGCTCGACTATCCATCTCTACTGAAGACCCTTTCAGCTTTTTGAGAGTTGGGTGGAGGACATCATCTCTGAAAATAGGGTCCCACAGCTGCACCCCATCAGTGTGAGCAGGACTCTTAGGACTCTTAGAAAAGTCAATGCTCTGAGACCATTGGGGGCACTTAGCCCCCTCTCTTCGTCACTGAGGATGATTTCATTTTTCAGGGATTAGAGAGGGTGGTCCTTGTGGTGGACTGCAGGTATGGAGAGCTGTTATCATCGTATTAGATAGATAAGAATGATTATATGTATTGTAGAAATGTCTCCTATCATGTTCCCTAATTTTTTATTATGTCCACATCCTGGTCCCCATCTTGGACATCATAACAAACGTGCACTTTTTTGTTTAATTTACACATTGGACCATAGGAAAAATGACACTACAGCTACAGAGGTGACCGTCTGATAGCCCAGCTCGACAATCCATCTCTACTGAAGACCCTTTCAGCTTTTTGAGAGTTGGGTGGAGGACATCATCTCTGAAAATAGGGTCCCACAGCTGCACCCCATCAGTGTGAGCAGGACTCTTAGGACTCTTAGAAGAGTCAATGTTTTGAGACCATGGGGGGCGCTTAGCCCCCTCTCTTCGTCACTGAGGATGATTTCATTTTTCAGGGATTAGAGAGAGTGGTCCTTGTGGTGGACTGCAGGTATGGAGAGCTGTTGTCATCGTATTAGATAGCTAAGAATGATTATATGTATTGTAGAAATGTCTCCTATCATGTTCCCTAATTTTTTATTATGTCCACATCCTGGTCCCCATCTTGGACATCATAACAAACGTGCACTTTTTTGTTTAATTTACACATTGGACCATAGGAAAAATGACACTACAGCTACAGAGGTGACCGTCTGATAGCCCAGCTCGACTATCCATCTCTACTGAAGACCCTTTCAGCTTTTTGAGAGTTGGGTGGAGGTCATCATCTCTGAAAATAGGGTCCCACAGCTGCACCCCATCAGTGTGAGCAGGACTCTTAGGACTCTTAGAAGAGTTAATGCTCTGAGACCATGGGGGCGCTTAGCCCCCTCTCTTCGTCACTGAGGATGATTTCATTTTTCAGGGATTAGAGAGGGTGGTCCTTGTGGAGGACTGCAGGTATGGAGAGCTGTTGTCATCGTATTAGATAGATAAGAATGATTATATGTATTGTAGAAATGTCTCCTATCATGTTCCCTAATTTTTTATTATGTCCACATCCTGGTCCCCATCTTGGACATCATAACAAACGTGCACTTTTTTGTTTAATTTACACATTGGACCATAGGAAAAATGACACTACAGCTACAGAGGTGACCGTCTGAAAGCCCAGCTCGACTATCCATCTCTACTGAAGACCCTTTCAGCTTTTTGAGAGTTGGGTGGAGGACATCATCTCTGAAAATAGGGTCCCACAGCTGCACCCCATCAGTGTGAGCAGGACTCTTAGGACTCTTAGAAGAGTCAATGTTTTGAGACCATGGGGGGCGCTTAGCCCCCTCTCTTCGTCACTGAGGATGATTTCATTTTTCAGGGATTAGAGAGAGTGGTCCTTGTGGTGGACTGCAGGTATGGAGAGCTGTTGTCATCGTATTAGATAGATAAGAATGATTATATGTATTGTAGAAATGTCTCCTATCATGTTCCCTAATTTTTTATTATGTCCACATCCTGGTCCCCATCTTGGACATCATAACAAACGTGCACTTTTTTGTTTAATTTACACATTGGACCATAGGAAAAATGACACTACAGCTACAGAGGTGACCGTCTGATAGCCCAGCTCGACTATCCATCTCTACTGAAGACCCTTTCAGCTTTTTGAGAGTTGGGTGGAGGACATCATCTCTGAAAATAGGGTCCCACAGCTGCACCCCATCAGTGTGAGCAGGACTCTTAGGACTCTTAGAAGAGTTAATGCTCTGAGACCATGGGGGCGCTTAGCCCCCTCTCTTCGTCACTGAGGATGATTTCATTTTTCAGGGATTAGAGAGGGTGGTCCTTGTGGTGGACTGCAGGTATGGAGAGCTGTTGTCATCGTATTAGATAGATAAGAATGATTATATGTATTGTAGAAATGTCTCCTATCATGTTCCCTAATTTTTTATTATGTCCACATCCTGGTCCCCATCTTGGACATCATAACAAACGTGCACTTTTTTGTTTAATTTACACATTGGACCATAGGAAAAATGACACTACAGCTACAGAGGTGACCGTCTGATAGCCCAGCTCGACTATCCATCTCTACTGAAGACCTTTTCAGCTTTTTGAGAGTTGGGTGGAGGACATCATCTCTGAAAATAGGGTCCCACAGCTGCACCCCATCAGTGTGAGCAGGACTCTTAGGACTCTTAGAAGAGTCAATGCTCTGAGACCATTGGGGGCACTTAGCCCCCTCTCTTCATCACTGAGGATGATTTCATTTTTCAGGGATTAGAGAGGGTGGTCCTTGTGGTGGACT
Organism: Anomaloglossus baeobatrachus; assembly: GCF_048569485.1. NCBI lineage: Eukaryota > Metazoa > Chordata > Amphibia > Anura > Aromobatidae > Anomaloglossus > Anomaloglossus baeobatrachus. The sequence continues at coordinate 241,378 of NW_027441889.1, forward strand.
GCAGATATGGAGAGCTGTTATCATCGTATTAGATAGATAAGAATGATTATATGTATTGTAGAAATGTCTCCTATCATGTTCCCTAATTTTTTATTATGTCCACATCCTGGTCCCCATCTTGGACATCATAACAAACGTGCACTTTTTTGTTTAATTTACACATTGGACCATAGGAAAAATGACACTACAGCTACAGAGGTGACCGTCTGATAGCCCAGCTCGACTATCCATCTCTACTGAAGAACCTTTCAGCTTTTTGAGAGTTGGGTGGAGGACATCATCTCTGAAAATAGGGTCCCACAGCTGCACTTCATCAGTGTGAGCAGGACTCAGGACTCTTAGAAGAGTCAATGCTCTGAGACCATGGGGGGCGCTTAGCCCCCTCTCTTCGTCACTGAGGATGATTTCATTTTTCAGGGATTAGAGAGGGTGGTCCTTGTAGTGGACTGCAGGTATGGAGAGCTGTTGTCATCGTATTAAATAGATAAGAATGATTATATGTATTGTAGAAATGTCTCCTATCATGTTCCCTAATTTTTTATTATGTCCACATCCTGGTCCCCATCTTGGACATCATAACAAACGTGCACTTTTTTGTTTAATTTACACATTGGACCATAGGAAAAATGACACTACAGCTACAGAGGTGACCGTCTGATAGCCCAGCTCGACTATCCATCTCTACTGAAGACCCTTTCAGCTTTTTGAGAGTTGGGTGGAGAACATCATCTCTGAAAATAGGGTCCCACAGCTGCACCCCATCAGTGTGAGCAGGACTCTTAGGACTCTTAGAAGAGTCAATGCTCTGAGACCATGGGGGGCGCTTAGCCCCCTCTCCTCGTCACTGAGGATGATTTCACTTTTCAGGGAATAGAGAGGGTGGTCCTTGTGGTGGACTGCAGGTATGGAGAGCTGTTGTCATAGTATTAGATAGATAAGAATGATTATATGTATTGTAGAAATGTCTCCTATCATGTTCCCTATTTTTTTTTTTATGTCCACATCCTGGTCCCCATCTTGGAAATCATAACAAACGTGCACTTTTTTGTTTAATTTACAAATTGGACCATAGGAAAAATGACACTACAGCTACAGAGGTGACCGTCTGATAGCCCAGCTCGAGTATCCATCTCAACTGAAGACCCTTTCAGCTTTTTGAGAGTTGGGTGGAGGACATCATCTCTGAAAATAGGGTCCCACAGCTTCACCCCATCAGTGTGAGCAGGACTCTTAGGACTCTTAGAAGAGTCAATGCTCTGGTACCATGGGGGGCGCTTGGCCCCCTCTCTTCGTCACTGAGGATGATTTCATTTTTCAGGGATTAGAGAGGGTGGTCCTTGTGGTGGACTGCAGATATGGAGAGCTGTTGTCATCGTATTAGATAGATAAGAATGATTATATGTATTGTAGAAATGTCTCCTATCATGTTCCCTAATTTTTTATTATGTCCACATCCTGGTCCCCATCTTGGACATCATAACAAACGTGCACTTTTTTGTTTAATTTACACATTGGACCTTAGGAAAAATGACACTACAGCTACAGAGGTGGCCGTCTGATAGCCCAGCTCGACTATCCATCTCTACTGAAGACCCTTTCAGCATTTTGAGAGTTGGGTGGAGGACATCATCTCTGAAAATAGGGTCCCACAGCTGCACCCCATCAGTGTGAGCAGGACTCTTAGGACTCTTAGAAGAGTCAATGCTCTGAGACCATTGGGTGCACTTAGCCCCCTCTCTTCGTCACTGAGGATGATTTCAGTTTTCAGGGATTAGAGAGGGTGGTCCTTGTGGTGGACTGCAGGTATGGAGAGCTGTTATCATCGTATTAGATAGATAAGAATGATTATATGTATTGTAGAAATGTCTCCTATCATGTTCCCTAATTTTTTATTATGTCCACATCCTGGTCCCCATCTTGGACATCATAACAAACGTGCACTTTTTTGTTTAATTTACACATTGGACCATAGGAAAAATGACACTACAGCTACAGAGGTGACCGTCTGATAGCCCAGCTCGACTATCCATCTCTACTGAAGACCCTTTCAGCTTTTTGAGAGTTGGGTGGAGGACATCATCTCTGAAAATAGGGTCCCACAGCTTCACCCCATCAGTGTGAGCAGGACTCTTAGGACTCTTAGAAGAGTCAATGCTCTGGTACCATGGGGGGCGCTTGGCCCCCTCTCTTCGTCACTGAGGATGATTTCATTTTTCAGGGATTAGAGAGGGTGGTCCTTGTGGTGGACTGCAGGTATGGAGAGCTGTTGTCATCGTATTAGATAGATAAGAATGATTATATGTATTGTAGAAATGTCTCCTATCATGTTCCCTAATTTTTTATTATGTCCACATCCTGGTCCCCATCTTGGACATCATAACAAACGTGCACTTTTTTGTTTAATTTACACATTGGACCATAGGAAAAATGACACTACAGCTACAGAGGTGACCGTCTGATAGCCCAGCTCGACTATCCATCTCTACTGAAGACCCTTTCAGCTTTTTGAGAGTTGGGTGGAGGACATCATCTCTGAAAATAGGGTCCCACAGCTGCACCCCATCAGTCTGAGCAGGACTCTTAGGACTCTTAGAAGAGTCAATGCTCTGAGACCATTGGGGGCACTTAGCCCCCTCTCTTCGTCACTGAGGATGATTTCATTTTTCAGGGATTAGAGAGGGTGGTCCTTGTGGTGGACTGCAGGTATGGAGAGCTGTTATCATCGTATTAGATAGATAAGAATGATTATATGTATTGTAGAAATGTCTCCTATCATGTTCCCTAATTTTTTATTATGTCCACATCCTGGTCCCCATCTTGGACATCATAACAAACGTGCACTTTTTTGTTTAATTTACACATTGGACCATAGGAAAAATGACACTACAGCTACAGAGGTGACCGTCTGATAGCCCAGCTCGACAATCCATCTCTACTGAAGACCCTTTCAGCTTTTTGAGAGTTGGGTGGAGGACATCATCTCTGAAAATAGGGTCCCACAGCTGCACCCCATCAGTGTGAGCAGGACTCTTAGGACTCTTAGAAGAGTCAATGCACTGAGACCATGGGGGGCGCTTAGCCCCCTCTCTTCGTCACTGAGGATGATTTCATTTTTCAGGGATTAGAGAGGGTGGTCCTTGTGGTGGACTGCAGGTATGGAGAGCTGTTGTCATCGTATTAAATAGATAAGAATGATTATATGTATTGTAGAAATGTCTCCTATCATGTTCCCTAATTTTTTATTATGTCCACATCCTGGTCCCCATCTTGGACATCATAACAAACGTGCACTTTTTTGTTTAATTTACACATTGGACCATAGGAAAAATGACACTACAGCTACAGAGGTGACCGTCTGATAGCCCAGCTCGACTATCCATCTCTACTGAAGACCCTTTCAGCTTTTTGAGAGTTGGGTGGAGAACATCATCTCTGAAATAGGGTCCCACAGCTGCACCCCATCAGTGTGAGCAGGACTCTTAGGACTCTTAGAAGAGTCAATGCTCTGAGACCATGGGGGGCGCTTAGCCCCCTCTCTTCGCCACTGAGGATGATTTCACTTTTCAGGGAATAGAGAGGGTGGTCCTTGTGGTGGACTGCAGGTATGGAGAGCTGTTGTCATCGTATTAGATAGATAAGAATGATTATATGTATTGTAGAAATGTCTCCTATCATGTTCCCTATTTTTTTATTATGTCCACATCCTGGTCCCCATCGTGGAAATCATAACAAACGTGCACTTTTTTGTTTAATTTACACATTGGACCATAGGAAAAATGACACTACAGCTACAGAGGTGACCGTCTGGTAGCCCAGCTCGACTATCCATCTCTACTGAAGACCCTTTCAGCTTTTTGAGAGTTGGGTGGAGGACATCATCTCTGAAAATAGGGTCCCACAGCTGCACCCCATCAGTGTGAGCAGGACTCTTAGGACTCTTAGAAGAGTCAATGTTTTGAGACCATGGGGGGCGCTTAGCCCCCTCTCTTCGTCACTGAGGATGATTTCATTTTTCAGGGATTAGAGAGAGTGGTCCTTGTGGTGGACTGCAGGTATGGAGAGCTGTTGTGATCGTATTAGATAGATAAGAATGATTATATGTATTGTAGAAATGTCTCCTATCATGTTCCCTAATTTTTTATTATGTCCACATCCTGGTCCCCATCTTGGAAATCATAACAAACGTGCACTTTTTTGTTTAATTTACACATTGGACCATAGGAAAAATGACACTACAGCTACAGAGGTGACCGACTGATAGCCCAGCTCGACTATCCATCTCTACTTAAGACCCTTTCAGCTTTTTGAGAGTTGGGTGGAGGACATCATCTCTGAAAATAGGGTCCCACAGCTGCACCCCATCAGTGTGAGCAGGACTCTTAGGACTCTTAGAAGAGTCAATGTTTTGAGACCATGGGGGGCGCTTAGCCCCCTCTCTTCGTCACTGAGGATGATTTCATTTTTCAGGGATTAGAGAGAGTGGTCCTTGTGGTGGACTGCAGGTATGGAGAGCTGTTGTCATCGTATTAGATAGATAAGAATGATTATATGTATTGTAGAAATGTCTCCTATCATGTTCCCTAATTTTTTATTATGTCCACATCCTGGTCCCCATCTTGGACATCATAACAAACGTGCACTTTTTTGTTTAATTTACACATTGGACCATAGGAAAAATGACACTACAGCTACAGAGGTGACCGTCTGATAGCCCAGCTCGACTATCCATCTCTACTGAAGACCCTTTCAGCTTTTTGAGAGTTGGGTGGAGGACATCATCTCTGAAAATAGGGTCCCACAGCTGCACCCCATCAGTGTGAGCAGGACTCTTAGGACTCTTAGAAGAGTTAATGCTCTGAGACCATGGGGGCGCTTAGCCCCCTCTCTTCGTCACTGAGGATGATTTCATTTTTCAGGGATTAGAGAGGGTGGTCCTTGTGGTGGACTGCAGGTATGGAGAGCTGTTGTCATCGTATTAGATAGATAAGAATGATTATATGTATTGTAGAAATGTCTCCTATCATGTTCCCTAATTTTTTATTATGTCCACATCCTGGTCCCCATCTTGGACATCATAACAAACGTGCACTTTTTTGTTTAATTTACACATTGGACCATAGGAAAAATGACACTACAGCTAGAGAGGTGACCGTCTGATAGCCCAGCTCGACTATCCATCTCTACTGAAGACCCTTTCAGCTTTTTGAGAGTTGGGTGGAGGACATCATCTCTGAAAATAGGGTCCCACAGCTGCACCCCATCAGTGTGAGCAGGACTCTTAGGACTCTTAGAAGAGTCAATGCTCTGAGACCATTGGGGGCACTTAGCCCCCTCTCTTCATCACTGAGGATGATTTCATTTTTCAGGGATTAGAGAGGGTGGTCCTTGTGGTGGACTGCAGATATGGAGAGCTGTTATCATCGTATTAGATAGATAAGAATGATTATATGTATTGTAGAAATGTCTCCTATCATGTTCCCTAATTTTTTATTATGTCCACATCCTGGTCCCCATCTTGGACATCATAACAAACGTGCACTTTTTTGTTTAATTTACAAATTGGACCATAGGAAAAATGACACTACAGCTACAGAGGTGACCGTCTGATAGCCCAGCTCGACTATCCATCTCTACTGAAGACCCTTTCAGCTTTTTGAGAGTTGGGTGGAGGACATCATCTCTGAAAATAGGGTCCCACCGCTGCACCCCATCAGTGTGAGCAGGAATCTTAGGACTCTTAGAAGAGTCAATGCTCTGAGACCATGGGGGGCGCTTAGCCCCCTCTCTTCGTCACTGAGGATGATTTCATTTTTCAGGGATTAGAGAGAGTGGTCCTTGTGGTGGACTGCAGGTATGGAGAGCTGTTGTGATCGTATTAGATAGATAAGAATGATTATATGTATTGTAGAAATGTCTCCTATCATGTTCCCTAATTTTTTATTATGTCCACATCCTGGTCCCCATCTTGAACATCATAACAAACGTGCACTTTTTTGTTTAATTTACACATTGGACCATAGGAAAAATGACACTACAGCTACAGAGGTGACCGTCTGATAGCCCAGCTCGACTATCCATCTCTACTGAAGACCCTTTCAGCTTTTTGAGAGTTGGGTGGAGGACATCATCTCTGAAAATAGGGTCCCACAGCTTCACCCCATCAGTGTGAGCAGGACTCTAAAGACTCTTAGAAGAGTCAATGCTCTGGTACCATGGGGGGCGCTTGGCCCCCTCTCTTCGTCACTGAGGATGATTTCATTTTTCAGGGATTAGAGAGGGTGGTCCTTGTGGTGGACTGCAGGTATGGAGAGCTGTTGTCATCGTATTAGATAGATAAGAATGATTATATGTATTGTAGAAATGTCTCCTATCATGTTCCCTAATTTTTTATTATGTCCACATCCTGGTCCCGATCTTGGACATCATAACAAACGTGCACTTTTTTGCTTAATTTACACATTGGACCATAGGAAAAATGACACTACAGCTACAGAGGTGACCGTCTGATACCCAGCTCGACTATCCATCTCTACTGAAGACCCTTTCAGCTTTTTGAGAGTTGGGTGGAGAACATCATCTCTGAAATAGGGTCCCACAGCTGCACCCCATCAGTGTGAGCAGGACTCTTAGGACTCTTAGAAGAGTCAATGCTCTGAGACCATGGGGGGCGCTTAGCCCCCTCTCTTCGCCACTGAGGATGATTTCACTTTTCAGGGAATAGAGAGGGTGGTCCTTGTGGTGGACTGCAGGTATGGAGAGCTGTTGTCATCGTATTAGATAGATAAGAATGATTATATGTATTGTAGAAATGTCTCCTATCATGTTCCCTAATTTTTTATTATGTCCACATCCTGGTCCCCATCTTGGAAATCATAACAAACGTGCACTTTTTTGTTTAATTTACACATTGGACCATAGGAAAAATGACACTACAGCTACAGAGGTGACCGTCTGATAGCCCAGCTCGACTATCCATCTCTACTGAAGACCCTTTCAGCTTTTTGAGAGTTGGGTGGAGGACATCATCTCTGAAAATAGGGTCCCACAGCTGCACCCCATCAGTGTGAGCAGGACTCTTAGGACTCTTAGAAGAGTCAATGTTTTGAGACCATGGGGGGCGCTTAGCCCCCTCTCTTCGTCACTGAGGATGATTTCATTTTTCAGGGATTAGAGAGAGTGGTCCTTGTGGTGGACTGCAGGTATGGAGAGCTGTTGTCATCGTATTAGATAGATAAGAATGATTATATGTATTGTAGAAATGTCTCCTATCATGTTCCCTAATTTTTTATTATGTCCACATCCTGGTCCCCATCTTGGACATCATAACAAACGTGCACTTTTTTGTTTAATTTACACATTGGACCATAGGAAAAATGACACTACAGCTACAGAGGTGACCGTCTGATAGCCCAGCTCGACTATCCATCTCTACTGAAGACCCTTTCAGCTTTTTGAGAGTTGGGTGGAGGACATCATCTCTGAAAATAGGGTCCCACAGCTGCACCCCATCAGTGTGAGCAGGACTCTTAGGACTCTTAGAAGAGTTAATGCTCTGAGACCATGGGGGCGCTTAGCCCCCTCTCTTCGTCACTGAGGATGATTTCATTTTTCAGGGATTAGAGAGGGTGGTCCTTGTGGTGGACTGCAGGTATGGAGAGCTGTTGTCATCGTATTAGATAGATAAGAATGATTATATGTATTGTAGAAATGTCTCCTATCATGTTCCCTAATTTTTTATTATGTCCACATCCTGGTCCCCATCTTGGACATCATAACAAACGTGCACTTTTTTGTTTAATTTACACATTGGACCATAGGAAAAATGACACTACAGCTACAGAGGTGACCGTCTGATAGCCCAGCTCGACTATCCATCTCTACTGAAGACCCTTTCAGCTTTTTGAGATTTGGGTGGAGGACATCATCTCTGAAAATAGGGTCCCACAGCTGCACCCCATCAGTGTGAGCAGGACTCTTAGGACTCTTAGAAGAGTCAATGCTCTGAGACCATTGGGGGCACTTAGCCCCCTCTCTTCATCACTGAGGATGATTTCATTTTTCAGGGATTAGAGAGGGTGGTCCTTGTGGTGGACTGCAGATATGGAGAGCTGTTATCATCGTATTAGATAGATAAGAATGATTATATGTATTGTAGAAATGTCTCCTATCATGTTCCCTAATTTTTTATTATGTCCACATCCTGGTCCCCATCTTGGACATCATAACAAACGTGCACTTTTTTGTTTAATTTACACATTGGACCATAGGAAAAATGACACTACAGCTACAGAGGTGACCGTCTGATAGCCCAGCTCGACTATCCATCTCTACTGAAGAACCTTTCAGCTTTTTGAGAGTTGGGTGGAGGACATCATCTCTGAAAATAGGGTCCCACAGCTGCACCCCATCAGTGTGAGCAGGACTCTTAGGACTCTTAGAAGAGTCAATGCTCTGAGACCATGGGGGGCGCTTAGCCCCCTCTCTTCGTCACTGAGGATGATTTCATTTTTCAGGGATTAGAGAGGGTGGTCCTTGTAGTGGACTGCAGGTATGGAGAGCTGTTGTCATCGTATTAAATAGATAAGAATGATTATATGTATTGTAGAAATGTCTCCTATTATGTTCCCTAATTTTTTATTATGTCCACATCCTGGTCCCCATCTTGGACATCATAACAAACGTGCACTTTTTTGTTTAATTTACACATTGGACCATAGGAAAAATGACACTACAGCTACAGAGGTGACCGTCTGATAGCCCAGCTCGACTATCCATCTCTACTGAAGACCCTTTCAGCTTTTTGAGAGTTGGGTGGAGAACATCATCTCTGAAAATAGGGTCCCACAGCTGCACCCCATCAGTGTGAGCAGGACTCTTAGGACTCTTAGAAGAGTCAATGCTCTGAGACCATGGGGGGCGCTTAGCCCCCTCTCCTCGTCACTGAGGATGATTTCACTTTTCAGGGAATAGAGAGGGTGGTCCTTGTGGTGCACTGCAGGTATGGAGAGCTGTTGTCATCGTATTAGATAGATAAGAATGATTATATGTATTGTAGAAATGTCTCCTATCATGTTCCCTATTTTTTTATTATGTCCACATCCTGGTCCCCATCTTGGAAATCATAACAAACGTGCACTTTTTTGTTTAATTTACAAATTGGACCATAGGAAAAATGACACTACAGCTACAGAGGTGACCGTCTGATAGCCCAGCTCGACTATCCATCTCTACTGAAGACCCTTTCAGCTTTTTGAGAGTTGGGTGGAGGACATCATCTCTGAAAATAGGGTCCCACAGCTGCACCCCATCAGTGTGAGCAGGAATCTTAGGACTCTTAGAAGAGTCAATGCTCTGAGACCATTGGGGGCGCTTAGCCCCCTCTCTTCGTCACTGAGGATGATTTCATTTTTCAGGGATTAGAGAGAGTGGTCCTTGTGGTGGACTGCAGGTATGGAGAGCTGTTGTGATCGTATTAGATAGATAAGAATGATTATATGTATTGTAGAAATGTCTCCTATCATGTTCCCTAATTTTTTATTATGTCCACATCCTGGTCCCCATCTTGAACATCATAACAAACGTGCACTTTTTTGTTTAATTTACACATTGGACCATAGGAAAAATGACACTACAGCTACAGAGGTGACCGTCTGATAGCCCAGCTCGACTATCCATCTCTACTGAAGACCCTTTCAGCTTTTTGAGAGTTGGGTGGAGGACATCATCTCTGAAAATAGGGTCCCACAGCTTCACCCCATCAGTGTGAGCAGGACTCTTAGGACTCTTAGAAGAGTCAATGCTCTGGTACCATGGGGGGCGCTTGGCCCCCTCTCTTCGTCACTGAGGATGATTTCATTTTTCAGGGATTAGAGAGGGTGGTTCTTGTGGTGGACTGCAGGTATGGAGAGCTGTTGTCATCGTATTAGATAGATAAGAATGATTATATGTATTGTAGAAATGTCTCCTATCATGTTCCCTAATTTTTTATTATGTCCACATCCTGGTCCCCATCTTGGACATCATAACAAACGTGCACTTTTTTGTTTAATTTACACATTGGACCATAGGAAAAATGACACTACAGCTACAGAGGTGACCGTCTGATAGCCCAGCTCGACTATCCATCTCTACTGAAGACCCTTTCAGCATTTTGAGAGTTGGGTGGAGGACATCATCTCTGAAAATAGGGTCCCACAGCTGCACCCCATCAGTGTGAGCAGGACTCTTAGGACTCTTAGAAGAGTCAATGCTCTGAGACCATTGGGGGCACTTAGCCCCCTCTCTTCGTCACTGAGGATGATTTCAGTTTTCAGGGATTAGAGAGGGTGGTCCTTGTGGTGGACTGCAGGTATGGAGAGCTGTTATCATCGTATTAGATAGATAAGAATGATTATATGTATTGTAGAAATGTCTCCTATCATGTTCCCTAATTTTTTATTATGTCCACATCCTGGTCCCCATCTTGGACATCATAACAAACGTGCACTTTTTTGTTTAATTTACACATTGGACCATAGGAAAAATGACACTACAGCTACAGAGGTGACCGTCTGATAGCCCAGCTCGACTATCCATCTCTACTGAAGAACCTTTCAGCTTTTTGAGAGTTGGGTGGAGGACATCATCTCTGAAAATAGGGTCCCACAGCTGCACCCCATCAGTGTGAGCAGGACTCTTAGGACTCTTAGAAGAGTCAATGCTCTGAGACCATGGGGGGCGCTTAGCCCCCTCTCTTCGTCACTGAGGATGATTTCATTTTTCAGGGATTAGAGAGGGTGGTCCTTGTAGTGGACTGCAGGTATGGAGAGCTGTTGTCATCGTATTAAATAGATAAGAATGATTATATGTATTGTAGAAATGTCTCCTATCATGTTCCCTAATTGTTTATTATGTCCACATCCTGGTCCCCATCTTGGACATCATAACAAACGTGCACTTTTTTGTTTAATTTACACATTGGACCATAGGAAAAATGACACTACAGCTACAGAGGTGACCGTCTGATAGCCCAGCTCGACTATCCATCTCTACTGAAGACCCTTTCAGCTTTTTGAGAGTTGGGTGGAGAACATCATCTCTGAAAATAGGGTCCCACAGCTGCACCCCATCAGTGTGAGCAGGACTCTTAGGACTCTTAGAAGAGTCAATGCTCTGGTACCATGGGGGGCGCTTGGCCCCCTCTCTTCGTCACTGAGGATGATTTCATTTTTCAGGGATTAGAGAGGGTGGTCCTTGTGGTGGACTGCAGGTATGGAGAGCTGTTGTCATCGTATTAGATAGATAAGAATGATTATATGTATTGTAGAAATGTCTCCTATCATGTTCCCTAATTTTTTATTATGTCCACATCCTGGTCCCCATCTTGGACATCATAACAAACGTGCACTTTTTTGTTTAATTTACACATTGGACCATAGGAAAAATGACACTACAGCTACAGAGGTGACCGTCTGATAGCCCAGCTCGACTATCCATCTCTACTGAAGACCCTTTCAGCTTTTTGAGAGTTGGGTGGAGGACATCATCTCTGAAAATAGGGTCCCACAGCTGCACCCCATCAGTGTGAGCAGGACTCTTAGGACTCTTAGAAGAGTCAATGCTCTGAGACCATTGGGGGCACTTAGCCCCCTCTCTTTGTCACTGAGGATGATTTCATTTTTCAGGGATTAGAGAGGGTGGTCCTTGTGGTGGACTGCAGGTATGGAGAGCTGTTATCATCGTATTAGATAGATAAGAATGATTATATGTATTGTAGAAATGTCTCCTATCATGTTCCCTAATTTTTTATTATGTCCACATCCTGGTCCCCATCTTGGACATCATAACAAACGTGCACTTTTTTGTTTAATTTACACATTGGACCATAGGAAAAATGACACTACAGCTACAGAGGTGACCGTCTGATAGCCCAGCTCGACAATCCATCTCTACTGAAGACCCTTTCAGCTTTTTGAGAGTTGGGTGGAGGACATCATCTCTGAAAATAGGGTCCCACAGCTGCACCCCATCAGTGTGAGCAGGACTCTTAGGACTCTTAGAAGAGTCAATGCTCTGAGACCATGGGGGGCGCTTAGCCTCCTCTCTTCGTCACTGAGGATGATTTCATTTTTCAGGGATTAGAGAGTGTCACGAACCACTGGGGGGGTCACTCAGAAATCCCCCGCGCTGGCTACCAGTACGTCACAATCGGGGTGTAACAAGTGGGGGGTCACCCCTCCTTTATACCTCCCGACCGACAGACAGAGCACGTGATGCGCTCTCTAGCGCCCCTCTTATAGTCAGGCCAATTATGGAATTGCCCGACGATAAGCAAGGAGGCCGCTATACTACTTATGCCGATTATTGAAGGGTCCCCGGTGAGAGTAGGGTATATATTCCCCCGACCTCCGCGGGCGGAATATATAAAACCTCCCCGAATCTCACTGGCCTCCCCACAATAATCCTTGGCACAAACTCGCTGCCACCAACCGATTTACGGTAACTATTAGCCGAACACACAGACGTGGGATTCAAGATCGAGATAACAGAGCAGCCCAAGATTAATTATATAATTTAATCAGCCTAAAGCACACTAGAAACTACAATATATACAATAGGGAATCTACAGAATATACATATGTCAGAGTACAGTTACAAGCAAAGCATGGGTTACAAACAGGCATACACAGTTCCAGCAGTTACCTTGTGCGTCTGGCCACAGGGGGGCGCTGTAGGCCAGGTTTCTAGGATCCTTCCCACAGATGTTTCCTACACGTGACCCCCAGCGAAAGAACCCTGGAAAATGGCCGAAGTAGGGTTATCAACCTGGGCAAATCCAGGTCCCCTCCTACCTTAGTGACCTCAGAGGGAGCACTGCTCCACCCCTGGCTTGAGTTATGGACAATATCCCAACATGGAATATGGGCCATAACTTTGCCTGGGAGCGTCGTAGGCGGACGCCAACGCTCTCATTGTGACAGCTATGAATTTAGCTACAGAACGAGAGGACTCATGACTTGTCTACTAGTTCCCCATTGGCTGATATCACGCCTGGGGTATTTCCCCAGGTCCTGCTCCCATAAAAGGGTGTGCCAGCATCGTCCGCATGCGGAGACACCATTTTTATGGTTGCCATATTTATCGGAAATATGGCTTGCGAGATATGAACCATTTTTTACTGGAGTCGTTCTGTCTGGATACTTCCATAGCCTTGCTAATTAGATAGCAGCCCCTACCACAGGGTCACGGCAGGGAGTCATCCTGTGTCCAGTGTTCCCCAATCATCCAATTTCCATATCACAGGAGATGGCCCTGGGATGTGTGGCTAGGAGGTGACGCCTTCACAGATGCTGGACATCTGAGAACAAGAAGGGAGGGGGCACGGCCATGGAGTGATGAGAGCGATTATGACTGGAAGTCACAATTCCTCTTCATATCCCAGGATTTGCCTCACACCTCCCCCCTTTTGAGGGCGCTAGGGGGCAGCACACTCCGGTGTTCCCCCGTGCGCCCGTCCGCAACCTCTCCTTTTCGGGACAGCCCGTCTGCGTTACCGTGGTCACGGCCCCTTTTGTGGCGAATGGTGAAGTTGTATTGCTGGAGCGCAAGGCTCCATCGCAACAATCGCCCATTCGTCCCAGAGACGGTGTGCAACCAGCTGAGGGGATTGTGGTCCGTCTCCACGATGAAGTGGCGCCCGTATAGATAGGGTTGCAGACGCTGCAGGGCCCACACTATGGCCAGGCACTCCTTTTCCATCGTGGAATAGGCCACTTCCCTTGGTAACAGCTTCCTGCTCAGGTACAAGACTGGGTGCTCTTGGCTCGCAGAGTCCACCTGGCTGAGCACCGCACCGAGGCCGAAGTCACTGGCGTCGGTCTGTACTACAAACGGCCGCGTGAAGTCGGCTGCCTGTAGCACGGGCGGGCTGGACAGGGCGTCCTTTAGGGCCCGGAAGGCTGTCTCGCAGTCCATTGTCCAATCGACTGCAGAGGGCAGCTTCTTCTTGGTGAGGTCCGTCAAGGGCTTTGCCAGGCTACTATAGCATGGAACAAACCTCCTATAGTACCCAGCGGTCCCCAAGAAGGACATCACCTGCTTCTTGGTCCTGGGGGTGGGCCAGGACGCGATGGCCTCCACTTTCTCAGGCTCGGGCTTCAGTGTTCTCCCGCCTACCCGGTGACCGAGGTACTGGACCTCGCTCATGGCCAGCTGACACTTTCCCGGCTTGATGGTCAAACCTGCCTGGTGGATCCGCCTGAGCACCTGTGCTAGATGCTCTAGGTGATCTTCCCAGGTGGGACTGAAGACGGCAATGTCATCCAGGTACGCGGCCGCGTACCCTTCAAGTCCCTTGAGCAGGGTGTTCACCATCCGCTGGAAGGTGGCAGGGGCATTCCTCATCCCGAATGGCATCACCGTGGACTCGTACAGTCCAAATGGGGTAATAAAGGCGGAGCGTTCCCTGGCCTTGCGAGTCAGGGGGATCTGCCAATATCCCCAGCTCAGATCCATGATGGTCAGGTACTGAGCCCCGGCCAACTGATCGAGCAGGTCATCGATGCGTGGCATTGGGTACGCATCGGCGACCGTGACAGCATTGAGCCCCCTGTAGTCCACGCAGAACCGAGTGGTTCGGTCCTTCTTAGGGACGAGGACTACAGGCGAGGCCCAAGCGCTGTTGGATGCCTGGATCACCCCCAGCTTCAGCATCTCGTCAATCTCCTGGCGCATGTGTTGCTGCACCTCCAGGGAGACCCGATATGCTGAACGCCGGATCGGGGAATGATCCCCAGTGTCCACGTGATGGACAGCCAAGTTAGTCCTTCCGGGCTGGTTGGTAAACAACCCCCGGAAGGGGTGTAGGGTGGCCCACAGCTGGGACCGTTGGTCCTCCAAGAGCTGGTGGCCAACCTCCACATCCTCAATGGATCCGCCTGCCCTAACCTGGGCTAGCATATCCAAGAGGGTTTCCGCTTCTCCCTCCTCGGGCAGGTTGCACACAGGGAGTGCACATGCCTCCCGCTCATGATGTGCCTTCATCATGTTCACATGGAAGGGCTTCCGCCTTCCACGGGCAGGGTCCAGGGTGACCAGGTACGTCACGGGGTTGAGCTGCTGGTACACGAGGTATGGGCCTTCCCAGGCTGCCTGAAGCTTGTCTTGTGGTACGGGGACCAGTACCCACACCTTTTGACCCACTTGGTAGGTCCTCTCACAAGCGTTCTGGTCGTACCAACGCTTCTGATCGGCCTGGGCTTGAGCCATATTGTCGTGTACCAGTTGCGTCAAGGCCTGCATTTTGTCCCGGAAGCGCATGACATACTCGATAACCGACACTCCAGGGGTGGCCAAATCCCCTTCCCAAGCCTCTTTCACCAGAGCCAGGGGGCCCCGCACACGTCGCCCGTACAGGAGCTCAAACGGTGAGAATCCCGTTGAGGCCTGTGGAACCTCCCGGTAAGCAAATAACAGGTGGGGGAGATACCGCTCCCAGTCACGCCCATGGGAGTCGACCAACATCTTAAGCATCTGCTTTAAGGTGCCATTAAACCGCTCGCACAGGCCATTAGTCTGTGGATGGTACGGGCTGGCCACCAGATGTCGCACCTGGACTTGCTTACAGAGGGCCTCCATCAGCTGGGACATGAATTGGGTCCCCCGGTCAGTGAGCATTTCCTGGGGAAAACCAACTCGGGAGAAAATCTCCAGCAATGCGGTGGCCACCTTGTCAGCCCGAATGGACGACAAGGCCACTGCTTCTGGGTACCGGGTGGCATAGTCCACTACCGTCAGTATGAAGCGTTTCCCGGAGCTGCTGGGGATGGCCAGCGGGCCGACCAGATCCACAGCCACCCTCCTGAAAGGCTCATCGATGATTGGCAGAGATACTAGTGGGGCTTTGGGGTGTGGCCCCGCCTTCCCCACTCTCTGACAGGTTTCACACGAACGGCAGTAGGCAGCCACATCGGCCCCCATTTTTGGCCAGTAGAAATGCTGGTTTAACCTGGCCTTGGTCTTAGCGATCCCTAGGTGTCCGGCCATCGGAATCTCATGTGCGATCCGCAACAACTCCGTCCGGAACGGATAGGGTACCACCAACTGTCGGTCCCTGGGCCACGCCTCCGGTGAACCCTGCTGGACCGTGGCCCGGTACAGCCGTCCTTGGTCCCAGACCACTCGCTCCGGGTCCGAGTCCGAGGGAGGCTGTGCCGCCTGCTCCTTAAGAGCTTTCAGGCTGTCGTCAGCTTCTACCGCTGCCTGAAACCCCTGACTAGATGTGGCCAGAATCGACGAGACTGTCACATCTTCGGTCAGTACCCCGGGACCTGTGTCCTGGCCTCCACCTGACTCGGCTGCCACTTGGTCAGAAGGGGAAGAGCTATCGGACCTCCGGGAGGCCCCTTGGCTTCCAGCACTCCCACTGCGGGTGACAGCGGCCACAGCCGCTGCGACCGTGGGTCGTGCCTGCTCCTCCTCCGTTCCTGACCAAGTCGCCGGTTCAGGCAGACCTACCTGGCTTCCTGACACCCCGGTTGTGGGGGAACCCTGCACCGAGATCTTACCTGGGAGCACTTCCGCTCCTGGACCGGCCCCAATCTCACCTGCCTGTTCCCCTCCTGCAGCAACAGAACCCCGCTGTGAAATCTCTGGGGACCCCACATTTGCTGTGGTAGCCCCCACCCCACACACTGGTCCTCCCCCTGCAGCACCCTGCTCTCTGCTTATCCCTGCAGAGGGCAACAGATCCCAGCTCACAGGCTGATTACTTGTAGAGGCATTGTCACACCTTTCTCTGACCCCCTCCCCTGTCACAGCTGCAGCTGTGTGTGTGTCTATGGTGTCTATGCAAGCAGAAGTATCAGAGTTCACTCCCCCCTCCCTCACATCATTCATAGAATACACATTAACATTGTCCGGAGGCACGTCAGTACTGGCTGAAGGTTCAGCCCTTGGGGGGGGCCCAAACTGGGAGGTTATCTGCCCCAAATCTGTCCCAAGTAGCACGTTTGCGGGGATCCGATCAGTTACCCCCACCTCCCTCACCCCTCGCCCTGCGCCCCAGTCCACATAAATGTCAGCAACAGGCAGCGCCGGGTCAATGCCTCCAATCCCGGAGACAGCGAGGGTTTTTCCAGGGATCAAGTCTTGGGGGGACACCATCTCAGGCCGCACCAGAGTCACCTCCGAGGCGCTGTCTCGCAGTCCCATGGTCACAGACCGGCCGACGGTGACAGGTTGGAAGCTGTCCAGGGACCTACCACCACCCCCACCCACACAATACACCTTGGGCGGCCCTTGGGACGGGGACGGAGCCGGGGCCTTGGGACGCTGAGGGCACATGGCCTTGAAGTGTCCAGGTAGGTTGCACTGGTGGCACCGTCTTGGTTCTGGCACGGGCCTGGAGAGGGGAGTTGAGGGGGACACCCCCTGCAGTCTAGGGGCAGGTGGGGCAGTCGCAGAATTCATCTTACCCCCTCTCCAGGTGCTGCTGGTGGCCGCTCTCCTGGCCTCAGGGGCCCGGTTGTTGGTGTAGTCATCGGCCAGGGCAGCTGTAGCCGTGGACCCCTTTGGCTTCTGGTCTCGGATGAACTGGCGGAGATCCTCAGGGCAGTTCCACAAGAGTTGCTCTGTGATGACCAAGTCCAGGATCTCCGGTCCGGTGGAAAGCTGCAGGCCTTGGGTCCAGTGGTCGGCAGCTCGGGCAAGTGCCCGCCGGTGGTCAGCCCAGGAGTCCTTTGGTCCCTTTTGCAGGGTCCGGAACTTCTTGCGGTAGGACTTCGGAGTGAGGTTGTACTGTTGGATCAGGGCCCGCTTGATGGTGTCGTAGCCCTGATCTGCCTCAGTAGGCAAGTCCCCAAGGATTTCCAGGGCCTTACCCCTTAAACGGGGGGTCAGGTATTTGGCCCACTGGTCCTTGTCCAGATGGTGCTGCAAGCAAGTCCGTTCAAAAGCAGTCAGGAAAGAGTCCAAGTCTCCATCCTTCTCCAGCACGGGGAAGTCCTCAACACGGACCTTTGGAAGTTTGGTGTCTTGAAGGTCACGTGTGGCTGATGAGGGCCGGAGCTGAGCTAGCTGCAGCTGGTAGTCACGCTCGGCCTGTTGCTGTCGCTCTTCACGTGCTGCCTGCCGCTCCGCAGCCTCACGCACTGCTTGCCGCTCCGCAGCCTCAGCGTCACGCGCTGCCTGCCGCTCTGCCCTGCGCTCTGCCAGGAGTTCCTTGTAGCCCTCCTGGTCTCCAGCCTGGAGAAGGGCCATAGCCATTTGAAGAAGGCTATCCGAGCCTCCCAGGCTCGGTGGAATGGCACGTGGTGATCTGCGGCCCGCTGCGGAGCCTGGTGATTCACTGTCCATTTCAGAGCGGAGGACTGGCATCTGGCTCGTTGAGGACCCTTGGGCGAGCTCCTCCTCATCTTGTCCAGCAGTGCCAGGTTGTGCAATGTCCTCTGCAGAGCGGTTCTCTGGCGTCGGGCTCTTGGAGGGCTCGTGGACAACCTCCTCATCGTCTCTGGCCTGAGCATCGGCCATTCCTTTGGCTTTGCTCCTGGTGCTCTCAGCCATTGTTGCAGACTTTGGTCACTGACACAGAACTGACACCTGATGCCTCCACACACCTTACAGTATCTGCACTCTGACACTCTAGTGTTGGTCTGGTCTGAAGACCCCAGCAGCCACAGCTGCTGCAGGCAGTCTTTAGTGTCTGGGAGTATGGGTCTCACACTCACACACACTATTATCTCGATCCCACCGCTTGCCACCAATATGTCACGAACCACCGGGGGGGTCACTCAGAAATCCCCCGCGCTGGCTACCAGTACGTCACAATCGGGGTGTAACAAGTGGGGGGTCACCCCTCCTTTATACCTCCCGACCGACAGACAGAGCACGTGATGCGCTCTCTAGCGCCCCTCTTATAGTCAGGCCAATTATGGAATTGCCCGACGATAAGCAAGGAGGCCGCTATACTACTTATGCCGATTATTGAAGGGTCCCCGGTGAGAGTAGGGTATATATTCCCCCGACCTCCGCGGGCGGAATATATAAAACCTCCCCGAATCTCACTGGCCTCCCCACAATAATCCTTGGCACAAACTCGCTGCCACCAACCGATTTACGGTAACTATTAGCCGAACACACAGACGTGGGATTCAAGATCGAGATAACAGAGCAGCCCAAGATTAATTATATAATTTAATCAGCCTAAAGCACACTAGAAACTACAATATATACAATAGGGAATCTACAGAATATACATATGTCAGAGTACAGTTACAAGCAAAGCATGGGTTACAAACAGGCATACACAGTTCCAGCAGTTACCTTGTGCGTCTGGCCACAGGGGGGCGCTGTAGGCCAGGTTTCTAGGATCCTTCCCACAGATGTTTCCTACACGTGACCCCCAGCGAAAGAACCCTGGAAAATGGCCGAAGTAGGGTTATCAACCTGGGCAAATCCAGGTCCCCTCCTACCTTAGTGACCTCAGAGGGAGCACTGCTCCACCCCTGGCTTGAGTTATGGACAATATCCCAACATGGAATATGGGCCATAACTTTGCCTGGGAGCGTCGTAGGCGGACGCCAACGCTCTCATTGTGACAGCTATGAATTTAGCTACAGAACGAGAGGACTCATGACTTGTCTACTAGTTCCCCATTGGCTGATATCACGCCTGGGGTATTTCCCCAGGTCCTGCTCCCATAAAAAGGGTGGGCCAGCATCGTCCGCATGCGGAGACACCATTTTTATGGTTGCCATATTTATCGGAAATATGGCTTGCGAGATATGAACCATTTTTTACTGGAGTCGTTCTGTCTGGATACTTCCATAGCCTTGCTAATTAGATAGCAGCCCCTACCACAGGGTCACGGCAGGGAGTCATCCTGTGTCCAGTGTTCCCCAATCATCCAATTTCCATATCACAGGAGATGGCCCTGGGATGTGTGGCTAGGAGGTGACGCCTTCACAGATGCTGGACATCTGAGAACAAGAAGGGAGGGGGCACGGCCATGGAGTGATGAGAGCGATTATGACTGGAAGTCACAATTCCTCTTCATATCCCAGGATTTGCCTCACAGAGAGTGTGGTCCTTGTGGTGGACTGCAGGTATGGAGAGCTGTTGTCATCGTATTAAATAGATAAGAATGATTATATGTATTGTAGAAATGTCTCCTATCATGTTCCCTAATTTTTTATTATGTCCACATCCTGGTCCCCATCTTGGACATCATAACAAACGTGCACTTTTTTGTTTAATTTACACATTGGACCATAGGAAAAATGACACTACAGCTACAGAGGTGACCGTCTGATAGCCCAGCTCTACTATCCATCTCTACTGAAGACCCTTTCAGCTTTTTGAGAGTTGGGTGGAGAACATCATCTCTGAAATAGGGTCCCACAGCTGCACCCCATCAGTGTGAGCAGGACTCTTAGGACTCTTAGAAGAGTCAATGCTCTGAGACCATGGGGGGCGCTTAGCCCCCTCTCTTCGTCACTGAGGATGATTTCACTTTTCAGGGAATAGAGAGGGTGGTCCTTGTGGTGGACTGCAGGTATGGAGAGCTGTTGTCATCGTATTAGATAGATAAGAATGATTATATGTATTGTAGAAATGTCTCCTATCATGTTCCCTATTTTTTTATTATGTCCACATCCTGGTCCCCATCGTGGAAATCATAACAAACGTGCACTTTTTTGTTTAATTTACACATTGGACCATAGGAAAAATGACACTACAGCTACAGAGGTGACCGTCTGGTAGCCCAGCTTGACTATCCATCTCTACTGAAGACCCTTTCAGCTTTTTGAGAGTTGGGTGGAGGACATCATCTCTGAAAATAGGGTCCCACAGCTGCACCCCATCAGTGTGAGCAGGACTCTTAGGACTCTTAGAAGAGTCAATGTTTTGAGACCATGGGGGGCGCTTAGCCCCCTCTCTTCGTCACTGAGGATGATTTCATTTTTCAGGGATTAGAGAGAGTGGTCCTTGTGGTGGACAGCAGGTATGGAGAGCTGTTGTGATCGTATTAGATAGATAAGAATGATTATATGTATTGTAGAAATGTCTCCTATCATGTTCCCTAATTTTTTATTATGTCCACATCCTGGTCCCCATCTTGGACATCATAACAAACGTGCACTTTTTTGTTTAATTTACACATTGGACCATAGGAAAAATGACACTACAGCTACAGAGGTGACCGTCTGATAGCCCAGCTCGACTATCCATCTCTACTGAAGACCCTTTCAGCTTTTTGAGAGTTGGGTGGAGGACATCATCTCTTAAAATAGGGTCCCACAGCTGCACCCCATCAGTGTAAGCAGGACTCTTAGGACTCTTAGAAGAGTCAATGCTCTAAAACCATGGGGGGCGCTTAGCCCCCTCTCTTCGTCCCTGAGGATGATTTCATTTTTCAGGGATTAGAGAGGGTGGTCCTTGTGGTGGACTGCAGGTATGGAGAGCTGTTGTCATCGTATTAGATAGATAAGAATGATTATATGTATTGTAGAAATGTCTCCTATCATGTTCCCTAATTTTTTATTAAGTCCACATCCTGGTCCCCATCTTGGACATCATAACAAACGTGCACTTTTTTGTTTAATTTACACATTGGACCATAGGAAAAATGACACTACAGCTACAGAGGTGACCGTCTGATAGCCCAGCTCGACTATCCATCTCTACTGAAGACCCTTTCAGCTTTTTGAGAGTTGGGTGGAGGACATCATCTCTGAAAATAGGGTCCCACAGCTGCACCCCATCAGTGTGAGCAGGACTCTTAGGACTCTTAGAAGAGTTAATGCTCTGAGACCATGGGGGCGCTTAGCCCCCTCTCTTCGTCACTGAGGATGATTTCATTTTTCAGGGATTAGAGAGGGTGGTCCTTGTGGTGGACTGCAGGTATGGAGAGCTGTTGTCATCGTATTAGATAGATAAGAATGATTATATGTATTGTAGAAATGTCTCCTATCATGTTCCCTAATTTTTTATTATGTCCACATCCTGGTCCCCATCTTGGACATCATAACAAACGTGTACTTTTTTGTTTAATTTACACATTGGACCATAGGAAAAATGACACTACAGCTACAGAGGTGACCGTCTGATAGCCCAGCTCGACTATCCATCTCTACTGAAGACCCTTTCAGCTTTTTGAGAGTTGGGTGGAGGACATCATCTCTTAAAATAGGGTCCCACAGCTGCACCCCATCAGTGTAAGCAGGACTCTTAGGACTCTTAGAAGAGTCAATGCTCTAAAACCATGGGGGGCGCTTAGCCCCCTCTCTTCATCCCTGAGGATGATTTCATTTTTCAGGGATTAGAGAGGGTGGTCCTTGTGGTGGACTGCAGGTATGGAGAGCTGTTGTCATCGTATTAGATAGATAAGAATGATTATATGTATTGTAGAAATGTCTCCTATCATGTTCCCTAATTTTTTATTATGTCCACATCCTGGTCCCCATCTTGGACATCATAACAAACGTGCACTTTTTTGTTTAATTTACACATTGGACCATAGGAAAAATGACACTACAGCTACAGAGGTGACCGTCTGATAGCCCAGCTCGACTATCCATCTCTACTGAAGACCCTTTCAGCTTTTTGAGAGTTGGGTGGAGGACATCATCTCTGAAAATAGGGTCCCACAGCTGCACCCCATCAGTGTGAGCAGGACTCTTAGGACTCTTAGAAGAGTTAATGCTCTGAGACCATGGGGGCGCTTAGCCCCCTCTCTTCGTCACTGAGGATGATTTCATTTTTCAGGGATTAGAGAGGGTGGTCCTTGTGGTGGACTGCAGGTATGGAGAGCTGTTGTCATCGTATTAGATAGATAAGAATGATTATATGTATTGTAGAAATGTCTCCTATCATGTTCCCTAATTTTTTATTATGTCCACATCCTGGTCCCCATCTTGGACATCATAACAAACGTGCACTTTTTTGTTTAATTTACACATTGGACCATAGGAAAAATGACACTACAGCTACAGAGGTGACCGTCTGATAGCCCAGCTCGACTATCCATCTCTACTGAAGACCCTTTCAGCTTTTTGAGAGTTGGGTGGAGGACATCATCTCTGAAAATAGGGTCCCACAGCTGCACCCCATCAGTGTGAGCAGGACTCTTAGGACTCTTAGAAGAGTTAATGCTCTGAGACCATGGTGGCGCTTAGCCCCCTCTCTTCGTCACTGAGGATGATTTCATTTTTCAGGGATTAGAGAGGGTGGTCCTTGTGGTGGACTGCAGGTATGGAGAGCTGTTGTCATCGTATTAGATAGATAAGAATGATTATATGTATTGTAGAAATGTCTCCTATCATGTTCCCTAATTTTTTATTATGTCCACATCCTGGTCCCCATCTTGGACATCATAACAAACGTGCACTTTTTTGTTTAATTTACACATTGGACCATAGGAAAAATGACACTACAGCTACAGAGGTGACCGTCTGATAGCCCAGCTCGACTATCCATCTCTACTGAAGACCCTTTCAGCTTTTTGAGAGTTGGGTGGAGGACATCATCTCTTAAAATAGGGTCCCACAGCTGCACCCCATCAGTGTAAGCAGGACTCTTAGGACTCTTAGAAGAGTCAATGCTCGAAAACCATGGGGGGCGCTTAGCCCCCTCTCTTCATCCCTGAGGATGATTTCATTTTTCAGGGATTAGAGAGGGTGGTCCTTGTGGTGGACTGCAGGTATGGAGAGCTGTTGTCATCGTATTAGATAGATAAGAATGATTATATGTATTGTAGAAATGTCTCCTATCATGTTCCCTAATTTTTTATTATGTCCACATCCTGGTCCCCATCTTGGACATCATAACAAACGTGCACTTTTTTGTTTAATTTACACATTGGACCATAGGAAAAATGACACTACAGCTACAGAGGTGACCGTCTGATAGCCCAGCTCGACTATCCATCTCTACTGAAGACCCTTTCAGCTTTTTGAGAGTTGGGTGGAGGACATCATCTCTGAAAATAGGGTCCCACAGCTGCACCCCATCAGTGTGAGCAGGACTCTTAGGACTCTTAGAAGAGTTAATGCTCTGAGACCATGGGGGCGCTTAGCCCCCTCTCTTCGTCACTGAGGATGATTTCATTTTTCAGGGATTAGAGAGGGTGGTCCTTGTGGTGGACTGCAGGTATGGAGAGCTGTTGTCATCGTATTAGATAGATAAGAATGATTATATGTATTGTAGAAATGTCTCCTATCATGTTCCCTAATTTTTTATTATGTCCACATCCTGGTCCCCATCTTGGACATCATAACAAACGTGCACTTTTTTGTTTAATTTACACATTGGACCATAGGAAAAATGACACTACAGCTACAGAGATGACCGTCTGATAGCCCAGCTCGACTATCCATCTCTACTGAAGACCCTTTCAGCTTTTTGAGAGTTGGGTGGAGGACATCATCTCTGAAAATAGGGTCCCACAGCTGCACCCCATCAGTGTGAGCAGGACTCTTAGGACTCTTAGAAGAGTTAATGCTCTGAGACCATGGGGGCGCTTAGCCCCCTCTCTTCGTCACTGAGGATGATTTCATTTTTCAGGGATTAGAGAGGGTGGTCCTTGTGGTGGACTGCAGGTATGGAGAGCTGTTGTCATCGTATTAGATAGATAAGAATGATTATATGTATTGTAGAAATGTCTCCTATCATGTTCCCTAATTTTTTATTATGTCCACATCCTGGTCCCCATCTTGGACATCATAACAAACGTGCACTTTTTTGTTTAATTTACACATTGGACCATAGGAAAAATGACACTACAGCTACAGAGGTGACCGTCTGATAGCCCAGCTCGACTATTCATCTCTACTGAAGACCCTTTCAGCTTTTTGAGAGTTGGGTGGAGGACATCATCTCTTAAAATAGGGTCCCACAGCTGCACCCCATCAGTGTAAGCAGGACTCTTAGGACTCTTAGAAGAGTCAATGCTCTAAAACCATGGGGGGCGCTTAGCCCCCTCTCTTCGTCCCTGAGGATGATTTCATTTTTCAGGGATTAGAGAGGGTGGTCCTTGTGGTGGACTGCAGGTATGGAGAGCTGTTGTCATCGTATTAGATAGATAAGAATGATTATATGTATTGTAGAAATGTCTCCTATCATGTTCCCTAATTTTTTATTATGTCCACATCCTGGTCCCCATCTTGGACATCATAACAAACGTGCACTTTTTTGTTTAATTTACACATTGGACCATAGGAAAAATGACACTACAGCTACAGAGGTGACCGTCTGATAGCCCAGCTCGACTATCCATCTCTACTGAAGACCCTTTCAGCTTTTTGAGAGTTGGGTTTAGGTTATCATCTCTGAAAATAGGGTCCCACAGCTGCACCCCATCAGTGTGAGCAGGACTCTTAGGACTCTTAGAAGAGTTAATGCTCTGAGACCATGGGGGCGCTTAGCCCCCTCTCTTCGTCACTGAGGATGATTTCATTTTTCAGGGATTAGAGAGGGTGGTCCTTGTGGTGGACTGCAGGTATGGAGAGCTGTTGTCATCGTATTAGATAGATAAGAATGATTATATGTATTGTAGAAATGTCTCCTATCATGTTCCCTAATTTTTTATTATGTCCACATCCTGGTCCCCATCTTGGACATCATAACAAACGTGCACTTTTTTGTTTAATTTACACATTGGACCATAGGAAAAATGACACTACAGCTACAGAGGTGACCGTCTGATAGCCCAGCTCGACTATCCATCTCTACTGAAGACCCTTTCAGCTTTTTGAGAGTTGGGTGGAGGACATCATCTCTGAAAATAGGGTCCCACAGCTGCACCCCATCAGTGTGAGAAGGACTCTTAGGACTCTTAGAAGAGTCAATGCTCTAAGACCATTGGGGGCACTTAGCCCCCTCTCTTCATCACTGAGGATGATTTCATTTTTCAGGGATTAGAGAGGGTGGTCCTTGTGGTGGACTGCAGATATGGAGAGCTGTTATCATCGTATTAGATAGATAAGAATGATTATATGTATTGTAGAAATGTCTCCTATCATGTTCCCTAATTTTTTATTATGTCCACATCCTGGTCCCCATCTTGGACATCATAACAAACGTGCACTTTTTTGTTTAATTTACACATTGGACCATAGGAAAAATGACACTACAGCTACAGAGGTGACCGTCTGATAGCCCAGCTCGACTATCCATCTCTACTGAAGACCCTTTCAGCTTTTTGAGAGTTGGGTGGAGGACATCATCTCTGAAAATAGGGTCCCACAGCTGCACCCCATCAGTGTGAGCAGGACTCTTAGGACTCTTAGAAGAGTTAATGCTCTGAGACCATAGGGGCGCTTAGCCCCCTCTCTTCGTCACTGAGGATGATTTCATTTTTCAGGGATTAGAGAGGGTGGTCCTTGTGGTGGACTGCAGGTATGGAGAGCTGTTGTCATCGTATTAGATAGATAAGAACGATTATATGTATTGTAGAAATGTCTCCTATCATGTTCCCTAATTTTTTATTATGTCCACATCCTGGTCCCCATCTTGGACATCATAACAAACGTGCACTTTTTTGTTTAATTTACACATTGGACCATAGGAAAAATGACACTACAGCTACAGAGGTGACCGTCTGATAGCCCAGCTCGACTATCCATCTCTACTGAAGACCCTTTCAGCTTTTTGAGAGTTGGGTGGAGGACATCATCTCTGAAAATAGGGTCCCACAGCTGCACCCCATCAGTGTGAGCAGGAATCTTAGGACTCTTAGAAGAGTCAATGCTCTGAGACCATGGGGGGCGCTTAGCCCCCTCTCTTCGTCACTGAGGATGATTTCATTTTTCAGGGATTAGAGAGAGTGGTCCTTGTGGTGGACTGCAGGTATGGAGAGCTGTTGTGATCGTATTAGATAGATAAGAATGATTATATGTATTGTAGAAATGTCTCCTATCATGTTCCCTAATTTTTTATTATGTCCACATCCTGGTCCCCATCTTGAACATCATAACAAACGTGCACTTTTTTGTTTAATTTACACATTGGACCATAGGAAAAATGACACTACAGCTACAGAGGTGACCGTCTGATAGCCCAGCTCGACTATCCATCTCTACTGAAGACCCTTTCAGCTTTTTGAGAGTTGGGTGGAGGACATCATCTCTGAAAATAGGGTCCCACAGCTGCACCCCATCAGTGTGAGCAGGACTCTTAGGACTCTTAGAAGAGTTAATGCTCTGAGACCATGGGGGCGCTTAGCCCCCTCTCTTCGTCACTGAGGATGATTTCATTTTTCAGGGATTAGAGAGGGTGGTCCTTGTGGTGGACTGCAGGTATGGAGAGCTGTTGTCATCGTATTAGATAGATAAGAATGATTATATGTATTGTAGAAATGTCTCCTATCATGTTCCCTAATTTTTTATTATGTCCACATCCTGGTCCCCATCTTGGACATCATAACAAACGTGCACTTTTTTGTTTAATTTACACATTGGACCATAGGAAAAATGACACTACAGCTACAGAGGTGACCGTCTGATAGCCCAGCTCGACTATCCATCTCTACTGAAGACCCTTTCAGCTTTTTGAGAGTTGGGTGGAGGACATCATCTCTGAAAATAGGGTCCCACAGCTGCACCCCATCAGTGTGAGCAGGACTCTTAGGACTCTTAGAAGAGTCAATGCTCTGAGACCATTGGGGGCACTTAGCCCCCTCTCTTCATCACTGAGGATGATTTCATTTTTCAGGGATTAGAGAGGGTGGTCCTTGTGGTGGACTGCAGATATGGAGAGCTGTTATCATCGTATTAGATAGATAAGAATGATTATATGTATTGTAGAAATGTCTCCTATCATGTTCCCTAATTTTTTATTATGTCCACATCCTGGTCCCCATCTTGGACATCATAACAAACGTGCACTTTTTTGTTTAATTTACACATTGGACCATAGGAAAAATGACACTACAGCTACAGAGGTGACCGTCTGATAGCCCAGCTCGACTATCCATCTCTACTGAAGACCCTTTCAGCTTTTTGAGAGTTGGGTGGAGGACATCATCTCTGAAAATAGGGTCCCACAGCTGCACCCCATCAGTGTGAGCAGGACTCTTAGGACTCTTAGAAGAGTTAATGCTCTGAGACCATGGGGGCGCTTAGCCCCCTCTCTTCGTCACTGAGGATGATTTCATTTTTCAGGGATTAGAGAGGGTGGTCCTTGTGGTGGACTGCAGGTATGGAGAGCTGTTGTCATCGTATTAGATAGATAAGAATGTTTATATGTATTGTAGAAATGTCTCCTATCATGTTCCCTAATTTTTTATTATGTCCACATCCTGGTCCCCATCTTGGACATCATAACAAACGTGCACTTTTTTGTTTAATTTACACATTGGACCATAGGAAAAATGACACTACAGCTACAGAGGTGACCGTCTGATAGCCCAGCTCGACTATCCATCTCTACTGAAGACCCTTTCAGCTTTTTGAGAGTTGTGTAGAGAACATCATCTCTGAAAATAGGGTCCCACAGCTGCACCCCATCAGTGTGAGCAGGACTCTTAGGACTCTTAGAAGAGTCAATGCTCTGAGACCATGGAGGGCGCTTAGCCCCCTCTCTTCGTCACTGAGGATGATTTCACTTTTCAGGGATTAGAGAGAGTGGTCCTTGTGGTGGACTGCAGGTATGGAGAGCTGTTGTGATCGTATTAGATAGATAAGAATGATTATATGTATTGTAGAAATGTCTCCTATCATGTTCCCTAATTTTTTATTATGTCCACATCCTGGTCCCCATCTTGAACATCATAACAAACGTGCACTTTTTTGTTTAATTTACATATTGGACCATAGGAAAAATGACACTACAGCTACAGAGGTGACCGTCTGATAGCCCAGCTCGACTATCCATCTCTACTGAAGACCCTTTCAGCTTTTTGAGAGTTGGGTGGAGGACATCATCTCTGAAAATAGGGTCCCACAGCTGCACCCCATCAGTGTAAGCAGGACTCTTAGGACTCTTAGAAGAGTCAATGCTCTAAAACCATGGGGGCGCTTAGCCCCCTCTCTTCGTCCCTGAGGATGATTTCATTTTTCAGGGATTAGAGAGGGTGGTCCTTGTGGTGGACTGCAGGTATGGAGAGCTGTTGTCATCGTATTAGATAGATAAGAATGATTATGTGTATTGTAGAAATGTCTCCTATCATGTTCCCTAATTTTTTATTATGTCCACATCCTGGTCCCCATCTTGGACATCATAACAAACGTGCACTTTTTTGTTTAATTTACACATTGGACCATAGGAAAAATGACACTACAGCTACAGAGGTGACCGTCTGATAGCCCAGCTCGACTATCCATCTCTACTGAAGACCCTTTCAGCTTTTTGAGAGTTGGGTGGAGGACATCATCTCTGAAAATAGGGTCCCACAGCTGCACCCCATCAGTGTGAGCAGGACTCTTAGGACTCTTAGAAGAGTTAATGCTCTGAGACCATGGGGGCGCTTAGCCCCCTCTCTTCGTCACTGAGGATGATTTCATTTTTCAGGGATTAGAGAGGGTGGTCCTTGTGGTGCACTGCAGGTATGGAGAGCTGTTGTCATCGTATTAGATAGATAAGAATGATTATATGTATTGTAGAAATGTCTCCTATCATGTTCCCTAATTTTTTATTATGTCCACATCCTGGTCCCCATCTTGGACATCATAACAAACGTGCACTTTTTTGTTTAATTTACACATTGGACCATAGGAAAAATGACACTACAGCTACAGAGGTGACCGTCTGATAGCCCAGCTCGACTATCCATCTCTACTGAAGACCCTTTCAGCTTTTTAAGAGTTGGGTGGAGGACATCATCTCTGAAAATAGGGTCCCACAGCTGCACCCCATCAGTGTGAGCAGGACTCTTAGGACTCTTAGAAGAGTCAATGCTCTGAGACCATTGGGGGCACTTAGCCCCCTCTCTTCATCACTGAGGATGATTTCATTTTTCAGGGATTAGAGAGGGTGGTCCTTGTGGTGGACTGCAGGTATGGAGAGCTGTTGTCATCGTATTAGATAGATAAGAACGATTATATGTATTGTAGAAATGTCTCCTATCATGTTCCCTAATTTTTTATTATGTCCACATCCTGGTCCCCATCTTGGACATCATAACAAACGTGCACTTTTTTGTTTAATTTACACATTGGACCATAGGAAAAATGACACTACAGCTACAGAGGTGACCGTCTGATAGCCCAGCTCGACTATCCATCTCTACTGAAGACCCTTTAAGCTTTTTGAGAGTTGGGTGGAGGACATCATCTCTGAAAATAGGGTCCCACAGCTGCACCCCATCAGTGTGAGCAGGACTCTTAGGACTCTTAGAAGAGTCAATGCTCTGAGACCATTGGGGGCACTTAGCCCCCTCTCTTCATCACTGAGGATGATTTCATTTTTCAGGGATTAGAGAGGGTGGTCCTTGTGGTGGACTGCAGATATGGAGAGCTGTTATCATCGTATTAGATAGATAAGAATGATTATATGTATTGTAGAAATGTCTCCTATCATGTTCCCTAATTTTTTATTATGTCCACATCCTGGTCCCCATCTTGGACATCATAACAAACGTGCACTTTTTTGTTTAATTTACACATTGGACCATAGGAAAAATGACACTACAGCTACAGAGGTGACCGTCTGATAGCCCAGCTCGACTATCCATCTCTACTGAAGACCCTTTCAGCTTTTTGAGAGTTGGGTGGAGGACATCATCTCTGAAAATAGGGTCCCACAGCTGCACCCCATCAGTGTGAGCAGGTCTCTTAGGACTCTTAGAAGAGTCAATGCTCTGAGACCATGGGGGGCGCTTAGCCCCCTCTCTTCGTCACTGAGGATGATTTCACTTTTCAGGGAATAGAGAGGGTGGTCCTTGTGGTGGACTGCAGGTATGGAGAGCTGTTGTCATCGTATTAGATAGATAAGAATGATTATATGTATTGTAGAAATGTCTCCTATCATGTTCCCTATTTTTTTATTATGTCCACATCCTGGTCCCCATCTTGGAAATCATAACAAACGTGCACTTTTTTGTTTAATTTACACATTGGACCATAGGAAAAATGACACTACAGCTACAGAGGTGACCGTCTGATAGCCCAGCTCGACTATCCATCTCTACTGAAGACCCTTTCAGCTTTTTGAGAGTTTGGTGGAGAACATCATCTCTGAAAATAGGGTCCCACAGCTGCACCCCATCAGTGTGAGCAGGACTCTTAGGACTCTTAGAAGAGTCAATGCTCTGAGACCATGGGGGGCGCTTAGCCCCCTCTCTTCGTCACTGAGGATGATTTCACTTTTCAGGGAATAGAGAGGGTGGTCCTTGTGGTATACTGCAGGTATGGAGAGCTGTTGTCATCGTATTAGATAGATAAGAATGATTATACGTATTGTAGAAATGTCTCCTATCATGTTCCCTATTTTTTTATTATGTCCACATCCTGGTCCCCATCTTGGAAATCATAACAAACGTGCACTTTTTTGTTTAATTTACACATTGGACCATAGGAAAAATGACACTACAGCTACAGAGGTGACCGTCTGATAGCCCAGCTCGACTATCCATCTCTACTGAAGACCCTTTCAGCTTTTTGAGAGTTGGGTGGAGGACATCATCTCTGAAAATAGGGTCCCACAGCTGCACCCCATCAGTGTGAGCAGGACTCTTAGGACTCTTAGAAGAGTCAATGCTCTGAGACCATTGGGGGCACTTAGCCCCCTCTCTTCGTCACTGAGGATGATTTCATTTTTCAGGGATTAGAGAGGGTGGTCCTTGTGGTGGACTGCAGGTATGGAGAGCTGTTATCATCGTATTAGATAGATAAGAATGATTATATGTATTGTAGAAATGTCTCCTATCATGTTCCCTAATTTTTTATTATGTTCATATCCTGGTCCCCATCTTGGACATCATAACAAACGTGCACTTTTTTGTTTAATTTACACATTGGACCATAGGAAAAATGACACTACAGCTACAGAGGTGACCGTCTGATAGCCCAGCTCGACTATCCATCTCTAATGAAGACCCTTTCAGCTTTTTGAGAGTTGGGTGGAGGACATCATCTCTGAAAATAGGGTCCCACAGCTGCACCCCATCAGTGTGAGCAGGACTCTTAGGACTCTTAGAAGAGTCAATGCTCTGAGACCATGGGGGGCGCTTAGCCCCCTCTCTTCGTCACTGAGGATGATTTCATTTTTCAGGGATTAGAGAGGGTGGTCCTTGTGGTGGACTGCAGGTATGGAGAGCTGTTGTCATCGTATTAAATAGATAAGAATGATTATATGTATTGTAGAAATGTCTCCTATCATGTTCCCTAATTTTTTATTATGTCCACATCCTGGTCCCCATCTTGAACATCATAACAAACGTGCACTTTTTTGTTTAATTTACACATTGGACCATAGGAAAAATGACACTACAGCTACAGAGGTGACCGTCTGATAGCCCAGCTCGACTATCCATCTCTACTGAAGACCCTTTCAGCTTTTTGAGAGTTGGGTGGAGGACATCATCTCTTAAAATAGGGTCCCACAGCTGCACCCCATCAGTGTAAGCAGGACTCTTAGGACTCTTAGAAGAGTCAATGCTCTAAAACCATGGGGGGCGCTTAGCAACCTCTCTTCGTCCCTGAGGATGATTTCATTTTTCAGGGATTAGAGAGGGTGGTCCTTGTGGTGGACTGCAGGTATGGAGAGCTGTTGTGATCGTATTAGATAGATGAGAATGATTATATGTATTGTAGAAATGTCTCCTATCATGTTCCCTAATTTTTTATTATGTCCACATCCTGGTCCCCATCTTGGACATCATAACAAACGTGCACTTTTTTGTTTAATTTACACATTGGACCATAGGAAAAATGACACTACAGCTACAGAGGTGACCGTCTGATAGCCCAGCTAGACAATCCATCTCTACTGAAGACCCTTTCAGCTTTTTGAGAGTTGGGTGGAGGACATCATCTCTGAAAATAGGGTCCCACAGCTGCACCCCATCAGTGTGAGCAGCACTCTTAGGACTCTTAGAAGAGTTAATGCTCTGAGACCATGGGGGCGCTTAGCCCCCTCTCTTCGTCACTGAGGATGATTTCATTTTTCAGGGATTAGAGAGGGTGGTCCTTGTGGTGGACTGCAGGTATGGAGAGCTGTTGTCATCGTATTAGATAGATAAGAATGATTATATGTATTGTAGAAATGTCTCCTATCATGTTCCCTAATTTTTTATTAGGTCCACATCCTGGTCCCCATCTTGGACATCATAACAAACGTGCACTTTTTTGTTTAATTTACACATTGGACCATAGGAA
The DNA here is from genome assembly GCF_048569485.1 of Anomaloglossus baeobatrachus. Classification (NCBI taxonomy): domain Eukaryota; kingdom Metazoa; phylum Chordata; class Amphibia; order Anura; family Aromobatidae; genus Anomaloglossus; species Anomaloglossus baeobatrachus. The sequence goes on from NW_027441889.1 coordinate 274,668, forward strand.
AAATGACACTACAGCTACAGAGGTGACCGTCTGATAGCCCACCTCGACTATCCATCTCTACTGAAGACCCTTTCAGCTTTTTGAGAGTTGGGTGGAGGACATCATCTCTGAAAATAGGGTCCCACAGCTGCACCCCATCAGTGTGAGCAGGACTCTTAGGACTCTTAGAAGAGTCAATGCTCTGAGACCATTGGGGGCACTTAGCCCCCTCTCTTCGTCACTGAGGATGATTTCATTTTTCAGGGATTACAGAGGGTGGTCCTTGTGGTGGACTGCAGGTATGGAGAGCTGTTGTCATCGTATTAGATAGATAAGAATGATTATATGTATTGTAGAAATGTCTCCTATCATGTTCCCTAATTTTTTATTATGTCCACATCCTGGTCCCCATCTTGGACATCATAACAAACGTGCACTTTTTTGTTTAATTTACACATTGGACCATAGGAAAAATGACACTACAGCTACAGAGGTGACCGTCTGATAGCCCAGCTTGACTATCCATCTCTATTGAAGACCCTTTCAGCTCTTTGAGAGTTGAGTGGAGGACATCATCTCTGAAAATAGGGTCCCACAGCTGCACCCCATCAGTGTGAGCAGGACTCTTAGGACTCTTAGAAGAGTCAATGCTCTGAGACCATGGGGGCTCTTAGCCCCCTCTCTTCGTCACTGAGGATGATTTCATTTTTCAGGGATTAGAGAGAGTGGTCCTTGTGGTGGACTGCAGGTATGGAGAGCTGTTTTCATCGTATTAGATAGATAAGAATGATTATATGTATTGTAGAAATGTCTCCTATCATGTTCCCTAATTTTTTATTATGTCCACATCCTGGTCCCCATCTTGGACATTATAACAAACGTGCACTTTTTTGTTTAATTTTCACATTGGACCATAGGAAAAATGACACTACAGCTACAGAGGTGACCGTCTGATAGCCCAGCTCGACTATCCATCTCTACTGAAGACCCTTTCAGCTTTTTGAGAGTTGGGTGGAGGACATCATCTCTGAAAATAGGGTCCCACAGCTGCACCCCATCAGTGTGAGCAGCACTCTTAGGACTCTTAGAAGAGTTAATGCTCTGAGACCATGGGGGCGCTTAGCCCCCTCTCTTCGTCACTGAGGATGATTTCATTTTTCAGGGATTAGAGAGGGTGGTCCTTGTGGTTGGCTGCAGGTATGGAGAGCTGTTGTCATCGTATTAGATAGATAAGAATGATTATATGTATTGTAGAAATGTCTCCTATCATGTTCCCTAATTTTTTATTAGGTCCACATCCTGGTCCCCATCTTGGACATCATAACAAACGTGCACTTTTTTGTTTAATTTACACATTGGACCATAGGAAAAATGACACTACAGCTACAGAGGTGACCGTCTGATAGCCCAGCTCGACTATCCATCTCTACTGAAGACCCTTTCAGCTTTTTGAGAGTTGGGTGGAGGACATCATCTCTGAAAATAGGGTCCCACAGCTGCACCCCATCAGTGTGAGCAGGACTCTTAGGACTCTTAGAAGAGTCAATGCTCTGAGACCATTGGGGGCACTTAGCCCCCTCTCTTCGTCACTGAGGATGATTTCATTTTTCAGGGATTAGAGAGGGTGGTCCTTGTGGTGGACTGCAGGTATGGAGAGCTGTTGTCATCGTATTAGATAGATAAGAATGATTATATGTATTGTAGAAATGTCTCCTATCATGTTCCCTAATTTTTTATTATGTCCACATCCTGGTCCCCATCTTGGACATCATAACAAACGTGCACTTTTTTGTTTAATTTACACATTGGACCATAGGAAAAATGACACTACAGCTACAGAGGTGACCGTCTGATAGCCCAGCTTGACTATCCATCTCTATTGAAGACCCTTTCAGCTCTTTGAGAGTTGAGTGGAGGACATCATCTCTGAAAATAAGGTCCCACAGCTGCACCCCATCAGTGTGAGCAGGACTCTTAGGACTCTTAGAAGAGTCAATGCTCTGAGACCATGGGGGCTCTTAGCCCCCTCTCTTCGTCACTGAGGATGATTTCATTTTTCAGGGATTAGAGAGAGTGGTCCTTGTGGTGGACTGCAGGTATGGAGAGCTGTTGTCATCGTATTAGATAGATAAGAATGATTATATGTATTGTAGAAATGTCTCCTATCATGTTCCCTAATTTTTTATTATGTCCACATCCTGGTCCCCATCTTGGACTTCATAACAAACGTGCACTTTTTTGTTTAATTTACACATTGGACCATAGGAAAAATGACACTACAGCTACAGAGGTGACCGTCTGATAGCCCAGCTCGACTATCCATCTCTACTGAAGACCCTTTCAGCATTTTGAGAGTTGGGTGGAGGACATCATCTCTGAAAATAGGGTCCCACAGCTGCACCCCATCAGTGTGAGCAGGACTCTTAGGACTCTTAGAAGAGTCAATGCTCTGAGACCATGGGGGGCGCTTAGCCCCCTCTCTTCGTCACTGAGGATGATTTCATTTTTCAGGGATTAGAGAGGGTTGTCCTTGTGGTGGACTGCAGGTATGGAGAGCTGTTGTCATCGTATTAGATAGATAAGAATGATTATATGTATTGTAGAAATGTCTCCTATCATGTTCCCTAATTTTTTATTATGTCCACATCCTGGTCCCCATCTTGGACATCATAACAAACGTGCACTTTTTTGTTTAATTTACACATTGGACCATAGGAAAAATGACACTAAAGCTACAGAGGTGACCGTCTGATAGCCCAGCTCGACTATCCATCTCTACTGAAGACCCTTTCAGCTTTTTGAGAGTTGGCTGGAGGACATCATCTCTGAAAATAGGGTCCCACAGCTGCACCCCATCAGTTTGAGCAGGACTCTTTGGACTCTTAGAAGAGTCAATGCTCTGAGACCATGGGGGGCGCTTAGCCCCCTCTCTTCGTCACTGAGGATGATTTCATTTTTCAGGGATTAGAGAGGGTGGTCCTTGTGGTGGACTGCAGGTATGGAGAGCTGTTGTCATCGTATTGAATAGATAAGAATGATTATATGTATTGTAGAAATGTCTCCTATCATGTTCCCTAATTTTTTATTATGTCCACATCCTGGTCCCCATCTTGGACATTATAACAAACGTGCACTTTTTTGTTTAATTTACACATTGGACCATAGGAAAAATGACACTACAGCTACAGAGGTGACCGTCTGATAGCCCAGCTCGACTATCCATCTCTATTGAAGACCCTTTCAGCTTTTTGAGAGTTGGGTGGAGGACATCATGTCTGAAAATAGGCTACCACAGCAGCACCCCATCAGTGTGAGCAGGACTCTTAAAAGAGTCAATGCTCTGAGACCATGGGGGGCGCTAAGCCCCCTCTCTTCGTCACTGAGGATGATTTCATTTTTCAAGGATTAGAGAGGGTGGTCCTTGTGGTGGACTGCAGGTATGGAGAGCTGTTGTCATCGTATTAGATAGATAAGAATGATTATATGTATTGTAGAAATGTCTCCTATCATTTTCCCTAATTTTTTATTATGTCCACATCCTGGTCCCCATCTTGGACATCATAACAAATGTGCACTTTTTTGTTTAATCTACACATTGGACCATAGGAAAAATGACTCTACAGCTACAGAGGTGACCGTCTGATAGCCCAGCTCGACTATCCATCTCTACTGAAGACCCTTTCAGCTTTTTGAGAGTTGGGTGGAGGACATCATCTCTGAAAATAGGGTCCCACAGCTGCACCCCATCAGTGTGAGCAGGACTCTTAGGACTCTTAGAAGAGTCAATGCTCTGAGACCATGGGGGCTCTTAGCCCCCTCTCTTCGTCACTGAGGATGATTTCATTTTTCAGGGATTAGAGAGGGTTGTCCTTGTGGTGGACTGCAGGTATGGAGAGCTGTTGTCATCGTATTAGATAGATAAGAATGATTATATGTATTGTAGAAATGTCTCCTATCATGTTCCCTAATTTTTTATTATGTCCACATCCTGGTCCCCATCTTGGACATCATAACAAACGTGCACTTTTTTGTTTAATTTACACATTGGACCATAGGAAAAATGACACTAAAGCTACAGAGGTGACCGTCTGATAGCCCAGCTCGACTATCCATCTCTACTGAAGACCCTTTCAGCTTTTTGAGAGTTGGGTGGAGGACATCATCTCTGAAAATAGGGTCCCACAGCTGCACCCCATCAGTGTGAGCAGGACTCTTAGGACTCTTAGAAGAGTCAATGCTCTGAGACCATTGGGGGCACTTAGCCCCCTCTCTTCGTCACTGAGGATAATTTCATTTTTCAGGGATTAGAGAGGGTGGTCCTTGTGGTGGACTGCAGGTATGGAGAGCTGTTGTCATCGTATTAGATAGATAAGAATGATTATATGTATTGTAGAAATGTCTCCTATCATGTTCCCTAATTTTTTATTATGTCCACATCCTGGTCCCCATCTTGGACATCATAACAAACGTGCACTTTTTTGTTTAATTTACACATTGGACCATAGGAAAAATGACACTACAGCTACAGAGGTGACCGTCTGATAGCCCAGCTCGACTGTCCATCTCTATTGAAGACCCTTTCAGCTCTTTGAGAGTTGAGTGGAGGACATCATCTCTGAAAATAGGGTCCCACAGCTGCACCCCATCAGTGTGAGCAGGACTCTTAGGACTCTTAGAAGAGTCAATGCTCTGAGACCATGGGGGGCGCTTAGCCCCCTCTCTTCGTCACTGAGGATGATTTCATTTTTCAGGGATTAGAGAGAGTGGTCCTTGTGGTGGACTGCAGGTATGGAGAGCTTTTGTTATCGTATTAGATAGAAAAGAATGATTATATGTATTGTAAAAATGTCTCCTATCATGTTCCCTAATTTTTTATTATGTCCACATCCTGGTCCCCATCTTGGACATCATAACAAACGTGCACTTTTTTGTTTAATTTACACATTGGACCATAGGAAAAATGACACTACAGCTACAGAGGTGACCGTCTGATAGCCCAGCTCGACTATCCATCTCTACTGAAGACCCTTTCAGCTTTTTGAGAGTTGGGTGGAGGACATCATCTCTGAAAATAGGGTACCACAGCTGCACCCCATCAGTGTGAGCAGGACTCTTAGGACTCTTAGAAGAGTCAATGCTCTGAGACCATGGGGGCTCTTAGCCCCCTCTCTTCGTCACTGAGGATGATTTCATTTTTCAGGGATTAGAGAGAGTGGTCCTTGTGGTGGACTGCAGGTATGGAGAGCTGTTGTCATCGTATTAGATAGATAAGAATGATTATATGTATTGTAGAAATGTCTCCTATCATGTTCCCTAATTTTTTATTATGTCCACATCCTGGTCCCCATCTTGGACACCATAACAAACGTGCACTTTTTTGTTTAATTTACACATTGTACCATAGGAAAAATGACACTAAAGCTACAGAGGTGACCGTCTGATAGCCCAGCTCGACTATCCATCTCTACTGAAGACCCTTTCAGCTTTTTGAGAGTTGGCTGGAGGACATCATCTCTGAAAATAGGGTCCCACACCTGCACCCCATCAGTTTGAGCAGGACTCTTTGGACTCTTAGAAGAGTCAATGCTCTGAGACCATGGGGGGCGCTTAGCCCCCTCTCTTCGTCACTGAGGATGATTTCATTTTTCAGGGATTAGAGAGGGTGGTCCTTGTGGTGGACTGCAGGTATGGAGAGCTGTTGTCATCGTATTAGATAGATAAGAATGATTATATGTATTGTAGAAATGTCTCCTATCATGTTCCCTAATTTTTTATTATGTCCACATCCTGGTCCCCATCTTGGACATCATAACAAACGTGCACTTTTTTGTTTAATTTACACATTGGACCATAGGAAAAATGACACTACAGCTACAGAGGTGACCGTCTGATAGCCCAGCTCGACTATCCATCTCTATTGAAGACCCTTTCAGCTTTTTGAGAGTTGGGTAGAGGACATCATCTCTGAAAATAGGCTCCCACAGCTGCACCCCATCAGTGTGAGCAGGACTCTTAGAAGAGTCAATGCTCTGAGACCATGGGGGGCGCTAAGCCCCCTCTCTTCGTCACTGAGGATGATTTCATTTTTCAGGGATTTAAGAGAGTGATCCTTGTGGTGGACTGCAGGTATGGAGAGCTGTTGTCATCGTATTAGATAGATAAGAATGATTATATGTATTGTAGAAATGTCTCCTATCATGTTCCCTAATTTTTTTTATGTCCACATCCTGGTCCCCATCTTGGACATCATAAAGAATGTGCACTTTTTTGTTTAATCTACACATTGGACCATAGGAAAAATGACTCTACAGCTACAGAGGTGACCGTCTGATAGCCCAGCTCGACTATCCATCTCTACTGAAGACCCTTTCAGCTTTTTGAGAGTTGGGTGGAGGACATCATCTCTGAAAATAGGGTCCCACAGCTGCACCCCATCAGTGTGAGCAGGACTCTTAGGACTCTTAGAAGAGTCAATGCTCTGAGACCATGGGGGGCGCTTAGCCCCCTCTCTTCGTCACTGAGGATGATTTCATTTTTCAAGGATTAGAGAGGGTGGTCCTTGTGGTGGACTGCAGGTATGGAGAGCTGTTGTCATCGTATTAGATAGATAAGAATGATTATATGTATTGTAGAAATGTCTCCTATCATGTTCCCTAATTTTTTATTATGTCCACATCCTGGTCCCCATCTTGGACATCATAACAAATGTGCACTTTTTTGTTTAATCTACACATTGGACCATAGGAAAAATGACTCTACAGCTACAGAGGTGACCGTCTGATAGCCCAGCTCGACTATCCATCTCTACTGAAGACCCTTTCAGCTTTTTGAGAGTTGGGTGGAGGACATCATCTCTGAAAATAGGGTCCCACAGCTGCACCCCATCAGTGTGAGCAGGACTCTTAGGACTCTTAGAAGAGTCAATGCTCTGAGACCATGGGGGGCGCTTAGCCCCCTCTCTTCGTCACTGAGGATGATTTAATTTTTCAGGGATTAGAGAGGGTGGTCCTTGTGGTGGACTGCAGGTATGGAGAGCTGTTGTCATCGTATTAGATAGATAAGAATGATTATATGTATTGTAGAAATGTCTCCTATCATGTTCCCTAATTTTTTATTATGTCCACATCCTGGTCCCCATCTTGGACATCATAACAAACGTGCACTTTTTTGTTTAATTTACACATTGGACCATAGGAAAAATGACACTACAGCTACAGAGGTGACCGTCTGATAGCCCAGCTCGACTATCCATCTCTACTGAAGACCCTTTCAGCTTTTTGAGAGTTGGGTGGAGGACATCATCTCTGAAAATAGGGTCCCACAGCTGCACCCCATCAGTGTAAGCAGGACTCTTAGGACTCTTAGAAGAGTCAATGCTCTGAGACCATGGGGGGCGCTTAGCCCCCTCTCTTCGTCACTGAGAATGATTTCATTTTTCAGGGATTAGAGAGGGTGGTCCTTGTGGTGGACTGCAGGTATGGAGAGCTGTTGTCATTGTATTAGATAGATAAGAATGATTATATGTATTGTAGAAATGTCTCCTATCATGTTCCCTAATTTTTTATTATGTCCATGTGGCGCCCCAGGACCTGGTCGCCACAACAGCATTGCCGTCCCAAAAGGGTTAATGCTGAGCCTGGAGGTAATTGGGAGATCTATTGGCCAGTAAGTTAACACTCAACACAGTTCTCCCTCCGGCCAGCAGGGGGAGCTCTGAACCTGGAACTTCAGGGAGCATTCCTTAAGTCTGGCTGGAAGGAGGAAGTGGTGGTTAGTCTGGAGACAGGAGTGAAAGAGTGCAGACGCAGAGTAGTGCTGCCTTGTAAACTGGGGCCTAGAGCTGGGATAGCTTGGCCCAGTGAAGCAAGGGGAGCAGAGAGGCACAGCAGGGACTCGGACATCGGAGTCTGTAGTTGCCAGGGCATAAAATCCATCCCTGGTAGCTGAATCCGGAGGGCAGGAGAGCTGTAAGCCCCCTGTCCCAGAAGCAATCTGAAGGTACAACTGCATCCCAAGGGCCTGGTGTGGGCTCCAGCAGAGAAGCACCAGAGAGGGCCTGCGCAGTCTACCACACAGAAAAGGGGACGAACAACAAGTCCCAGCAGCAAGAGGGCAATTGCGAACCCAAAGTGCAGTGTCCTAAAACAGCAGAGAAAGATTAAGGAGTAGGCCTCATACTCAACTGGCCAAAGATCACCCCAGGCACTTCCAGGCCGGCCGGATCATCTTTACCATCTGTGACGGTCTCCCTGGACTAAGTTTCTGCCGAGTAAAAGAGGAGAAGGTAAAGAGACTACTGTTTGTGCCTGTTTCTTTCATTGCTTGTCGGCCCTGCACCGTGTTAGTCACGCAGCACCATAGACTTCCACAAACACCAACTGTGCCCCGGGCATTGCTCCACCTGTGGGGAGCAGTACCACCATTGCTGCCATAACACTATCCCGGAGGCCTCATACCGCAGCGGCGGCTTAATAGCCGCATACCACAGGTGGCGTCACGAACACAAACATTAAAGTCATCAGCCACATATTCAACTGACACACACCAGGGCCACGGAGCCGGGCCCAGCCACCACTGACTACCACCGGACTAGTCCGGCCCGGCACCGGGTGTCCCACAGCCCTGGGGTGGGCGAGTCAACTTTTGGCGTCACGAACAGGATTTCGTGCCCGGTCACACCGGGTACTGTGCGCCTGAAGAACTGTGTAAAAGACTGTGTACTGGTTGTAAATTGCCGCCGCCATTAGCCGCGCCGAGCGCAGGAAGAAGGGGGGCGTGCCTGACAAAGAGCGCGAAGGGAGCGCGCCATCAGAGCAGAGCGCTGTTAACCCCCGCGCGACCCGGAAGAAAATTTGAAAAGTGAACGGAGCCTGGTAAGGTTCACTAAGGGGGAGGAAGATGTCCGACTCCGAGGGAGAGCAGGTGGCTGCCATCGCCCAGGGCGCCGCAGCACCGGCCGAAGTAGTCCCAGTCGCCGTCGCCCCAGCCCCCACTGTAGCGCCGGTAATGCCGATCACCATGCCGTACATACCAGGAGCAGAATGGCTGCCGCAGTACTCCGGGGAGTCCCATACCTTGAGTGACTTCAGAGAAAGCCTGCACAGCTTGTTCCGGGTGTATCCTCTGACTGAGAGCCAGAAGGTGGGCATAGTAATGGGACAGCTAGCCGGCCGCAGCCCAGCGTGAAGCGAAGTCCTGGCCTGATACAGATAAAGGGACAGCAGCCCAGATACTGGCCAAGCTAAAGAGTACTTTTGACACCCGCACCGCAGCAGAGATAAAGATGAGATTCTTTGGGTGCAAGCAACGGGCCACAGACAGCATAAGGGACTATGCCTTAAACTTGCAGGAGGCCCTGAAAGCAGTTAAACAGGTGGACCCAGAGAGTGTACGTGAAGAAGACAAACTCCTAACTGAGCAGTTCATAGAGGGGCTCCTGTCAGATGCCCACAGGACCCAGCTGCGTATCCTGGTCCTGCAGAACCCTGCTCTGGACTTTGCCAAGTTTAAGGACCAGGCCATCAGGGTACTGAGAGAATCTACACCGAATGACCCAGTACCCCTCCGGCCTCTTGCTATCACGTACCCCGGGGTGGTGCCTGCAACACGAGCCACTGCAGGGGCTGAGGCGCAGTCCCTGGATAAGGATCCCACTGCAGAGCTCAGACAGCAGTTCCAGGAGCTGACCAAGACTGTGGCTGCCCTTGCCAAGACCGTGCAGTCTCTACAAATGACCCCCTCGCCTGCAAAAATCGAGTTGGCCTCCAGCCCAGAAGACGTCCCATGGATGCGACAGAGGAGGATTCCGCCGACCCGAGGCAGAGACACAGACCGGTATGATTCAACAGGACAACCGATCTGCCGCCACTGCAACCAGGCGGGCCACATTGCACGACGCTGTCCTTTAAACGGGCTGAGCCTGGGGCCAGGAGCCAACCCCCAGGTGTGAGGAAGCCCGGCTCAAACCCCAGCCGCAGCAAGTATGTGGGAGGACGACCGGTCCTTCCCATTGTGCTGGATGGGATCCCTTTGAATGCCCTCCTGGATACGGGGTCCCAGGTAACAACCATCCCCCACAAACTGTACAAAAGATATTGGGCTGATTCAGACATTGACCATGGCCCAGATGATGATTTAACGATTGTGGCCAGTAATGGTCAGCCCTTACCTCAAATTGGGTACAAAGAAGTAACCATTAAAGTGGGGCGGGTGGAATTGCCATGTCAGGGGATGATAATTGTAGATATTGATCGCAAAGAATCTGACCCACTGCTAACCCTTGGTACAAATGTGATAGAAAATTGTATTGCCGAAGTGATAATTTTGTTGCAACAGGCGTCTGAAACTGCCAGCTCCGGGCAGCAGCGTGTCCTACAGAGGGAGATCAGAGCCCTGATGAGGAGGCAGCAAGTAGAGCTAGCCGGAGGAGAAATTGGCAGTGTGAGGGTAAGTGACCCCCTCCCCATTGTAATACCCCCAAGAAGTGAAATGTTGATATGGTGTCGGGCAGCAATAGGCCTCAAGGGTCAGGATTACCATGCCTTGGTAGAACCAGTGTATTCAGACAGTAGGCCTGGAGTCCTGATAGCCAGAGGGGTAGCGGACGTCCGCAAGGGGAGAGTGCCCGTCCGTGTCCTGAATTGTGGGGAGGAGGAGGCCAAATTGCCCCGGTACGCCACTGTAGCAAAACTGTACACTGTCAGTAACAATACCATTAAAGCAGTGGAACCCTTGATCCCGTCCGACCAGGCGGAAGACAATGGCTCCAAGGGGCAGCCGGAAGACTGGTGCCAAAAATTACATGTAGGCACCGACTCCACCCCCTCGCACCAAAAGCATGGGGTTTACCGGGTGGTACAGGAGTACGAGCGGGTCTTCAGCAAACACCCCCTAGATTTTGGGCAGGTGAAAGGGGTTAAACATCAAATCCCCTGTACCCCCCGCACAGTATCAGTGTGCCAAGGAAATGTTACGGGAAATGAAGGAGGCTGGGGTTATCAGAGATAGTTGTAGCCCCTGGGCAGCTCCACTAGTGCTCGTAAAGAAAAAAGATGGTACAATGAGAATGTGTGTAGACTATAGGCAAATTAACCGCATTACACATAAAGATGCTTATCCACTGCCCAGAATAGAGGAGTCACTAACAGCCTTAAAGTCAGCTAACTATTTCTCCACCTTGGATCTCACCAGTGGGTATTGGCAGGTTCCCGTGGCAGAGGCGGACAAGGAGAAGACTGCATTCACGACACCAATGGGCCTCTGTGAGTTCAATTGTATGCCATTCGGGCTCTGCAACGCCCCAGGGACATTCCAAAGGTTGATGGAGTGCTGCTTGGGCCACCACAACTTTGAAACCGTGCTGTTGTACCTGGATGACGTAATAGTCTACTCCAAGACTTATGAGGACCACCTGAAGCACTTAGCAGAAGTGTTTGAATCCTTGTCGAAATATGGCCTGAAGATCAAGCCGTCCAAATGTCACCTCTTGAAGCCAAAGGTACAGTACCTGGGTCATGTGGTCAGCGCGGAAGGTGTGGCACCTGATCCGGAGAAAGTCACTGTAATCAAGGACTGGCCAAGACCCACCACAGTGAAGGAGGTGCGGCAGTTCCTTGGACTGGTGGGCTACTACCGAAGGTTCATTGATGGTTTCACCAAGATAGCAGCGCCCCTTCAAGATCTCCTGGTGGGCCAGCCAAAGCAGGCTAAGAAGCAGAGCCCTCCATTTGAATGGAGCAGCCAACTGGAAACATCCTTTGTCCGGCTGAAAGGGGCTCTCACGGGAGAAGAAATTCTGGCCTACCCTGACTACAGCCAACCGTTTGTACTGTATACAGACGCCAGCAACGTGGGACTGGGAGCAGTTCTGTCCCAGGTACAGGGAGGCAGAGAGAGGGTGATAGCGTACGCCAGTAGGAAGCTTCGGCCCACAGAAAGGAATCCAGAAAACTACAGTTCCTTCAAGCTGGAGTTCCTCGCTATTGTTTGGGCAGTGACTGAACGCTTCAAGCACTATCTGGCATCGGCCAAGTTCACCATCTTCACGGACAACAATCCGTTGACACACCTGGCAACAGCCAAGTTAGGTGCGATGGAACAGCGATGGATGGCCCGGCTGTCTAACTTTGACTTTACCATCAAGTATCGGGCTGGCAAGAAGAATAACAATGCTGATGCGCTGTCCAGAATGCCTCACTTGCCCGAGTCTGGAGAAGACATGGATGAACTCGAAGAGATAGAGTTACCGGCTTTCCATCACCAAGGTGTGTCCCAGTGTGAGCATGCTGTGGGAGTGAAGCGCTCAAGCCAGCACGGGGTCTCGGTCAACCCCTTACTCCACCATAATTGGGAAGAAACACAGAACGGTGACCCGGCCGTGCGATTGGTCAAAGAGAAGCTAGCGCAAGCTGAGACCCATCTTGGCCCAGACGCTCCAGAGGAAGCCCAGCAGCTGTGGAAGGAGAGGGGACGACTGTTCACCTACCAAGGCAAGCTCTGCAAGAGATATGTCAACTATCGAACAAATGAACTTGTCTGGCAGATAGTGGTTCCGCAGAGAGATGCTCCAATGGTCCTAGCAGCGTATCATGATAACGCAGGACACTTCGGGTGGAAGAAGTTGGAGGCCCTACTCCGTGATCGGTTCTATTGGGTGCACATGAGAAAGATGATCGAGAAGTGGTGCCGAGACTGTGGCCCGTGTAACCTGAGGCGGAAAGACGATGCCAGCCAAAGGTCTCCCCTACAGCCAATTGTCACAAAGCAGCCCCTGGAGTTGGTGGCCCTGGACCACGTGAAGTTAACACCAAGCCGGTCAGGCTATGTGTACGCCCTCACCATTGTGGACCATTACTCTCGTTTCCTGGTAGTAGTGCCTGTGAAGGACCAGACAGCCAGGACAGCAGCTAGAGCGTTCCAGGCATCCTTTTGTCGACCTCACGGCTATCCGGAAAGGGTACTGACTGATCAGGGTCCTGCATTCGAGGCTGAAGTGTTCCAAGAGTTCTGTAACATGTACGGTTGTAAGAAAATCCGAACCACACCGTACCACCCCCAAACCAATGGACTGTGCGAGAAAATGAACCATGTGGTTATTGATATGCTGAAGACCCTACCGCTGGAGGAAAGGAACCAATGGCCAGAAAAGTTGCCAGATCTGGTAGACCTGTACAACCACATCCCAGTGAATTCGACCAACTGCAGCCCCGCTTACCTGATGCGAGCCAGACCAGGCAAGTTGCCTGTAGACTTTGAGATGGGGACTGTGTCGCCTGAGGCGGTTCAAGAAATAGAGGATTGGGATACAGAACGGCAGCAGCGGTACCGTAAGGTCCAGGAGTGCGTAGAGAGGAGCCTGTCTCAAGCAAGAACGAGACAAGAACAGCATTACAATCAAACAGCCCCAGCAACTCCCTTAGCACCTGGAGAACAAGTCCTCAAGAAGAAGCGGAAGACGCATAAATTGGATGATCAGTGGGAAAACGAGCCCTACACCATTATCCCCTCCAACTTTGACAATAGTAAGGTATGCCTCATAAGCAAAGATGAAGGCAAGACCTATCAAGCAATTTCCCGAGACCGCCTGAAAGCGTGCCCTGAACGGTGCAGAATCCAAAGAGAAATGGAAGGAGTACAAGGAAGTCCCCAAAGTCAAGAGAAAGAAGGGGAGATGATTCAAACCATCCTTGGAAAGTTCCCCAAAACTTGGACCCGAATAAACAATGCCATAGTGGTACCAGTTTTGACGTTTCCGCAGTTGGTCGAGCCAGAAACAGAAAAGGTTCCGGATCCACCTAAAGAATCGTCCGCTCCAGCACGAGATGACACGCCAGCAGTGGAACAGGAGGATCAACCCCCTGTCAGTGGTGAACCTGTCATACCCTTGGCGACTCTTAGATCACAAAGGCAACCATCACGCTTACCTATGGGGGTTAGGCCCACCTGTAGTGCTGAGATAGAAGACGCACCACGTAGTCAGGGGCAAACACCAGAGCTACGTAGGTCCCAGCGCAGCACTCGGGGACAACCCCCTCTAAGGTATAGGGAGTCAACTGTATAAGGGAAAGAGTACTTATTAGGATGTAAATAGTTATGCAAAATGTCTGTCATGTTGTGTACAAAATGTTTTCTTTTTCTTTGATTGCGAAAATGGACAATTGGGCCACTGGACTATGGGTGGCCAACACCTAAATTGTTCATAGTTAGCACCAGTGTGCTCAACACCCCTGAAGAAAAACCCGTCCGGCGTGCATAGAGTGGGGTCATCAATGCTCTGACGCACGCCCAGAGCCTACGTTGGGGGTTTGAACGCGGCGGGTCCCCCATGGAGCAGTGTAATGGACACCCGGCAGGGAGCCACACTGGACTCTTATAGTAATGTTTAAGGTTGTAACGTTAAAGTAATTGCGCCTCCCATAATGGGATGAAATGTTCTAACATGTCATGTTTGTCTCTACAGTCCGGGAGTACTGAATTTAACTAAGGGGGAGTGTGGCGCCCCAGGACCTGGTCGCCACAACAGCATTGCCCTCCCAAAAGGGTTAATGCTGAGCCTGGAGGTAATTGGGAGATCTATTGGCCAGTAAGTTAACACTCAACACAGTTCTCCCTCCGGCCAGCAGGGGGAGCTCTGAACCTGGAACTTCAGGGAGCATTCCTTAAGTCTGGCTGGAAGGAGGAAGTGGTGGTTAGTCTGGAGACAGGAGTGAAAGAGTGCAGACGCAGAGTAGTGCTGCCTTGTAAACTGGGGCCTAGAGCGGGGATAGCTTGGCCCAGTGAAGCAAGGGGAGCAGAGAGGCACAGCAGGGACTCGGACATCGGAGTCTGTAGTTGCCAGGGCATAAAATCCATCCCTGGTAGCTGAATCCGGAGGGCAGGAGAGCTGTAAGCCCCCTGTCCCAGAAGCAATCTGAAGGTACAACTGCATCCCAAGGGCCTGGTGTGGGCTCCAGCAGAGAAGCACCAGAGAGGGCCTGCGCAGTCTACCACACAGAAAAGGGGACGAACAACAAGTCCCAGCAGCAAGAGGGCAATTGCGAACCCAAAGTGCAGTGTCCTAAAACAGCAGAGAAAGATTAAGGAGTAGGCCTCATACTCAACTGGCCAAAGATCACCCCAGGCACTTCCAGGCCGGCCGGATCATCTTTACCATCTGTGACGGTCTCCCTGGACTAAGTTTCTGCCGAGTAAAAGAGGAGAAGGTAAAGAGACTACTGTTTGTGCCTGTTTCTTTCATTGCTTGTCGGCCCTGCACCGTGTTAGTCACGCAGCACCATAGACTTTCCACAAACACCAACTGTGCCCCGGGCATTGCTCCACCTGTGGGGAGCAGTACCACCATTGCTGCCATAACACTATCCCGGAGGCCTCATACCGCAGCGGCGGCTTAATAGCCGCATACCACAGGTGGCGTCACGAACACAAACATTAAAGTCATCAGCCACATATTCAACTGACACCCACCAGGGCCACGGAGCCGGGCCCAGCCACCACTGACTACCACCGGACTAGTCCGGCCCGGCACCGGGTGTCCCACAGCCCTGGGGTGGGCGAGTCATCCACATCCTGGTCCCCATCTTGGACATCATAACAAACGTGCACTTTTTTGTTTAATTTACACATTGGACCATAGGAAAAATGACACTACAGCTACACAGGTGACCGTCTGATAGCCCAGCTCGACTATCCATCTCTACTGAAGACCCTTTCAGCTTTTTGAGAGTTGGGTGGAGGACATCATCTCTGAAAATAGGGGTCCCACAGCTGCACCCCATCAGTGTGAGCAGGACTCTTAGGACTCTTAGAAGAGTCAATGCTCTGAGACCATGGGGGGCGCTTAGCCCCCTCTCTTCGTCCCTGAGGATGGTTTTCATTTTTCAGGGATTAGAGAGGGGTGGTCCTTGTGGTGGACTGCAGGTATGGAGAGCTGTTGTTATCGTATTAGATAGATAAGAATGATTATATGTATTGTAAAAATGTCTCCTATCATGTTCCCTAATTTTTTATTATGTCCACATCCTGGTCCCCATCTTGGACATCATAACAAACGTGCACTTTTTTTGTTTAATTTACACATTGGACCATAGGAAAAAATGACACTACAGCTACAGAGGTGACCGTCTGATAGCCCAGCTCGACTATCCATCTCTACTGAAAGACCCTTTCAGCTTTTTGAGAGTTGGGTGGAGGACATCATCTCTGAAAATAGGGTCACCCCATCAGTGTGAGCAGGACTCTTAGGACTCTTAGAAGAGTCAGTGCTCTGAGACCATGGGGGCTCTTAGCCCCCTCTCTTCGTCACTGAGGATGATTTCATTTTTCAGGGATTAGAGAGAGTGGTCCTTGTGGTGGACTGCAGGTATGGAGAGCTGTTTTCATCGTATTAGATAGATAAGAATGATTGTATGTATTGTAGAAATGTCCTCCTATCATGTTCCCTAATTTTTTTATTATGTCCACATCCTGGTCCCCATCTTGGACATCATAACAAACGTGCACTTTTTTTGTTTAATTTTCACATTGGACCATAGGAAAAAATGACACTACAGCTACAGAGGTGACCGTCTGATAGCCCAGCTCGACTATCCATCTCTACTGAAGACCCTTTCAGCTTTTTGAGAGTTGGGTGGAGGACATCCAAGATGGGGACCAGGATGTGGACATAATAAAAAATTAGGGAACATGATAGGAGACATTTCTACAATACATATAATCATTCTTATCTATCTAATACGATGACAACAGCTCTCCATACCTGCAGTCCACCACAAGGACCACCCTCTCTAATCCCTGAAAAATGAAATCATCCTCAGGGACGAAGAGAGGGGGCTAAGCGCCCCCCATGGTTTTAGAGCATTGACTCTTCTAAGAGTCCTAAGAGTCCTGCTTACACTGATGGGGTGCAGCTGTGGGACCCTATTTTAAGAGATGATGTCCTCCACCCAACTCTCAAAAAGCTGAAAGGGTCTTCAGTAGAGATGGATAGTCGAGCTGGGCTATCAGACGGTCACCTCTGTAGCTGTAGTGTCATTTTTCCTATGGTCCAATGTGTAAATTAAACAAAAAAGTGCACGTTTGTTATGATGTCCAAGATGGGGACCAGGATGTGGACATAATAAAAAATTAGGGAACATGATAGGAGACATTTCTACAATACATATAATCATTCTTATCTATCTAATACGATCACAACAGCTCTCCATACCTGCAGTCCACCACAAGGACCACTCTCTCTAATCCCTGAAAAATGAAATCATCCTCAGTGACGAAGAGAGGGGGCTAAGCGCCCCCCATGGTCTCAAAACATTGACTCTTCTAAGAGTCCTAAGAGTCCTGCTCACACTGATGGGGTGCAGCTGTGGGACCCTATTTTCAGAGATGATGTCCTCCACCCAACTCTCAAAAAGCTGAAAGGGTCTTCAGTAGAGATGGATAGTCGAGCTGGGCTACCAGACGGTCACCTCTGTAGCTGTAGTGTCATTTTTCCTATGGTCCAATGTGTAAATTAAACAAAAAAGTGCACGTTTGTTATGATTTCCACGATGGGGACCAGGATGTGGACATAATAAAAAAATAGGGAACATGATAGGAGACATTTCTACAATACATATAATCATTCTTATCTATCTAATACGATGACAACAGCTCTCCATACCTGCAGTCCACCACAAGGACCACCCTCTCTATTCCCTGAAAAGTGAAATCATCCTCAGTGACGAAGAGAGGGGGCTAAGCGCCCCCCATGGTCTCAGAGCATTGACTCTTCTAAGAGTCCTAAGAATCCTGCTCACACTGATGGGGTGCAGCTGTGGGACCCTATTTTCAGAGATGATGTTCTCCACCCAACTCTCAAAAAGCTGAAAGGGTCTTCAGTAGAGATGGATAGTCGAGCTGGGCTATCAGACGGTCACCTCTGTAGCTGTAGTGTCATTTTTCCTATGGTCCAATGTGTAAATTAAACAAAAAAGTGCACGTTTGTTATGATGTCCAAGATGGGGACCAGGATGTGGACATAATAAAAAATTAGGGAACATGATAGGAGACATTTCTACAATACATATAATCATTCTTATCTATTTAATACGATGACAACAGCTCTCCATACCTGCAGTCCACCACAAGGACCACCCTCTCTAATCCCTGAAAAATGAAATCATCCTCAGTGACGAAGAGAGGGGGCTAAGCGCCCCCCATGGTCTCAGAGCATTGACTCTTCTAAGAGTCCTAAGAGTCCTGCTCACACTGATGGGGTGCAGCTGTGGGACCCTATTTTCAGAGATGATGTCCTCCACCCAACTCTCAAAAAGCTAAAAGGGTCTTCAGTAGAGATGGATTGTCGAGCTGGGCTATCAGACGGTCACCTCTGTAGCTGTAGTGTCATTTTTCCTATGGTCCAATGTGTAAATTAAACAAAAAAGTGCACGTTTGTTATGATGTCCAAGATGGGGACCAGGATGTGGACATAATAAAAAATTAGGGAACATGATAGGAGACATTTCTACAATACATATAATCATTCTTATCTATCTAATACGATGACAACAGCTCTCCATACCTGCAGTCCACCACAAGGACCACCCTCTCTAATCCCTGAAAAATGAAATCATCCTCAGTGACGAAGAGAGGGGGCTAAGCGCCCCCATGGTCTCAGAGCATTAACTCTTCTAAGAGTCCTAAGAGTCCTGCTCACACTGATGGGGTGCAGCTGTGGGACCCTATTTTCAGAGATGATGTCCTCCACCCAACTCTCAAAAAGCTGAAAGGGTCTTCAGTAGAGATGGATAGTCGAGCTGGGCTATCAGACGGTCACCTCTGTAGCTGTAGTGTCATTTTTCCTATGGTCCAATGCGTAAATTAAACAAAAAAGTGCACGTTTGTTATGATGTCCAAGATGGGGACCAGGATGTGGACATAATAAAAAATTAGGGAACTTGATAGGAGACATTTCTACAATACATATAATCATTCTTATCTATCTAATACGATGACAACAGCTCTCCATACCTGCAGTCCACCACAAGGACCACCCTCTCTAATCCCTGAAAAATGAAATCATCCTCAGTGACGAAGAGAGGGGGCCAAGCGCCCCCCATGGTACCAGAGCATTGACTCTTCTAAGAGTCCTAAGAGTACTGCTCACACTGATGGGGTGAAGCTGTGGGACCCTATTTTCAGAGATGATGTCCTCCACCCAACTCTCAAAAAGCTGAAAGGGTCTTCAGTAGAGATGGATAGTCGAGCTGGGCTATCAGACGGTCACCTCTGTAGCTGTAGTGTCATTTTTCCTATGGTCCAATGTGTAAATTAAACAAAAAAGTGCACGTTTGTTATGATGTCCAAGATGGGGACCAGGATGTGGACATAATAAAAAATTAGGGAACATGATAGGAGACATTTCTACAATACATATAATCATTCTTATCTATCTAATACGATGATAACAGCTCTCCATACCTGCAGTCCACCACAAGGACCACCCTCTCTAATCCCTGAAAAATGAAATCATCCTCAGTGATGAAGAGAGGGGGCTAAGTGCCCCCAATGGTCTCAGAGCATTGACTCTTCTAAGAGTCCTAAGAGTCCTGCTCACACTGATGGGGTGCAGCTGTGGGACCCTATTTTCAGAGATGATGTCCTCCACCCAACTCTCAAAATGCTGAAAGGGTCTTCAGTAGAGATGGATAGTCGAGCTGGGCTATCAGACGGTCACCTCTGTAGCTGTAGTGTCATTTTTCCTATGGTCCAATGTGTAAATTAAACAAAAAAGTGCACGTTTGTTATGATGTCCAAGATGGGGACCAGGATGTGGACATAATAAAAAATTAGGGAACATGATAGGAGACATTTCTACAATACATATAATCATTCTTATCTATCTAATACGATGACAACAGCTCTCCATACCTGCAGTCCACCACAAGGACCACCCTCTCTAATCCCTGAAAAATGAAATCATCCTCAGTGACGAAGAGAGGGGGCTAAGCGCCCCCATGGTCTCAGAGCATTAACTCTTCTAAGAGTCCTAAGAGTCCTGCTCACACTGATGGGGTGCAGCTGTGGGACCCTATTTTCAGAGATGATGTCCTCCACCCAACTCTCAAAAAGCTGAAAGGGTCTTCAGTAGAGATGGATAGTCGAGCTGGGCTATCAGACGGTCACCTCTGTAGCTGTAGTGTCATTTTTCCTATGGTCCAATGTGTAAATTAAACAAAAAAGTGCACGTTTGTTATGATGTCCAAGATGGGGACCAGGATGTGGACATAATAAAAAATTAGGGAACATGATAGGAGACATTTCTACAATACATATAATCATTCTTATCTATCTAATACGATGACAACAGCTCTCCATACCTGCAGTCCACCACAAGGACCACCCTCTCTAATCCCTGAAAAATGAAATCATCCTCAGTGACGAAGAGAGGGGGCCAAGCGCCCCCCCATGGTACCAGAGCATTGACTCTTCTAAGAGTCCTAAGAGTCCTGCTCACACTGATGGGGTGAAGCTGTGGGACCCTATTTTCAGAGATGATGTTCTCCACCCAACTCTCAAAAAGCTGAAAGGGTCTTCAGTAGAGATGGATAGTCGAGCTGGGCTATCAGACGGTCACCTCTGTAGCTGTAGTGTCATTTTTCCTATGGTCCAATGTGTAAATTAAACAAAAAAGTGCACGTTTGTTATGATGTCCAAGATGGGGACCAGGATGTGGACATAATAAAAAATTAGGGAACATGATAGGAGACATTTCTACAATACATATAATCATTCTTATCTATTTAATACGATGACAACAGCTCTCCATACCTGCAGTCCACCACAAGGACCACCCTCTCTAATCCCTGAAAAATGAAATCATCCTCAGTGACGAAGAGAGGGGGCTAAGCGCCCCCCATGGTCTCAGAGCATTGACTCTTCTAAGAGTCCTAAGAGTCCTGCTCACACTGATGGGGTGCAGCTGTGGGACCCTATTTTCAGAGATGATGTCCTCCACCCAACTCTCAAAAAGCTAAAAGGGTCTTCAGTAGAGATGGATTGTCGAGCTGGGCTATCAGACGGTCACCTCTGTAGCTGTAGTGTCATTTTTCCTATGGTCCAATGTGTAAATTAAACAAAAAAGTGCACGTTTGTTATGATGTCCAAGATGGGGACCAGGATGTGGACATAATAAAAAATTAGGGAACATGATAGGAGACATTTCTACAATACATATAATCATTCTTATCTATCTAATACGATGATAACAGCTCTCCATACCTGCAGTCCACCACAAGGACCACCCTCTCTAATCCCTGAAAAATGAAATCATCCTCAGTGACGAAGAGAGGGGGCTAAGTGCTCCCAATGGTCTCAGAGCATTGACTCTTCTAAGAGTCCTAAGAGTCCTGCTCACACTGATGGGGTGCAGCTGTGGGACCCTATTTTCAGAGATGATGTCCTCCACCCAACTCTCAAAAAGCTGAAAGGGTCTTCAGTAGAGATGGATAGTCGAGCTGGGCTATCAGACGGTCACCTCTGTAGCTGTAGTGTCATTTTTCCTATGGTCCAATGTGTAAATTAAACAAAAAAGTGCACGTTTGTTATGATGTCCAAGATGGGGACCAGGATGTGGACATAATAAAAAATTAGGGAACATGATAGGAGACATTTCTACAATACATATAATCATTCTTATCTATCTAATACGATGACAACAGCTCTCCATACCTGCAGTCCACCACAAGGACCACCCTCTCTAATCCCTGAAAAATGAAATCATCCTCAGTGACGAAGAGAGGGGGCTAAGCGCCCCCATGGTCTCAGAGCATTAACTCTTCTAAGAGTCCTAAGAGTCCTGCTCACACTGATGGGGTGCAGCTGTGGGACCCTATTTTCAGAGATGATGTCCTCCACCCAACTCTCAAAAAGCTGAAAGGGTCTTCAGTAGAGATGGATAGTCGAGCTGGGCTATCAGACGGTCACCTCTGTAGCTGTAGTGTCATTTTTCCTATGGTCCAATGTGTAAATTAAACAAAAAAGTGCACGTTTGTTATGATATCCAAGATGGGGACCAGGATGTGGACATAATAAAAAATTAGGGAACTTGATAGGAGACATTTCTACAATACATATAATCATTCTTATCTATCTAATACGATGACAAAAGCTCTCCATACCTGCAGTCCACCACAAGGACCACCCTCTCTAATCCCTGAAAAATGAAATCATCCTCAGTGACGAAGAGAGGGGGCCAAGCGCCCCCCATGGTACCAGAGCATTGACTCTTCTAAGAGTCCTAAGAGTACTGCTCACACTGATGGGGTGAAGCTGTGGGACCCTATTTTCAGAGACGATGTCCTCCACCCAACTCTCAAAAAGCTGAAAGGGTCTTCAGTAGAGATGGATAGTCGAGCTGGGCTATCAGACGGTCACCTCTGTAGCTGTAGTGTCATTTTTCCTATGGTCCAATGTGTAAATTAAACAAAAAAGTGCACGTTTGTTATGATGTCCAAGATGGGGACCAGGATGTGGACATAATAAAAAATTAGGGAACATGATAGGAGACATTTCTACAATACATATAATCATCCTTATCTATCTAATACGATGATAACAGCTCTCCATACCTGCAGTCCACCACAAGGACCACCCTCTCTAATCCCTGAAAAATGAAATCATCCTCAGTGATGAAGAGAGGGGGCTAAGTGCCCCCAATGGTCTCAGAGCATTGACTCTTCTAAGAGTCCTAAGAGTCCTGCTCACACTGATGGGGTGCAGCTGTGGGACCCTATTTTCAGAGATGATGTCCTCCACCCAACTCTCAAAAAGCTGAAAGGGTCTTCAGTAGAGATGGATAGTCGAGCTGGGCTATCAGACGGTCACCTCTGTAGCTGTAGTGTCATTTTTCCTATGGTCCAATGTGTAAATTAAACAAAAAAGTGCACGTTTGTTATGATGTCCAAGATGGGGACCAGGATGTGGACATAATAAAAAATTAGGGAACATGATAGGAGACATTTCTACAATACATATAATCATTCTTATCTATCTAATACGATGACAACAGCTCTCCATACCTGCAGTCCACCACAAGGACCACCCTCTCTAATCCCTGAAAAATGAAATCATCCTCAGTGACGAAGAGAGGGGGCCAAGCGCCCCCCCATGGTACCAGAGCATTGACTCTTCTAAGAGTCCTAAGAGTCCTGCTCACACTGATGGGGTGAAGCTGTGGGACCCTATTTTCAGAGATGATGTCCTCCACCCAACTCTCAAAAAGCTGAAAGGGTCTTCAGTAGAGATGGATAGTCGAGCTGGGCTATCAGACGGTCACCTCTGTAGCTGTAGTGTCATTTTTCCTATGGTCCAATGTGTAAATTAAACAAAAAAGTGCACGTTTGTTATGATGTTCAAGATGGGGACCAGGATGTGGACATAATAAAAAATTAGGGAACATGATAGGAGACATTTCTACAATACATATAATCATTCTTATCTATCTAATACGATCACAACAGCTCTCCATACCTGCAGTCCACCACAAGGACCACTCTCTCTAATCCCTGAAAAATGAAATCATCCTCAGTGACGAAGAGAGGGGGCTAAGCGCCCCCCATGGTCTCAGAGCATTGACTCTTCTAAGAGTCCTAAGATTCCTGCTCACACTGATGGGGTGCAGCTGTGGGACCCTATTTTCAGAGATGATGTCCTCCACCCAACTCTCAAAAAGCTGAAAGGGTCTTCAGTAGAGATGGATAGTCGAGCTGGGCTATCAGACGGTCACCTCTGTAGCTGTAGTGTCATTTTTCCTATGGTCCAACTTGTAAATTAAACAAAAAAGTGCACGTTTGTTATGATTTCCAAGATGGGGACCAGGATGTGGACATAATAAAAAAATAGGGAACATGATAGGAGACATTTCTACAATACATATAATCATTCTTATCTATCTAATACGATGACAACAGCTCTCCATACCTGCAGTCCACCACAAGGACCACCCTCTCTATTCCCTGAAAAGTGAAATCATCCTCAGTGACGAGGAGAGGGGGCTAAGCGCCCCCCATGGTCTCAGAGCATTGACTCTTCTAAGAGTCCTAAGAGTCCTGCTCACACTGATGGGGTGCAGCTGTGGGACCCTATTTTCAGAGATGATGTTCTCCACCCAACTCTCAAAAAGCTGAAAGGGTCTTCAGTAGAGATGGATAGTCGAGCTGGGCTATCAGACGGTCACCTCTGTAGCTGTAGTGTCATTTTTCCTATGGTCCAATGTGTAAATTAAACAAAAAAGTGCACGTTTGTTATGATGTCCAAGATGGGGACCAGGATGTGGACATAATAAAAAATTAGGGAACATGATAGGAGACATTTCTACAATACATATAATCATTCTTATCTATTTAATACGATGACAACAGCTCTCCATACCTGCAGTCCACTACAAGGACCACCCTCTCTAATCCCTGAAAAATGAAATCATCCTCAGTGACGAAGAGAGGGGGCTAAGCGCCCCCCATGGTCTCAGAGCATTGACTCTTCTAAGAGTCCTAAGAGTCCTGCTCACACTGATGGGGTGCAGCTGTGGGACCCTATTTTCAGAGATGATGTCCTCCACCCAACTCTCAAAAAGCTGAAAGGTTCTTCAGTAGAGATGGATAGTCGAGCTGGGCTATCAGACGGTCACCTCTGTAGCTGTAGTGTCATTTTTCCTATGGTCCAATGTGTAAATTAAACAAAAAAGTGCACGTTTGTTATGATGTTCAAGATGGGGACCAGGATGTGGACATAATAAAAAATTAGGGAACATGATAGGAGACATTTCTACAATACATATAATCATTCTTATCTATCTAATACGATCACAACAGCTCTCCATACCTGCAGTCCACCACAAGGACCACTCTCTCTAATCCCTGAAAAATGAAATCATCCTCAGTGACGAAGAGAGGGGGCTAAGCGCCCCCCATGGTCTCAGAGCATTGACTCTTCTAAGAGTCCTAAGATTCCTGCTCACACTGATGGGGTGCAGCTGTGGGACCCTATTTTCAGAGATGATGTCCTCCACCCAACTCTCAAAAAGCTTAAAGGGTCTTCAGTAGAGATGGATAGTCGAGCTGGGCTATCAGATGGTCACCTCTGTAGCTGTAGTGTCATTTTTCCTATGGTCCAATTTGTAAATTAAACAAAAAAGTGCACGTTTGTTATGATTTCCAAGATGGGGACCAGGATGTGGACATAATAAAAAAATAGGGAACATGATAGGAGACATTTCTACAATACATATAATCATTCTTATCTATCTAATACGATGACAACAGCTCTCCATACCTGCAGTCCACCACAAGGACCACCCTCTCTATTCCCTGAAAAGTGAAATCATCCTCAGTGACGAGGAGAGGGGGCTAAGCGCCCCCCATGGTCTCAGAGCATTGACTCTTCTAAGAGTCCTAAGAGTCCTGCTCACACTGATGGGGTGCAGCTGTGGGACCCTATTTTCAGAGATGATGTTCTCCACCCAACTCTCAAAAAGCTTAAAGGGTCTTCAGTAGAGATGGATAGTCGAGCTGGGCTATCAGACGGTCACCTCTGTAGCTGTAGTGTCATTTTTCCTATGGTCCAATGTGTAAATTAAACAAAAAAGTGCACGTTTGTTATGATGTCCAAGATGGGGACCAGGATGTGGACATAATAAAAAATTAGGGAACATGATAGGAGACATTTCTACAATACATATAATCATTCTTATCTATTTAATACGATGACAACAGCTCTCCATACCTGCAGTCCACTACAAGGACCACCCTCTCTAATCCCTGAAAAATGAAATCATCCTCAGTGACGAAGAGAGGGGGCTAAGCGCCCCCCATGGTCTCAGAGCATTGACTCTTCTAAGAGTCCTAAGAGTCCTGCTCACACTGATGGGGTGCAGCTGTGGGACCCTATTTTCAGAGATGATGTCCTCCACCCAACTTTTAAAAAGCTGAAAGGTTCTTCAGTAGAGATGGATAGTCGAGCTGGGCTATCAGACGGTCACCTCTGTAGCTGTAGTGTCATTTTTCCTATGGTCCAATGTGTAAATTAAACAAAAAAGTGCACGTTTGTTATGATGTCCAAGATGAGGACCAGGATGTGGACATAATAAAAAACTAGGGAACATGATAGGAGACATTTCTACAATACATATAATCATTCTTATCTATCTAATACGATGACAACAGCTCTCCATACCTGCAGTCCACCACAAGGACCACCCTCTCTAATCCCTGAAAAATGAAATCATCCTCAGTGACGAAGAGAGGGGGCTAAGCGCCCCCCATGGTCTCAGAGCATTAACTCTTCTAAGAGTCCTAAGAGTCCTGCTCACACTGATGGGGTGCAGCTGTGGGACCCTATTTTCAGAGATGATGTCCTCCACCCAACTCTCAAAAAGCTGAAAGGGTCTTCAGTAGAGATGGATAGTCGAGCTGGGCTATCAGACGGTCACCTCTGTAGCTGTAGTGTCATTTTTCCTATGGTCCAATGTGTAAATTAAACAAAAAAGTGCACGTTTGTTATGATGTCCAAGATGGGGACCAGGATGTGGACATAATAAAAAATTAGGGAACATGATAGGAGACATTTCTACAATACATATAATCATTCTTATCTATCTAATACGATGACAACAGCTCTCCATACCTGCAGTCCACCACAAGGACCAGTCTCTCTAATCCCTGAAAAATGAAATCATCCTCAGTGACGAAGAGAGGGGGCTAA
The DNA here is from genome assembly GCF_048569485.1 of Anomaloglossus baeobatrachus. Taxonomy (NCBI): domain Eukaryota; kingdom Metazoa; phylum Chordata; class Amphibia; order Anura; family Aromobatidae; genus Anomaloglossus; species Anomaloglossus baeobatrachus. The sequence continues at coordinate 301,377 of NW_027441889.1, forward strand.
GCGCCCCCCATGGTCTCAAAACATTGACTCTTCTAAGAGTCCTAAGAGTCCTGCTCACACTGATGGGGTGCAGCTGTGGGACCCTATTTTCAGAGATGATGTCCTCCACCCAACTCTCAAAAAGCTGAAAGGGTCTCCAGTAGAGATGGATAGTCGAGCTGGGCTATCAGACGGTCACCTCTGTAGCTGTAGTGTCATTTTTCCTATGGTCCAATGTGTAAATTAAACAAAAAAGTGCACGTTTGTTATGATTTCCAAGATGGGGACCAGGATGTGGACATAATAAAAAAATAGGGAACATGATAGGAGACATTTCTACAATACATATAATCATTCTTATCTATCTAATACGATGACAACAGCTCTCCATACCTGCAGTCCACCACAAGGACCACCCTCTCTATTCCCTGAAAAGTGAAATCATCCTCAGTGACGAAGAGAGGGGGCTAAGCGCCCCCCATGGTCTCAGAGCATTGACTCTTCTAAGAGTCCTAAGAGTCCTGCTCACACTGATGGGGTGCAGCTGTGGGACCCTATTTTCAGAGATGATGTTCTCCACCAAACTCTCAAAAAGCTGAAAGGGTCTTCAGTAGAGATGGATAGTCGAGCTGGGCTATCAGACGGTCACCTCTGTAGCTGTAGTGTCATTTTTCCTATGGTCCAATGTGTAAATTAAACAAAAAAGTGCACGTTTGTTATGATGTCCAAGATGGGGACCAGGATGTGGACATAATAAAAAATTAGGGAACATGATAGGAGACATTTCTACAATACATATAATCATTCTTATCTATTTAATACGATGACAACAGCTCTCCATACCTGCAGTCCACCACAAGGACCACCCTCTCTAATCCCTGAAAAATGAAATCATCCTCAGTGACGAAGAGAGGGGGCTAAGCGCCCCCCATGGTCTCAGAGCATTGACTCTTCTAAGAGTCCTAAGAATCCTGCTCACACTGATGGGGTGCAGCTGTGGGACCCTATTTTCAGAGATGATGTCCTCCACCCAACTCTCAAAAAGCTGAAAGGGTCTCCAGTAGAGATGGATAGTCGAGCTGGGCTATCAGACGGTCATCTCTGTAGCTGTAGTGTCATTTTTCCTATGGTCCAATGTGTAAATTAAACAAAAAAGTGCACGTTTGTTATGATTTCCAAGATGGGGACCAGGATGTGGACATAATAAAAAAATAGGGAACATGATAGGAGACATTTCTACAATACATATAATCATTCTTATCTATCTAATACGATGACAACAGCTCTCCATACCTGCAGTCCACCACAAGGACCACCCTCTCTATTCCCTGAAAAGTGAAATCATCCTCAGTGACGAAGAGAGGGGGCTAAGCGCCCCCCATGGTCTCAGAGCATTGACTCTTCTAAGAGTCCTAAGAGTCCTGCTCACACTGATGGGGTGCAGCTGTGGGACCCTATTTTCAGAGATAATGTTCTCCACCAAACTCTCAAAAAGCTGAAAGGGTCTTCAGTAGAGATGGATAGTCGAGCTGGGCTATCAGACGGTCACCTCTGTAGCTGTAGTGTCATTTTTCCTATGGTCCAATGTGTAAATTAAACAAAAAAGTGCACGTTTGTTATGATGTCCAAGATGGGGACCAGGATGTGGACATAATAAAAAATTAGGGAACATGATAGGAGACATTTCTACAATACATATAATCATTCTTATCTATTTAATACGATGACAACAGCTCTCCATACCTGCAGTCCACCACAAGGACCACCCTCTCTAATCCCTGAAAAATGAAATCATCCTCAGTGACGAAGAGAGGGGGCTAAGCGCCCCCCATGGTCTCAGAGCATTGACTCTTCTAAGAGTCCTAAGAGTCCTGCTCACACTGATGGGGTGCAGCTGTGGGACCCTATTTTCAGAGATGATGTCCTCCACCCAACTCTCAAAAAGCTGAAAGGGTCTTCAGTAGAGATGGATTGTCGAGCTGGGCTATCAGACGGTCACCTCTGTAGCTGTAGTGTCATTTTTCCTATGGTCCAATGTGTAAATTAAACAAAAAAGTGCACGTTTGTTATGATGTCCAAGATGGGGACCATGATGTGGACATAATAAAAAATTAGGGAACATGATAGGAGACATTTCTACAATACATATAATCATTCTTATCTATCTAATACGATGATAACAGCTCTCCATACCTGCAGTCCACCACAAGGACCACCCTCTCTAATCCCTGAAAAATGAAATCATCCTCAGTGACGAAGAGAGGGGGCTAAGTGCCCCCAATTGTCTCAGAGCATTGACCTTTCTAAGAGTCCTAAGAGTCCTGCTCACACTGATGGGGTGCAGCTGTGGGACCCTATTTTCAGAGATGATGTCCTCCACCCAACTCTCAAAAAGCTGAAAGGGTCTTCAGTAGAGATGTATAGTCGAGCTGGGCTATCAGACGGTCACCTCTGTAGCTGTAGTGTCATTTTTCCTATGGTCCAATGTGTAAATTAAACAAAAAAGTGCACGTTTGTTATGATGTCCAAGATGGGGACCAGGATGTGGACATAATAAAAAATTAGGGAACATGATAGGAGACATTTCTACAATACATATAATCATTCTTATCTATCTAATACGATGACAACAGCTCTCCATACCTGCAGTCCACCACAAGGACCACCCTCTCTAATCCCTGAAAAATGAAATCATCCTCAGTGACGAAGAGAGGGGGCTAAGCGCCCCCATGGTCTCAGAGCATTAACTCTTCTAAGAGTCCTAAGAGTCCTGCTCACACTGATGGGGTGCAGCTGTGGGACCCTATTTTCAGAGATGATGTCCTCCACCCAACTCTCAAAAAGCTGAAAGGGTCTTCAGTAGAGATGGATAGTCGAGCTGGGCTATCAGACGGTCACCTCTGTAGCTGTAGTGTCATTTTTCCTATGGTCCAATGTGTAAATTAAACAAAAAAGTGCACGTTTGTTATGATGTCCAAGATGGGGACCAGGATGTGGACATAATAAAAAATTAGGGAACATGATAGGAGACATTTCTACAATACATATAATCATTCTTATCTATCTAATACGATCACAACAGCTCTCCATACCTGCAGTCCACCACAAGGACCACTCTCTCTAATCCCTGAAAAATGAAATCATCCTCAGTGACGAAGAGAGGGGGCTAAGCGCCCCCCATGGTCTCAGAGCATTGACTCTTCTAAGAGTCCTAAGAGTCCTGCTCACACTGATGGGGTGCAGCTGTGGGACCCTATTTTCAGAGATGATGTCCTCCACCCAACTCTCAAAAAGCTGAAAGGTTCTTCAGTAGAGATGGATAGTCGAGCTGGGCTATCAGACGGTCACCTCTGTAGCTGTAGTGTCATTTTTCCTATGGTCCAATGTGTAAATTAAACAAAAAAGTGCACGTTTGTTATGATGTTCAAGATGGGGACCAGGATGTGGACATAATAAAAAATTAGGGAACATGATAGGAGACATTTCTACAATACATATAATCATTCTTATCTATCTAATACGATCACAACAGCTCTCCATACCTGCAGTCCACCACAAGGACCACTCTCTCTAATCCCTGAAAAATGAAATCATCCTCAGTGACGAAGAGAGGGGGCTAAGCGCCCCCCATGGTCTCAGAGCATTGACTCTTCTAAGAGTCCTAAGATTCCTGCTCACACTGATGGGGTGCAGCTGTGGGACCCTATTTTCAGAGATGATGTCCTCCACCCAACTCTCAAAAAGCTGAAAGGGTCTTCAGTAGAGATGGATAGTCGAGCTGGGCTATCAGATGGTCACCTCTGTAGCTGTAGTGTCATTTTTCCTATGGTCCAATTTGTAAATTAAACAAAAAAGTGCACGTTTGTTATGATTTCCAAGATGGGGACCAGGATGTGGACATAATAAAAAAATAGGGAACATGATAGGAGACATTTCTACAATACATATAATCATTCTTATCTATCTAATACGATGACAACAGCTCTCCATACCTGCAGTCCACCACAAGGACCACCCTCTCTATTCCCTGAAAAGTGAAATCATCCTCAGTGACGAGGAGAGGGGGCTAAGCGCCCCCCATGGTCTCAGAGCATTGACTCTTCTAAGAGTCCTAAGAGTCCTGCTCACACTGATGGGGTGCAGCTGTGGGACCCTATTTTCAGAGATGATGTTCTCCACCCAACTCTCAAAAAGCTTAAAGGGTCTTCAGTAGAGATGGATAGTCGAGCTGGGCTATCAGACGGTCACCTCTGTAGCTGTAGTGTCATTTTTCCTATGGTCCAATGTGTAAATTAAACAAAAAAGTGCACGTTTGTTATGATGTCCAAGATGGGGACCAGGATGTGGACATAATAAAAAATTAGGGAACATGATAGGAGACATTTCTACAATACATATAATCATTCTTATCTATTTAATACGATGACAACAGCTCTCCATACCTGCAGTCCACTACAAGGACCACCCTCTCTAATCCCTGAAAAATGAAATCATCCTCAGTGACGAAGAGAGGGGGCTAAGCGCCCCCCATGGTCTCAGAGCATTGACTCTTCTAAGAGTCCTAAGAGTCCTGCTCACACTGATGGGGTGCAGCTGTGGGACCCTATTTTCAGAGATGATGTCCTCCACCCAACTTTTAAAAAGCTGAAAGGTTCTTCAGTAGAGATGGATAGTCGAGCTGGGCTATCAGACGGTCACCTCTGTAGCTGTAGTGTCATTTTTCCTATGGTCCAATGTGTAAATTAAACAAAAAAGTGCACGTTTGTTATGATGTCCAAGATGAGGACCAGGATGTGGACATAATAAAAAACTAGGGAACATGATAGGAGACATTTCTACAATAAATATAATCATTCTTATCTATCTAATACGATGACAACAGCTCTCCATACCTGCAGTCCACCACAAGGACCACCCTCTCTAATCCCTGAAAAATGAAATCATCCTCAGTGACGAAGAGAGGGGGCTAAGCGCCCCCATGGTCTCAGAGCATTAACTCTTCTAAGAGTCCTAAGAGTCCTGCTCACACTGATGGGGTGCAGCTGTGGGACCCTATTTTCAGAGATGATGTCCTCCACCCAACTCTCAAAAAGCTGAAAGGGTCTTCAGTAGAGATGGATAGTCGAGCTGGGCTATCAGACGGTCACCTCTGTAGCTGTAGTGTCATTTTTCCTATGGTCCAATGTGTAAATTAAACAAAAAAGTGCACGTTTGTTATGATGTCCAAGATGGGGACCAGGATGTGGACATAATAAAAAATTAGGGAACATGATAGGAGACATTTCTACAATACATATAATCATTCTTATCTATCTAATACGATGACAACAGCTCTCCATACCTGCAGTCCACCACAAGGACCAGTCTCTCTAATCCCTGAAAAATGAAATCATCCTCAGTGACGAAGAGAGGGGGCTAAGCGCCCCCCATGGTCTCAAAACATTGACTCTTCTAAGAGTCCTAAGAGTCCTGCTCACACTGATGGGGTGCAGCTGTGGGACCCTATTTTCAGAGATGATGTCCTCCACCCAACTCTCAAAAAGCTGAAAGGGTCTCCAGTAGAGATGGATAGTCGAGCTGGGCTATCAGACGGTCACCTCTGTAGCTGTAGTGTCATTTTTCCTATGGTCCAATGTGTAAATTAAACAAAAAAGTGCACGTTTGTTATGATTTCCAAGATGGGGACCAGGATGTGGACATAATAAAAAAATAGGGAACATGATAGGAGACATTTCTACAATACATATAATCATTCTTATCTATCTAATACGATGACAACAGCTCTCCATACCTGCAGTCCACCACAAGGACCACCCTCTCTATTCCCTGAAAAGTGAAATCATCCTCAGTGACGAAGAGAGGGGGCTAAGCGCCCCCCATGGTCTCAGAGCATTGACTCTTCTAAGAGTCCTAAGAGTCCTGCTCACACTGATGGGGTGCAGCTGTGGGACCCTATTTTCAGAGATGATGTTCTCCACCAAACTCTCAAAAAGCTGAAAGGGTCTTCAGTAGAGATGGATAGTCGAGCTGGGCTATCAGACGGTCACCTCTGTAGCTGTAGTGTCATTTTTCCTATGGTCCAATGTGTAAATTAAACAAAAAAGTGCACGTTTGTTATGATGTCCAAGATGGGGACCAGGATGTGGACATAATAAAAAATTAGGGAACATGATAGGAGACATTTCTACAATACATATAATCATTCTTATCTATTTAATACGATGACAACAGCTCTCCATACCTGCAGTCCACCACAAGGACCACCCTCTCTAATCCCTGAAAAATGAAATCATCCTCAGTGACGAAGAGAGGGGGCTAAGCGCCCCCCATGGTCTCAGAGCATTGACTCTTCTAAGAGTCCTAAGAGTCCTGCTCACACTGATGGGGTGCAGCTGTGGGACCCTATTTTCAGAGATGATGTCCTCCACCCAACTCTCAAAAAGCTGAAAGGGTCTCCAGTAGAGATGGATAGTCGAGCTGGGCTATCAGACGGTCATCTCTGTAGCTGTAGTGTCATTTTTCCTATGGTCCAATGTGTAAATTAAACAAAAAAGTGCACGTTTGTTATGATTTCCAAGATGGGGACCAGGATGTGGACATAATAAAAAAATAGGGAACATGATAGGAGACATTTCTACAATACATATAATCATTCTTATCTATCTAATACGATGACAACAGCTCTCCATACCTGCAGTCCACCACAAGGACCACCCTCTCTATTCCCTGAAAAGTGAAATCATCCTCAGTGACGAAGAGAGGGGGCTAAGCGCCCCCCATGGTCTCAGAGCATTGACTCTTCTAAGAGTCCTAAGAGTCCTGCTCACACTGATGGGGTGCAGCTGTGGGACCCTATTTTCAGAGATAATGTTCTCCACCAAACTCTCAAAAAGCTGAAAGGGTCTTCAGTAGAGATGGATAGTCGAGCTGGGCTATCAGACGGTCACCTCTGTAGCTGTAGTGTCATTTTTCCTATGGTCCAATGTGTAAATTAAACAAAAAAGTGCACGTTTGTTATGATGTCCAAGATGGGGACCAGGATGTGGACATAATAAAAAATTAGGGAACATGATAGGAGACATTTCTACAATACATATAATCATTCTTATCTATTTAATACGATGACAACAGCTCTCCATACCTGCAGTCCACCACAAGGACCACCCTCTCTAATCCCTGAAAAATGAAATCATCCTCAGTGACGAAGAGAGGGGGCTAAGCGCCCCCCATGGTCTCAGAGCATTGACTCTTCTAAGAGTCCTAAGAGTCCTGCTCACACTGATGGGGTGCAGCTGTGGGACCCTATTTTCAGAGATGATGTCCTCCACCCAACTCTCAAAAAGCTGAAAGGGTCTTCAGTAGAGATGGATTGTCGAGCTGGGCTATCAGACGGTCACCTCTGTAGCTGTAGTGTCATTTTTCCTATGGTCCAATGTGTAAATTAAACAAAAAAGTGCACGTTTGTTATGATGTCCAAGATGGGGACCATGATGTGGACATAATAAAAAATTAGGGAACATGATAGGAGACATTTCTACAATACATATAATCATTCTTATCTATCTAATACGATGATAACAGCTCTCCATACCTGCAGTCCACCACAAGGACCACCCTCTCTAATCCCTGAAAAATGAAATCATCCTCAGTGACGAAGAGAGGGGGCTAAGTGCCCCCAATTGTCTCAGAGCATTGACCTTTCTAAGAGTCCTAAGAGTCCTGCTCACACTGATGGGGTGCAGCTGTGGGACCCTATTTTCAGAGATGATGTCCTCCACCCAACTCTCAAAAAGCTGAAAGGGTCTTCAGTAGAGATGTATAGTCGAGCTGGGCTATCAGACGGTCACCTCTGTAGCTGTAGTGTCATTTTTCCTATGGTCCAATGTGTAAATTAAACAAAAAAGTGCACGTTTGTTATGATGTCCAAGATGGGGACCAGGATGTGGACATAATAAAAAATTAGGGAACATGATAGGAGACATTTCTACAATACATATAATCATTCTTATCTATCTAATACGATGACAACAGCTCTCCATACCTGCAGTCCACCACAAGGACCACCCTCTCTAATCCCTGAAAAATGAAATCATCCTCAGTGACGAAGAGAGGGGGCTAAGCGCCCCCATGGTCTCAGAGCATTAACTCTTCTAAGAGTCCTAAGAGTCCTGCTCACACTGATGGGGTGCAGCTGTGGGACCCTATTTTCAGAGATGATGTCCTCCACCCAACTCTCAAAAAGCTGAAAGGGTCTTCAGTAGAGATGGATAGTCGAGCTGGGCTATCAGACGGTCACCTCTGTAGCTGTAGTGTCATTTTTCCTATGGTCCAATGTGTAAATTAAACAAAAAAGTGCACGTTTGTTATGATGTCCAAGATGGGGACCAGGATGTGGACATAATAAAAAATTAGGGAACATGATAGGAGACATTTCTACAATACATATAATCATTCTTATCTATCTAATACGATCACAACAGCTCTCCATACCTGCAGTCCACCACAAGGACCACTCTCTCTAATCCCTGAAAAATGAAATCATCCTCAGTGACGAAGAGAGGGGGCTAAGCGCCCCCCATGGTCTCAGAGCATTGACTCTTCTAAGAGTCCTAAGATTCCTGCTCACACTGATGGGGTGCAGCTGTGGGACCCTATTTTCAGAGATGATGTCCTCCACCCAACTCTCAAAAAGCTGAAAGGGTCTTCAGTAGAGATGGATAGTCGAGCTGGGCTATCAGACGGTCACCTCTGTAGCTGTAGTGTCATTTTTCCTATGGTCCAATGTGTAAATTAAACAAAAAAGTGCACGTTTGTTATGATGTCCAAGATGGGGACCAGGATGTGGACATAATAAAAAAATAGGGAACATGATAGGAGACATTTCTACAATACATATAATCATTCTTATCTATCTAATACGATGACAACAGCTCTCCATACCTGCAGTCCACCACAAGGACCACCCTCTCTATTCCCTGAAAAGTGAAATCATCCTCAGTGACGAAGAGAGGGGGCTAAGCGCCCCCCATGGTCTCAGAGCATTGACTCTTCTAAGAGTCCTAAGAGTCCTGCTCACACTGATGGGGTGCAGCTGTGGGACCCTATTTTCAGAGATGATGTTCTCCACCCAACTCTCAAATAGCTGAAAGGGTCTTCAGTAGAGATGGATAGTCGAGCTGGGCTATCAGACGGTCACCTCTGTAGCTGTAGTGTCATTTTTCCTATGGTCCAATGTGTAAATTAAACAAAAAAGTGCACGTTTGTTATGATGTCCAAGATGGGGACCAGGATGTGGACATAATAAAAAATTAGGGAACATGATAGGAGACATTTCTACAATACATATAATCATTCTTATCTATTTAATACGATGACAACAGCTCTCCATACCTGCAGTCCACCACAAGGACCACCCTCTCTAATCCCTGAAAAATGAAATCATCCTCAGTGACGAAGAGAGGGGGCTAAGCGCCCCCCATGGTCTCAGAGCATTGACTCTTCTAAGAGTCCTAAGAGTCCTGCTCACACTGATGGGGTGCAGCTGTGGGACCCTATTTTCAGAGATAATGTTCTCCACCAAACTCTCAAAAAGCTGAAAGGGTCTTCAGTAGAGATGGATAGTCGAGCTGGGCTATCAGACGGTCACCTCTGTAGCTGTAGTGTCATTTTTCCTATGGTCCAATGTGTAAATTAAACAAAAAAGTGCACGTTTGTTATGATGTCCAAGATGGGGACCAGGATGTGGACATAATAAAAAATTAGGGAACATGATAGGAGACATTTCTACAATACATATAATCATTCTTATCTATTTAATACGATGACAACAGCTCTCCATACCTGCAGTCCACCACAAGGACCACCCTCTCTAATCCCTGAAAAATGAAATCATCCTCAGTGACGAAGAGAGGGGGCTAAGCGCCCCCCATGGTCTCAGAGCATTGACTCTTCTAAGAGTCCTAAGAGTCCTGCTCACACTGATGGGGTGCAGCTGTGGGACCCTATTTTCAGAGATGATGTCCTCCACCCAACTCTCAAAAAGCTGAAAGGGTCTTCAGTAGAGATGGATTGTCGAGCTGGGCTATCAGACGGTCACCTCTGTAGCTGTAGTGTCATTTTTCCTATGGTCCAATGTGTAAATTAAACAAAAAAGTGCACGTTTGTTATGATGTCCAAGATGGGGACCATGATGTGGACATAATAAAAAATTAGGGAACATGATAGGAGACATTTCTACAATACATATAATCATTCTTATCTATCTAATACGATGATAACAGCTCTCCATACCTGCAGTCCACCACAAGGACCACCCTCTCTAATCCCTGAAAAATGAAATCATCCTCAGTGACGAAGAGAGGGGGCTAAGTGCCCCCAATTGTCTCAGAGCATTGACCTTTCTAAGAGTCCTAAGAGTCCTGCTCACACTGATGGGGTGCAGCTGTGGGACCCTATTTTCAGAGATGATGTCCTCCACCCAACTCTCAAAAAGCTGAAAGGGTCTTCAGTAGAGATGTATAGTCGAGCTGGGCTATCAGACGGTCACCTCTGTAGCTGTAGTGTCATTTTTCCTATGGTCCAATGTGTAAATTAAACAAAAAAGTGCACGTTTGTTATGATGTCCAAGATGGGGACCAGGATGTGGACATAATAAAAAATTAGGGAACATGATAGGAGACATTTCTACAATACATATAATCATTCTTATCTATCTAATACGATGACAACAGCTCTCCATACCTGCAGTCCACCACAAGGACCACCCTCTCTAATCCCTGAAAAATGAAATCATCCTCAGTGACGAAGAGAGGGGGCTAAGCGCCCCCATGGTCTCAGAGCATTAACTCTTCTAAGAGTCCTAAGAGTCCTGCTCACACTGATGGGGTGCAGCTGTGGGACCCTATTTTCAGAGATGATGTCCTCCACCCAACTCTCAAAAAGCTGAAAGGGTCTTCAGTAGAGATGGATAGTCGAGCTGGGCTATCAGACGGTCACCTCTGTAGCTGTAGTGTCATTTTTCCTATGGTCCAATGTGTAAATTAAACAAAAAAGTGCACGTTTGTTATGATGTCCAAGATGGGGACCAGGATGTGGACATAATAAAAAATTAGGGAACATGATAGGAGACATTTCTACAATACATATAATCATTCTTATCTATCTAATACGATCACAACAGCTCTCCATACCTGCAGACCACCACAAGGACCACTCTCTCTAATCCCTGAAAAATGAAATCATCCTCAGTGACGAAGAGAGGGGGCTAAGCGCCCCCCATGGTCTCAGAGCATTGACTCTTCTAAGAGTCCTAAGATTCCTGCTCACACAGATGGGGTGCAGCTGTGGGACCCTATTTTCAGAGATGATGTCCTCCACCCAACTCTCAAAAAGCTGAAAGGGTCTTCAGTAGAGATGGATAGTCGAGCTGGGCTATCAGACGGTCACCTCTGTAGCTGTAGTGTCATTTTTCCTATGGTCCAATGTGTAAATTAAACAAAAAAGTGCACGTTTGTTATGATGTCCAAGATGGGGACCAGGATGTGGACATAATAAAAAAATAGGGAACATGATAGGAGACATTTCTACAATACATATAATCATTCTTATCTATCTAATACGATGACAACAGCTCTCCATACCTGCAGTCCACCACAAGGACCACCCTCTCTATTCCCTGAAAAGTGAAATCATCCTCAGTGACGAAGAGAGGGGGCTAAGCGCCCCCCATGGTCTCAGAGCATTGACTCTTCTAAGAGTCCTAAGAGTCCTGCTCACACTGATGGGGTGCAGCTGTGGGACCCTATTTTCAGAGATGATGTTCTCCACCCAACTCTCAAATAGCTGAAAGGGTCTTCAGTAGAGATGGATAGTCGAGCTGGGCTATCAGACGGTCACCTCTGTAGCTGTAGTGTCATTTTTCCTATGGTCCAATGTGTAAATTAAACAAAAAAGTGCACGTTTGTTATGATGTCCAAGATGGGGACCAGGATGTGGACATAATAAAAAATTAGGGAACATGATAGGAGACATTTCTACAATACATATAATCATTCTTATCTATTTAATACGATGACAACAGCTCTCCATACCTGCAGTCCACCACAAGGACCACCCTCTCTAATCCCTGAAAAATGAAATCATCCTCAGTGACGAAGAGAGGGGGCTAAGCGCCCCCCATGGTCTCAGAGCATTGACTCTTCTAAGAGTCCTAAGAGTCCTGCTCACACTGATGGGGTGCAGCTGTGGGACCCTATTTTCAGAGATGATGTCCTCCACCCAACTCTCAAAAAGCTGAAAGAGTCTTCAGTAGAGATGGATAGTCGAGCTGGGCTATCAGACGGTCACCTCTGTAGCTGTAGTGTCATTTTTCCTATGGTCCAATGTGTAAATTAAACAAAAAAGTGCACGTTTGTTATGATGTCCAAGATGGGGACCAGGATGTGGACATAATAAAAAATTAGAGAACATGATAGGAGACATTTCTACAATACATATAATCATTCTTATCTATCTAATACGATGACAACAGCTCTCCATACCGTATTTCATGGTCAATCCAGGTTTGTCAGTGATGGCACTGACATAATGTATGGCGTCTTTTTCGGGCGTTATCCTTTGCCTTTTCATTGTGAAAATCCAGTTGCCTATATCAAAGCAAATTCTACTACTTGTAAAGTATGCAGAAAATGAAATGTAGAACATATAACATCAACTGCTTAGGAACGCATCATAGGTTAGTACTTAAAAGGATATTGTCATGTTCTAGTCATAATGCAAGCTGGACATTTTTCATGTTACCCTGTAATCGCCGGCCTGTTCTAATGCTCACAAGCAAAGATATATGCTCAGCTGCTAAGGCTTCCCTCTGCCTTCTGAATGAAAATTGAATATGTCTGGCTCACTGTGTATATAGCAGGTGCTCAGAAAAAATAAGAGTCAATTCAAAAGAAATAGCTTTGGCACACTATAGTGATTAATAACGTAAGAAAAGAACTCTTGGAATGCTGAAAATTCTTTATTTGTGCAAAAGGATAATTCATCCAACGTTTCGACCTTGTTTTTAGGTCTTTATCAAGGATAAAGTTATCTAAGATCATAAAGGGTTACAAAACCATATAAACACGTAATTAGTACATAGTACAACATAACAGTACAATATATTGCTACTTGAGAGTACAATGGGTCAAATGACCATGAGGCACATACAAAAAATTTTTCCAAAGCCATAGTGAAAACATTTGTACTGAGGAAAGAAAATTTCCACATGACCTATCTGGAGAAACATTCTGGATCAAACAACCAAAAATAGTCAAGCAGGTAAATACACACCTATATGGATAACAGGATGATATGTGTTCAATTGTATAGCGTCATTGCCATTAAGGTACAAATGGAAAACTTGCAATCCTATATAGTGAAGGAAATGAACACATATCATATCAAAGAACACAGGAACATGGGTGTGAGAAAAACCTCAATGTTTATACTTTGTTCTTTATAATGGTGTGAACATGTATATGTCTCAGTACCTTATGCACTTGAGAATTCTAGTGAGTAGATGATGAAAGCCTATTCCAGAACTGGAATCGGTAAATAATTGTAGGTGGAATCTAAATGAAAAGATGGTACAAGTGTTATCATGACACGTGGGCTATAACACAATGGACCGTGTGACAAAGAAGAAAGGAGAGAAAGAAGAGGAAGAAAATGGAACTACCTGTAACATTACGTGATAGTCACTGGTAAGTATCACTTGACAATTCAGGTGAAAAAGGATTCCTTTATTAAAGGGTTCTCAGTCGCCTCAGGATCATGAAATACTAGGGTAAATGATATGAGAATGGGTAAGAAGCACCACTAAAGGAAATATGAGATGCAGGACATATATCTATAAACCCCTGAACTACATGATAGAAATAAAAAGAAGAAAAAAGAAAAAAAAGAAGAAAGAAGAAGAACACATAGAATGCGGAAAGAGAATGGGTACAACTACCTGAGTTACTGCAGGGAGGCCCCTGGTTGGTATTGTGAGGGTTAGTGTAATTCCTTCACTGAAGGGTTCTCAGTTGCCTCAGGTTCGTGAAAAATGCTATAGACAAATAATGCCCGGAGAAAAGGGGTTCATATACAGCGAATAATGGTAATACAAGGTACATGTGTCACATGTAATAGTATATATATATATATTGTACTAAGCTCTACACCAGAAATAGAAAGTAGTCCCTCTGCCTTTTGTCTAGGTGCCCTGAGTTATGTCCTGTAAACTGTCACAGCGACCCAGACACACATGTGTAGTAGGGGAATATCCCTGCTGAGATGCCAGTGCTAGAGCACTCGTTTGCTGTGGAGTTGAACGCTATGTGAGCAGTTCTTACCTTCAATGAGCAGAAGTCTCTTTTTTCAGATTTCAATATCTCTGTGGGTATCTGGCAGAAATATGGAATACTCTTTACTGCTAAGACCCTGTACACCACTCCCACTAAAGGGGGCTTTACACGCTGCGACATCGCTAATGCGGAGTCGTTGGGGTCACAGAATTTGTGACACACATCTGGCCGCATTAGCGATGTTGCTGCGTGTGACACCGATGAGCGATTTTGCATCGTTGCAAAAACGTGCAAAATCGCTCATCGGTGACATGGGTCTCCATTCTCGATTATCGTTACTGCAGCAGTAACGATGTAGTTCGTCGCTCCTGCGGCAGCACACATCACTCCGTGTGACACCGCAGAAACGAGGAACCTCTCCTTACCTGCCTCCCAGCCGCTATGAGGAAGGAAGGAGGTAGGCGGGATGTTCCGGCCACTCATCTCCGCCCCTCCGCTGCTATTGGGCGGTCGCTCAGTGACGTCGCTGTGACGCCGCACGGACCGCCCCCTTAGAAAGGAGGCGGTTCGCCGGTCACAGCGACGTCGCCGGGCAGGTAAGTATGTGTGACGGGTCTGGTCGGTGTTGTGCGGCATGGGCAGCGATTTACCCGTGTCGCGCAACAGATGGGGGCGGGTACCCACACTAGCGATATCGGGACCGATATCGCAGTGTGTAAAGTAGCCTTTAGTCACATGACCAAGACTGTATCTGTGTCCCTACAACACACTTGAGACAAATGTGTGTGTGAGCCTGCATTGTGGGGTATATATAATATATTATAGAGCTGGGAAGGATCATTCTAAGCAGTGAGCTGTTCCAGTATTTGTAGGAAAATACCCAGTAGAAGCATCAAACACAGCACCAATACCTCCCATCAGTATCCCACCACAGTGCCATGTAACCCATGCCCTACACTCCCATCTACACCAATACTATACAGGCACAAACTAGTATATCTGACTAAAAGCCCCCAAAATATGAAGAACGGCCTATAGTTGAGTGTGGATATAAAATCTATGTGAGCAGAGCTAGAATAGAAATCACTGATCGCATTGAAGTCATTCTGACCATAAATCACCATGATATCAAGGTGAGGAGTTGTGTGTTACTGCTGGGAGGAAAGGGTTAACAGTGGAATATTAAGGTGCATTTCTGTGTGCAGTGTTACTAGTCAATGTAACAATTCAGTATGAGCTGCTCTTGGTGCCGGGGGAGGGAGATGCTCTCCTGAGCAAGATAGATGGGGAATGAACATAATATCTATATAGTGTAAGGCAGGGGGTCTCAAACTCGGCTGGGTGTATGGGCCGCACAGAGGAAAAAAATAATTTGGGGGGCTGCATTCTTTGCAAGACAAAGTGACATTTTTATTGGTACCATATATGTATATATTTTTTTCACACACCTTTGGATGACTGATTTTCAACATTTTTCACTTGTTTATTATAACAAATGTGCACATTCTTTGGTTAAATCTAAAAAAAATAAATGTGATGTTAAAAAAAAGTCATGCCTTATTTTGGTTTTTTTTACATTTTATCCCTTTCTTTTAACTAATAGTGTTACAATTATGACGCTAGCGTTTTGTGAAGGGAATGCTTTGCCTACTTCCGTGACTATGGCCTTCCGGAACTGCTGCATTTTGGCTGACCTCTCCGCCTCGGGAATAAGAGACATAAAGTTCTCCTTGTAGCGTGGGTCTAACAGTGTTACCAACCAGTAATGATTGTCGGCCAAGATGTTCTTAACGCGAGGGTCACGAGACAGGCAGCTTACCATAAAGTCATCCATGTGCGCCAGACTCTTAACAGCCATCACTTCAGTATCCAGACCAACACGATGACTGAACATGCTGTCCTCCTCCTTCTCCTCCTCCTCCTCATCTACCCTGTCCTCTGGCCAGCCACGCTGAACTGAGCATATGACTGGTATGCATGTCATATCCTCAATTTGGCCGGAGAGTTGCTCCATGTCTTCATCCTCCTCCTCGTCATAGTCCTCCGCTGCACGTTGTGATGAGACGAGGCTGGGCTATGTGTTATCACCCACACCCACTACTGTTTCTTGCTCCAACTCATCGTGTTCCGCCTGCAATGCATCATGTTTGGTTTTGAGCAGAGACCGTTTTAGAAGGCAGAGAAGCGGTATGGTGACGCTAATAATGGCGTCATCGCCGCTCACCATCTTGGCGGAGTCCTCAAAGTTTTGGAGGATGGTACATAGGTCGGACATCCATCTCCACTCCTCAGGTGTTATGTGTGGAGTTTGACCCATTTCCCGACGGCTTAGGTGATGCAGGTACTCAACAACTGCCCTCTTCTGCTCACATATCCTGATCAACATGTGCAGAGTTGAATTCCAACGCGTGGGGACATCACACACCAGTCTGTGAGCCGGAAGATGCAAACGACGCTGAAAGCCGGCAAGGCCGGCTGAAGCAGTAGGTGACTTTCGAAAATGTGCAGACAGGCGGCGAACTTTTACCAGCAGATCAGACAGCTCTGGGTATGACTTTAGAAACCGCTGAACCACGAGGTTGAGCACATGGGCCATGCATGGAACATGTGTCAGCTGGCCTCGCCTCAAAGCCGCCACTAGGTTCCGGCCATTGTCACACACAACCTTTCCTGGCTTTAGGTTCAGAGGTGTGAGCCAGTGATCTGCATGCTGTTTTAGAGCTGTCCACACCTCTTCTGCATTGTGGGATTTGTCACTTATGCAGATTAGCTGCAGCACAGCCTGTTGCCGCTTCGCCGAGGCAGTGCTGCAGTGCTTCCAGCTTGGGACTGGTGTGGAGGGTAAAGTGGATGAGGATGCGCAGGAGGAGGAGGAGGCTGAAGAGCATGACATTCCGGAGCTGTAGAGTGTGGGTGAAACCCTGACTGAGGTAGGGCCTGCAAACCTTGGTGTGGGAAGGACTTGTTCCGTTCCTCGTTCAAACTGGGTCCCAGCTGGGCTGGGCTGGGTCCCTACCCGGCTGGGTAGGGCGTTGTGGGGGGTTTGTCTATCTCCGTTTGAGGTGAGTTTGTTTAAGTTAGCCTTTTCTTTGGTGTTTTTTGGAGCCCTGCGGGTTGGGGAGTTGGTATCGCCCAGTAAGGCGTTCCCCGGGGGCTTGGATTGGGGTGACATTGTCAGTGGAAAACGGAGTTGAATTTTGGATTAGGAAATCGAAAACTGATCAGAGAGGTGTGGGTAGACTAGTCCGTTTGGGGATGGTTGTGGCATCTGATATGTGCCCGTTCAAGTGTCTCGGGAATTTTCAACAGATCCGTCCGAAGGTGGATGGCCCCTTATTATGTCACGAGGATGGGTCCTTTTTATCGAGATACCAATTTGTGAGTGTTTTTAGGGCATGTTTGAAGTCGTTGGGGTTAGATCCGAAGTCTTTCGGATTGGGGCAGCGACGGAGGCCTCTATATGCGGCCTACCGGAGGAGACAGTTAAGCAGATTGGTAGGTGGAAGTCGCAGCGCTTTAAGTCGTATGTACGTCCCCAGGTGGTTGTTGGCAATTGAGGGGAAAAGGGGGGGGTATTAGGGTAGCAATGGGGGGGGGTGAGAGTGTGTGTTTTTTGTCAATTTGGTTTGGTGAGGCAATAAAATGGTGTCGTCTGTACATTTTGTATTGCAGAAGCACCCCCCCTTCCTTCCCTGGTCTGGATCCTTGGCCACTCTTATGTGTATTGGGGAGCCCGACGAGCGGACGCGAGATGGAACGGGAGACAGCTAGGTTTTGAGAAGGACCTGGCTCTC